>NC_052150.1:21986382-22300276 GCF_902713615.1 Scyliorhinus canicula | reverse complement strand
TGAGGCAGGAAAAATCATTACTTCAACAATCTGAGATTTACTGCAGTAAACTTTGGGCTAAAGGTTGTCATTAAACGAGCAACATCATGCTCGACTCTTTGGGACAGTGAATGCAATCTTCTGGAGTATGATTTTGGACACGCTTACACATTTTCCCCCTCCAAATAAATTGTATGCAGCTGCCAGCTTATCACAGACAAAATTCTCACCCCGTTACTTTAACTAAAATATAATTGAACGTCACTGCTCAAGGATATCTTCATCTCCCCCTCTAGTTTTGAAGCTGAAATAGATTGCCTTGGTTTTAGGTAGAGCCATGCAATCCTCCCTTTAACTTATCAGCTTGTTTCATGTTTAAAACTGTATTTGGCGACCATAGTGAGAAGTGATAAAGGCACAAAATGACGCACAGTCTTATCGTTTTTGATTCAGAAATCACGTCAACACACAGGCATTGCCACTACAACCACAGAAATGATTCTTCTCTACTAAAAAGGCTAATATATTATGGTTCACTGTATTGCCAGCCCTTCCTTTGGAAGAGAGAGAGGAGTTGTGTAGTATTTTTGCGATGGTCATGTTACATGGAAAGGCCACCGTGATGCACTGTTTCCATTTATTGATTGTATTTTGGGGGTGTTTGGGGTTACAGGTTTTTGTGGGGAAATGGGACTTCCAGTAAAACTAAATCAGTACCCCGGAAAAGTCCCAAGAAACTCACCTTGTCTGTATTTCTTTTAAAGCAAGAGATCTGCCAGAGCTTTTATCAAGGAAGCTCTTGCCTCTTCACAATAAGTTGACTTTGCCATGATGTCAATTCCTGCCCACTTGAGCCATATAAGCTTCTGCCCCACCTAATAGCTAACACTAAATATTTCTTTAGCTCCCCACTTGATCACTTGTGGGACTAGCTTAATGATAGAAACTGGGCAGCATGGACAAGCTGGGCCGAAGGCCTGTTTGCATACTGTAAACATCTGTGACTCTATGACTTGATTAGCTTACCCTCAAAGCCAGCATTACCAATGCCCGCCACACCTCCTCATATATAACACATTGGCTCCTCAGCCCTTGGAAATTACTGCCGAATCTCCAACTTCCCTTTCCTCCCAAACCCTAGGAAATATTTATTTCCCACATTGCCCCTGCTTAAATGTCTAGTTCCGGTTCCGTTCCTAAACCAGCATCCCCCCCACCCTGGGTTCTTTACACCTTCGTCCTTAAACACTTCTCTCTGATGCCCAATCTCAGTGGGATTTCACTTGCTTGGTTCCAGTCACCTATCCGAACATAGTTGTTGAATCCTTTCCCTCTTCCCACTGTAACCGCAAGAGATCCGGATGGCTCCTCCATTCTCGGCTACCTCTCTTTCTTGTAAACACTGTGCCTGTTGGTGATCTCCTCAACCAGATACAGGATCAGCTTCCACCTTGTATGCTCTACTCAACCACCACTCCCTCTATTCACCCTTTTGCACCTTGAGTATTGTGTGTAGTTATCGGGCGGAATTCTCCAATAATGGGGCTATGTCCCCACACCAGCGTCAAAATGTTCTCCAACCTGCAGGGGACTAGCAGGGCCCCGGAGTGCTCCTCGTTGCTCTGGCTGCGGATACGGGGCCCTGCACTTCCAGTCGGGAGTCTGCGTATGCTCATGGTGGCGGCCACCCTGTGCGACATAGCAGACTCGCACCGCAGACCATGATGAATGAAGTAGGTCCCCCCCGCACACCCGTCGATCGGTGTTGCCCGATTGCTTGCCTGGCCATCTATGAGGCCCCGCCTGGTGAAGGAACCCCCCCGCACTCCACCAGGGCGGTCGCTGACTGAGTCCACAGTCACCACCGGCCGTTCCTGACAGGCAAATTGTGGTTAGAGCCACACCGTCAGGAACTCGGCCAGTTTCCCTGGGAGAATCGCCGCGGGGGCCTCTGTCAATGGCCCCTTATCCGTGCCATGTAGACTGTGCGTGTGCGCGATTCGCGGCGATTTCCCCAGAGAATCGCGGGAGCGGCATCGGACCGGATTTCGGTGTAAACGCCCATTTTCCGTCCCCGCGCAGATCGCGATTACGGCGCGGAGGCTCGGGGAATCCCGCCCCCTGTCTCTGAATTGCAGGAGGGATACATCTGCATCTCGGACAGTACTGTGAAGGCTCAGCAGGTAGGACCCTGGGCTGAGAAGGTTGGTCCAGTGGTGAGAAGCTGAGTAATTCTGGCTTATTCTCTGGAATTTGGAAGAATGGGAGCTGGTCTCAGTGAAGAACATAATATTCTAAAAGGACTGAGTTGTGGAGAAACTTCATTACTCAAAGGATTGTAAATCTGTGGAATTCTCCACCACGGTGTACAGTCTCCACTCTGAACCCTCAGTGAATGTTTGTGGATGTCTCTTCAAAATCCCCTTGATGATTGTCATGTGAGAATTTCCAAACACCACTTCCAAATATATGCTTTAAAATTTTCTCTCATAATTATGCTCTCCTTGGTGGTTTGCATTCCAAATCCAGACCAGTTCTTCCAAATGACCCTTTTAAACAAAGCTTCTGCTCCACTTTTAACAGCAAATCTATTCCAGGGTTTTACACTAACCCCTTTAGGATTTCTTTGTCTTGACAGCTGTGCAAATTGCTTTAATTCTTGATTCCCAGGCTGTATTAAAATGGCATCAGATGTTTGATTTACCTTTGAAGTCAGCTGTCCCACTTTAAATCTGGTTACTGCGATTGTCTCTTTAACTCAGAATTGTCTGTTTATTGGATAACTTCAGTTAGCCTAAACATTCTTTCTATCCAATTCCCTGGTGATCTGGACTGAACTTGTACTTTAGCAAGGCTGCCTCTTTGTAACTCTCACCCTATCTGATCTTTCTTCCGGCAGAATTGGGAGATGTTCACTCCCTGCAATCTCCAACTGCAATCAAATTAGCTAAACTAAAACTTAAAAGCTTCTCTACCCTACCAGGCCCCAGTTGCTAAACAGTACCCACATACCTCTGCTGGCCTATTTATGCTCCACACCGTAGCCCCCTCTAAGGCCAATAGAAACACAGTTGGAACTTAACCAACCATCACATATACAAACATCTTTTGTCCAGCATGAATCTAACTATAGGTTTTACCCATCTGGGCACAGAAATATTAAAATTAAACACACTGAAAACTATACCTTATTCCGAATGTATACCAAAACTAATCTAATTCCCTTAAAGCGACCTCTGTTTTCATAACACTGCCCACATCCCCCCATCCCCCACAGTGGTAACCTGGTTTCTCTTTCTGATTTTTATTTTATTTAAGAAAAAAAGTTAGTGAGAAGGCACCTTCGTGTTCCATTGTCCTTTCACTTATTTAATCTTTACTGCAGCCTGCTACTCCTCTCAAAAGTGGAAGGCCTTTGATTGGCCCTCCAGCTACAAGAGCCCGTCAACCACCCCTATTTGAATAGGGAGCCTTCTTCCATGCTATTAAAGGGGGTGCTCCAGTCAAAATCCCCGGTCAGTAACTAACCCCCTTGGGGTATGTGTTCAGCACCTGGAAACCATTCAAGCTCTTTTGGTTTCCAAAGTGAACATTCAGCCCAAAGTCTTGTACTCTTTACTCCAACACTCTCCCAAAATCCCCCATTGTATTTAGTTGAACCATTGTGTGCATGGTCTCAGCAACCTTTTTGTGCCTGAGCAGAGCCTTTACCCCCATATGGGATATCCAGGTTCGACATTACAAAGACCAACTCTGTGATTTCACCCTCTTCCACTCTTCACCACGGGTCCCATCTGCTGCTGAAATTCTCATCCATATCTTTGTGACCTATAGACCCCACTATTACGACCTGGCTAGTCTCCCCTCCTCCACTTTCTACATAGGTCAGTCAACCAAAACTACTCTTCCTATGTACCCTGTCCATCCATTGGGTGTCTTCAAATTTAAAAACCTCATTCTCGTCTTTAAAATCCTTCAAGGTCTTGCCACTACCTACTTCTGTAACCGCTATCAACTCCAAAATTACCCTCAAACTCCCCACTGGAGCTTTATGTGCAGATCTCCAACCCCCTTCATCTTCTCATTGGGTCTGTGCTTTGAGCCTCTCAGGCTTGCCCTCTGGCATTCCCTCCCTAAAATCCTTTGCGCCTCCAATTCTGTCTTGACTAAATTATTGATTAGTCTCCCTAACCTCTGGTATGCAGTCTGTTTTTTTGTTCCTCACCCTTCTTAAGGCCATTTGACATTTTGTTCCAACTGTCGGTACAGAAGAACATATTTGAACATCAAAGTTGGAACTAAACATATATATTAAAGGCAAGGAAAGTATCTGCGGTAAATTCTGCAGACTGAACAAAAACTATTCCAATCTCCCTATTCTGAAAAGGCGAATTTACCCTGAAGGGGCTTGATTGTCCTGTTGTGGGAGAGACACCAAGTGAATATTGGTGATAATAAATTATCCCAAACTATTACCAACACAAAGATATTTATAGATTGTAATGGTCGCCAAGTGGCAGCTTTGGAACAATGTGTATTTTCAAGAATTTAAGGAATGCAATGCACCAACATAATCACCTGAAGCCTTTGCTTTAAAATAATCATAAGTAACACTTCTAAGTGTGCCAAGTTGAATTTCAATCTGCTGCCACCTTTAGGTATCCAGAAATGGGAGCAAAAATGCTCTTCGCATCAGGTATCCAATCCCTGGAACTCTTCCCCAATGTTGCATGTTGTTTGTGGTATTTTGCCCCAGCTCTTGTTCTTTGGATGCGCTACAAGTTATAACAAAGCTGCTTATTCAGTGAGGTATTCTGTTGGTGTTTTATAAACAATAAATCCTTTGTATCTACGCAATAGCCCAAGTTATTGCAACAAACTGTTTGGTTTGCATATGTTTACAGTTGCCATTCATAGGAATTATAACAAAAGTTAGTCAAGAATGTGACTGTTGGTTTCATGCTCGTGAAGGACCAATTTTAATAATCTTTTTTAAAAAAAAAACGAATTCACTGCAAGTGGAAAATGTATTGAGACTCTCTGAGCACAGCTTCATTTATCTGCTTGATCCACAGGCCAGTGCTGGGAGGTCTTCTATCCTCATCCTACAGGCAACACCAGGAGTCACTGGCAGCGGAGCGAGAGAAACGGCGTCAGGAGAGAGAGGAACGGTTACAACGGATAGAACGGGAGGAAAGAAACAGATTCAAGTAAGACGCTGTAATGGGAGACAGTGGGAGGAAATCAGTGAGAGACACAAAGGAACTTAGAATTGCTGAGCACTGCTTCATTTCTCAAGCATTGTAAAATCTTATAATTTGCAAATTTATGGTCAATTTGCAGTAAAGTGGCACCAGAGCTCTACATTTGTCTTTCTGAAATCTCACCCATAGCCGAGTCTCAAGTTGGCCTTTGTCCAGATGGTGAGTTGCTGGTCTCAACTAGGTTTTGAATCAAGATAAAGTGACTAGCTTATGGGAAGAAGGAACATTTGGCTAGGATTTTATGTTAAGAATGTATTTAACACCGACAGCACGGTAGCATAGTGGCTAGCACAATTGCTTCGTAGCTCCTGGGACCCAGGTTCGATTCCCGGCTTGGGTCACTGTGCGGAGTCTGCACGTTCTCCCCGTGTGTGCGTGGGTTTCCTCCGGGTGCTCCGGTTTCCTCCCACAATCCAAAGATGTGCAGGTTAGGTGGATTGGCCATGCTAAATTGCCCTGTGTCCAAAATTGCCCTTAGTGTTGGGTGGGGTTACTGGGTTATGGGGATAGGGTGGAGGTGTGGGCTTGGGTAGGGTGCTCTTTCAAAGAGCCGGTGCAGACTCGATGGGCCGAATGGCCTCCTTCTGCACTGTAAATTCTATGAAATGCAAAGAAAAGTGGAAATCCAGCAGACTGTAAGTGCCATAAAAGACAACAAGGAACACAAGGAAGGTATTAAGAGCTGCAAAAAGGGAATATGGTAAAGATTTAAAAGGGATATCATGTCGTATAGTAAAAGTTTTTATATAAATATATTGAGAGAAGGAGAGTGGCTAAGGGAAACATGAGCCCATTAAGAAAAGATGCAGGTGACACTGGCATAAACAATCGCAGGCTTATTAAATGAGTGCGTGTATATCTCTTCACAGTAGAGAAGAGGGGAAAAGACCAACGGCACAAGTGAAATAAAAAAAAGATGACTGTATTGGATTTGATAAATGTTTAGAAGATGTTCATGAATAGTGCAATGAGTCGGGAGGTAGACAAATCTCCAGTAGCTGATAGTCTCCACCCTTGGGGAGCCAGGTTGTGGAAAAATGCCCATCTAGTTGCAACAAAGAAAACCTTTTCACCCACAGATTTTCTCTTTATCTGGTTTAGCACACTGGGCTAAATCACTGGCTTTTAAAGCAGACCAAGCAGACCAGCAGCACGGTTTGATTCCCATACCAGCCTCCCCGGACAGGCGCCGGAATGTGGCGACCAGGGGCTTTTCACAGTAACTTAATTGAAGCCTACTCGTGACAATAAGCGATTTTCATTTCATTTCACCACCACATCCAACCTGACCTTTTTTTCATTCATTCATGTGGATGTCACTGGCTGGAACAGCAATTGCCATTGAACCGAGTGGCTTGCTGGGCTGTTTCAGAGGGCATTTTAGGGTCAGGCACATTGCTGTGTGGATCTAGATTCGCATGTCGGCCAGACTAGGTAAGGATGACAGATTCCCTTCCATAAGAAACATTAATCATGAATTTAACCCCCCCCCCCCCCCCCCCCCCCCCCCCAACATGAGATTCCCCCACCCCACCATCCTGGCCAATACAAAGCCAATTACTATCTGGTGCCAGGTGACCATGTGCAGACTGAGGTTTTCTGCTCTTCCAGATGGGCACCCGACCACCTATATTTGAATGAGGCCCCCCGAGTTAAAACAGCCATGGACATGTTGCTGGATCAGTGGATCTATCTGTCTCCAAATTGCTACCCAACTCCACACCTAAATCCTACCAGTGGTTTAAAAACCGGGTCAGCATTCCACTTAAAACTCAAATGATTCACTTTGTGTCACTTGATAAAACTTTTGTTACAACCTTTGAAACGATAAGTCGTCTGACCTGCATGATGACCTGCTTTCCCTGTTTATTTTGTATCCTGTTTGACCATTAGCTCAGGCTATATTTTCCCCACAACATCATCTTCCATCAACCTCCAGAATATTTCCCACTTGTGCTCCTCTATTTCCCCTCTTGCTGCTGAAAACCTGTTGCACGCCTTTATCTGGGAGTTCAATTGACTTCTTTAGTGCTGTCTACTAGTCACAAGCATCAACAGATTCAGGATTCAATGCACTTTGCCCAGCCTCGCGCACCCTACCAGTTTGCTGTTGTCAAGCCCAACTGGGGGCCCTGTTCTTGATTGAATCAGCCAATGTTCTAACTCTCAACTCCCACCCTATAGCTTTGCTGTAGCCCAGGGGTGGGCAAACTTTTCCGTGCAAGGGCCACATTCAGAAATTCACAATTTTAAAGGGCCGCATAGTATATTAAGTAAAATAATTACTTCACCCGGTTATGATTCTGGGCGCCTCATATAGAACATTACAGCACAGAACAGGCCCTTTGGCCCTCGATGTTGTGCCGAGCAATGATCACCCTACTCAAGTCAACGTATCCACCCTATACCAGTAAGTAACCCAACAGCCCCCCCCATTAACCTTAAAAAAAAATAATTTAAAAAGATTTTAAGAAAAAAATTTTTTTTTTTAAATGACTTGGTGGGTAGCCTATTGAGGTGACTTTCTCCAGCACCTTTCTGCATGCACATCCCAGTTCCTCTGATTTTGTTCCTGCTGAGCAATCCTAACTAATGGCTGATATTTGGCACTCTGACCTTCAGAATTTTTTTCTAAGACCTTGTTGCCTTGCCAACTCCATCCCTGCCCTCCAAGTCCATCTCAAACCCTTCTCCCGACCTCTACCCTACTGCTTACCATCCATCTTCTACCTCATTGATCGATGTGAGGTGTTTTATTTAACTTCGAGAAACATTGTACAAATGTAAGCCTGAATCCTAAAGATGATAAAGACCTGTATCACTTTGGACCTAATTTGCTGCGTTTGAGGACATTAGTGCTTTTGTTGCAAATGCTCTGTAACCACCACCCTTTACAGCAAAATCCCTCAGTGTATCGATGCAAAGGTTGGGATTCTCTAGCCCCGCTGTGGCAAGATGCAACAGGCCAGCCAAAAGACCAATGTTTCTCGGCAGGAACGGAAGATCCCGGCGGCGGACAGGGCTGGAAAATCCCAGCCATAGAATCCTCCAGGTTACTTTAAATGCTAAAGATTTTTGCGGTAGAAACCAGTCTTTAAACAATTTGCTGGAAATAACTATCTGCTGATCTAGCGTCACCGTCTTTTCTAACTTTTTTCTTCTGTTCTCTCTTCCTTCATTTCTTTATCTGTTCTGTCTTTTAGTCGGGGCTATATAGAAAAGCGAGAAGAACAAAGACTGGCAAGAGAAGAAAGGTTTGCTTATTCTGCTAGAAGTGCAATCAATAGTTGATAACTTAGTGAAATTAATCACCTTTATCGAAGGTTTGCATTCTTCTATAATCCTTGTTGCGGTGTTGCCTTTAAGGCACAAGTGTCATTTCAGACCCGGCTTCTTGGGAAGCCTTCAAAAGGACTGCAGAACTAGTGCAAAGTTACCTGGGGCGATATACCTCCTGAATAAATTATGTATCTCTCCTGAATACATCTTCCATAGAATTGTTTAAGATCGAGCTTCTCAAGATTCATCACCAAACGTTATAGTGGTGATGTGGACTTAGGAAAATTCCCAGCTGGTGTACTTTTTGTGACCTGCTTGTTACTTTAGGCCACCGGGAACCGGGAGCTTTATCCACTTCTGGAGTGCTGGGGCTTGACCAAAGCCCGCCTCTCACCTTCAAACAGACCAAACCTCCCTCTTCTGGGGGGGGGGGGGGGGGGGGGGGGGGGGGGGGAGGGGTGAGGGCAGGGGGGAGGGCAGGGGGGAGGGAGGGTGAGGGCGGGGAAGGGGTAGGAGGGAGGTGAGGGGGGGGGCAGTATGGTGGCACACTGTTGCTTCACAATTTCAGGGTCCCAGGATCGATTCCTGACTTCGGTTATTGTCTGTGCGGAGTCTGCACGTTCTCCTCGCGTCTGCGTGGGTTTCCTCCAGGTGCTCCGGTTTCCTCCCACAAGTCCCGAAAGACATGCCGTTAGGTAATTTTGACAATCTGAATTCTCCCTCCATGTACGCCAGCGGGCGCCTGGGTGTGGCACCTAGGGGCTTTTCACAGTAACTTCATTGCAGTGTTAATGTAAGCCTACTTGTTACTTGTAACACAATAAAGATTATCTCGAGGAGAAATGAAACACTTCAACATATTGACTGAACTGATTTGTGGCAGCGGAATATTCCGGTCCAGCCGATGATGCAACCCCATAGTGGCTTTCCTGGTGGCTTGAGGTGGATTCAATGCAGAATCCCGCTGCTGGCCAATGGCGGGCTGCTGATTCATAGAATTTACAGTGCAGACGGAGGCCATTCGGCCCATCGAGTCTGCACCGTCTCTTGGAAAGAGCACCCTTCCCAAGCGCATACCTTCACCCTATCCCCATAACCCAGTTACCCCACCCAACACTAAGGGCAATTTTGGACACTGAAGGCCAATCCACCTAACCTGCACATCTTTGGACTGGGAGGAAACCGGAGCATCTGGAGGAAACCCACGCACACACGGGGAGAACGTGCAGACTACACGCAGACACCACACAGACAGTGACCCAAGCCGGGAATCAAACCTGGGACCCTGGAGCTGTGAAGGAAGCAATTGTGCTTATCACTATGCTACCGTGCTGCCCTGAGAAACAGCCGAGGGGAAGGCCAGAGAATCTCGGCTGTAATGTTCTCCAACAATGGGAATTTTTCTTCTTTCATGGGGTGCCAATGGGAATGTTTTGTCCGTCCCTAATTGCCCTTCAATTGAGTGGCTTGCTAACCAGTTTCCACTGATAATCACCTTTACAGACATGTCTATTATCCTACTGTTGATTTAGAAGGGGCTAAAGATAAATGTGACTGTTGAAATAAAGAGGAAAAAAAGTGGGTGAAAATGTATCCAGTTTTGAGGGCTTGATAGATTTGAAGATATTGTGGTGAGTATTGTGGCCGTTTCCCGACAGTGTCAGTACTCCACGAATCAGACAAAACTATCTCTACATATGCACAGCCCAGTCTTTGCTGCGCAAGTTTGGCCGTTCCACATGATGTCCAAGTATCAGCTTGGCATTTCCAAACAAGAATTCTAATTTTGGGCTCATTTTGCGATGGAACGTGTGCTGATAACTTGAACCTACGTTTTTTTGGCCTGAGTGTGTAGCGGGATCTTGTTTTTCATTTTCTACTTGTCCTGATGTCTTATCAACGGGCAAAATTTCATCTCTCGTGACTATCCGAATTTAAGAACTAGTCAGCTGTCCAAGGGGTGAATCTCCTTCACCCCTCCAGACCGATTTTGAGCCTGGGCTACAAAGGGAATTGCTCCCAATTGAGTTCCCGCATTAACTTTGCGGTCCTTTTTATGTTCACGTGTTTTTCCAGCGCTGTCAATTATACACAACCTATTTTACAGAAAGGCATTTAATTTTAGTTCCATGCAAATAGTTATCGGAAAGAAATTCTGAGTAAAAATAAATCCAAAGATGTTTGGCTGGGAGCAGCCAGGACTGAGAGTTATTTTCATGCCAATGTTTTTAAGTACGAAGAGCATGATTGGTAGCATGCAGTAATAAACAGTTCAGAAGCACTGTCCATGCAAATGCAAAACAGATGTATTTTTCTTTTCCTAAGCAGCTTTTGATGACTAGACCCGACATGACGTAAAGTTCCACATTGTTGGAATAGATGCAGGTTCAGGGAGGCGAGGCAATGTTTAGAAGGTGGTGAAAGCTTCTGTGTCACTTTGCATCAAGGGCCTGAGAGGACTGAGAAAGACCCCACTGATAAATATCTCTCGTAAACCATTGATGCGTTTGAGCTTTCTTGCAGTCCGTCTGCAGGTAAACTCCAGCTGCAGCTATTTCATCTTTCCTTAGGTTTTTTTCTTGTGTGGTTTAGTCATTTATTTTGGCTGTATTTCTGGCTTGGGATGTGAGAGAGAGAGTCTGCAGTGCGATGCACGCGATGCACTACTTGCTGAGGCTTACGTGGGCTTCTTTTCAGATACAAGTACCTGGAAAAGTTGGCGGCAGAGGAGTATGAGAAGGAAGCCAGAAATCGGGTGCCACGGGCACGGAGCGACCTCTCTCTCAGCCTGACTTCACCTGCAGCCCCGTCTTCCCCCACCCCAAGCTGTGGGACTGTGTCACCTGCAGAGTCCCAGGATAAACCTAAGCCTCCACCTGAAGCGTGCGAATCACCGCAGCCGACAGAACGTGAGTACCAAAGGCAGAAAGCATCTGCTTTCCCCGTGTGTGTAAATGAGTTTTCAGCATGCCATAGATCGTCCAGACGGCGGTGAATGAGAGTGTGCATATCTAGAGATTTTAGAGCGCTGCTAACCAGTGCTACAGGTCGAGACAGTACAAAGGCAGTAAGTTTACCGATTAAACTCGTCGTCTTGTCAGTTCTCAGGGTTTATTAAGCACCAGCTGAATATATTTGCAGTAATAAATGGGCAAACCATAAATGAGAAAACCACAGCTGTAAATGTGCAAATAAGGAACTTGGGGATAGATTGTGCAAGTTAGCCCTTCCACTGGAGAGCTTTGCACCATAGCAACACGTAATGAGAATGCGAATATGGCAGGTCCACACACATGCACACCACTCAATTCTAATGGGGGCAACAAGATTCTGGCCCTTTCCTTAGCAAGGCTGTGCTGGAATTTGTGATTCATCAAATTTCCCTCTGCATAGGAATGCATTAACCAGAGCTTTAAAAATCATGCAGAGGAAAATGTAACATCCAAGAATAAATGATGTGTTTGTATTGCTCCCTTTCTTTTTAGATATACATAGAGAAGGTAATTCTTATTGGGATGCCATTTCATGCCAGCTGACTGTGTGCACCTTGGCAGGGCTTCCCATCGGTGATTATATGGTGGAGGCCTGACTTTAGCTTTCCTGACACACACAGATACTCCAGGGTTCCTGCATGTGATCATAATCCAGATCCACTGCCATTTATCGATGCGATTTAGGTTTATTGTCACGTGCACCAGTACAGTGAAAGTGCACCAGTACAGTGAAAAGTGCTGTTCTGCGTAGAATCCAGACATATCATTCCATTCAACAAAAACGTAGGGAGTACAATCGATACACAATTGGCTGGATTCTCCGCACCCCGACGCCGAAATCGCAGCCGGCGCGGGGGCAGAGTATCCATTTTCCGCACGCTGATTCCCCCATTCTGCAGGCCCTGAAATGCGGCGTACTCCGAGTACACCACACTGCCTGGGACCTACCTGGGAACATTGCCAGAGGCCAACTCCGCTATTCTCCGCCCCGACCGGCCGAAGTCCCGACGGCATGGATCTAATGTGGTCCAACCAGTCAGGATACTCGCGCGGTGGCTGCGGACTCAGTCCGCGGCCGCCCCGGTCAGGGGTGGGCTAATTGGAGGACAGGGGAGCCTTCTAGACAACTGGAAAATGTTTGTGTGGGCGGCCATCGGGGAGGTTTATTTGTAGGGTCCAGCTCCGCGGTCCAAGTCTGCCATGGAGCACGCTGTGTGCATGCACGGCCTCTGACCCGGAAGTGTGGGGGCCCGTATCTGCAGCAAAAGCTGCTGGATTTATGCTGGATCCCTGCTAGGAATATGTGGCCCTTTCACAACAGTTTTTCTGCCGTGAAACTCCACAGTTTTGACGCTTGCATGTGGACATAGTCTCAATAACGGAGAATCCAGCCCAATGTAAATACTTGGGGCGCAATTCTCCCATCAGGCGGCTAAGTGCCGACGCCGGCATAAAAACGGGAGTGTTTTACTCCGGCGTTGGCGCCCGTTCTGAGACCCGATTCTCCGGGAAACAGTGGGGTAGTATGGCGCTGGAGCGGCCCACACCGCTCCAGCTGCCGATCCCGGCGTGAACCCGGTGCCGCGGGGTCTGCGCATGCGCAGTTGGGCCGGCACCAACTAGCGCATGCGCAGTGGCCTTCTTCCCCATGCCGGCCCCGACGCCAAATGGCGTAGGTTTACAGGTGCCGGCGTGGAGGAAAGGAGGCCCCCCGACAGAGAGGCCAGCCCGCCGATTGGTGGGCCCTGATTGTGGGCCAGGCCACTACGGAGGCCCCCCTGCCCAGGAGCGGATCCCCCCCCCCCCCCCCCCCCCCCCCCCCCCCACACAGGCCGACCCCAGACCCTACACGCCGAGGGTCCCGCTGGCTCAGAGGATGCAGGACTCTGCTTTTTGGTGACGACAGCTAGGCACATCCGGGCCGGAGAATCCTGGAGAGTCGGCGCATACCCCAACCAGCGCCGTGCTGCCCCAGTGGCACCGAGAATCATGTTCCGGCATTGGGGCGGCGTGGCGCGATTCACGCAGCCGGCCGCGATTCTCTGACCCGGCGAGAGGTCGGAGAATCCCGCCCATGGCCATTCAGTTACAATTGTGAGCAGGAGCCTGATTTCATAATTTATGTTTGTCCCCTTCACCTCTCACCCCAAGATACTGAGGTTAATTATCTGGTGGCCAGTCCGAGTCAGTTGTGAATGGTGGATGGCCCAGTGTGAAACTTTTCCAATCTCCATTGAGTAGTATTGCCTCAGGCAGCACATGCACCCAGTTAGCCATTGGGGAGATAGTATTGCCTCAGGCAGCACATGCACCCAGTTAGCCATTGGGGAGATAGTATTGCCTCAGGCAGCACATGCACCCAGTTAGCCATTGGGGAGATAGTATTGCCTCAGGCAGCACATGCACCCAGTTAGCCATTGAGGAGATAGTATTGCCTCAGGCAGCACATGCACCCAGTTAGCCATTGGGGAGATAGTATTGCCTCAGGCAGCATGCACCCAGTTAGCCATTGGGGAGATAGTATTGCCTCAGGCAGCACATGCACCCAGTTAGCCATTGGGGAGACAAGTTAAAGGTGTCTTTTCTTGTTAAACTCCAATGCTGTCCATGAAGGCCCTTGACTTTGCAGCAATGAGCAAGTTGGATGTTACCTGGAGTTGGGCGGGGAAGAGAGAATCATGTTCTTCAGATTGGGATGCGCCAACCCACCCAATTGGAATTAGCTACTCTCAATGTATTTGCAAAGATTTCCTAGCCTGTATTAGTTTCGTCAAAACATATACAGAGTTACAGGTGTTGGCTGCAGCTCAGTAGTTAGTGCTCTCACATCTGAGTCAGCAGGATGGCACGATCAAGTCACACTCGTGACCCTCGAATGCGCAAATACAGAAGGGATGCTGCACAGTCGGAGGCCTCACATTCCCTCTTGGATAAATATTTTAAAAATCCTTTGGTATTTAAGGAAGAGCGGAGAGAGATTCTAGCCAATGTCACTAAAACAGAAATACAAAAGCAAAAGCCATCAAATGCCGCAAATCTGAAACATAAACACAAATTTCTAGAATTATCAGCAGGTTGGGCATCTGTGGAGAGATAAAAAAGTTACTGAACAGAATTCTCCCATTTTTGAGACCGTTTTGCGACTCTGGAAGTGTCTGTCTTGCCGACCAGAATGGCGAGATCGTTCCGTCCTTGGAACCTCATTAATTATGCACAGGCAAGTTCCTCTCTGACTTTCCTAGCTAGCAGCTGCGACATCCGCTTTCTCTCAACTAATGTCCCGGCACAATATTTAAATACCGGTCCAGAACATTTGTATCGCCATCTCCAGCCCACCTGTCTTCACCAGACTGTACAGGATGTCAACAACCCACAGAGAAAAGGCTAGCAGCCTCAAGAAGAAATCTGTTCCCCGAATAAACTCCAAGGTCCATCACTTGCATGTAGCCCATGTCACACTTGGACCTCTCCCCTCCACATCTGGGTGACATCTCTTTGACCCCCATTTGTTGGTAAGCTTTACATGCAGCCTTGCCAGGATCCAGCCTCCCTCCGCTCGGCCTTCATTCTGGCTGCCATTGTTCTTCACCCTCATTCAGCACCTTGCCCTTATCCCCCCCTCCTTGCACAGCTCTCCTTCCACATTTCCCCTCTTGTCTTAATTAGGCCAAAACTGCCTCTTGCCCCCTGAGCTTCACCTTGCACTTCACCCCAGGGTGAACTTTGGACACTTGTTGCGATGGCTGCATGAGTCCAACATCCCCATCCTGGTCAGATAAACACTGGCATGTGGTACCAGGGTCAAGGAGACCCCTTTCACCCAAAACCCAGGCACAGTACTGATCCAACTCGGTGACACAGGAGGGTCCATGGGTCCAGCAGAACGGCGTTGTCCATCAAGATCAGCTCAGTATGGAGATGGGAGGCAAGAACTGGTCTGCCCTGGCAGAATGATGCACAGTCCTCTGGCAGAAAGTTGGCTAACTCACCCAAAGTCTCTGGCGAACCCTTGTGCACGCCACTCGTTACCTGGTCTGCCGCAAGATTAGAAGGCCTGACGGGATGCAAGCAGGCAGCTCCTTCAATAAGCATTCGTGAAAGGCCAACGGCATTTGTGCCACCTGCCAGTGGGAGGAGCGACCCCGAGAATTGGGAAAATTACAACCGTATTTTATGCCAGCAGGTTTCTGGCTTTGCGGCTTGTGCCAGACTCGCAGCGGCCGCCTGCAGTCCCGCCTGCACACAGGCCAGTTGGGAGAGTTCACCCAGCAGCGTTTTAGGGTGATAATTAACTTTCATCCGAACTGAGGAAATAGGGTTTGTAATGTAATAATAAGGTCTGAGCAAGGGGGAGGAGGAAGAACAAAAAGAAAGGTCTGGGATAGGGTGGAGGGCAGAATAGATTAAATGATGAGGTTTTAATGTAATGGGTGACGAGAAGAAAGAAAAGGTGCACCCAGATGAGGGGTGAATGGCTGGAAAGTAGAACCGTAGAATTGCTACAGTGCAGGAAAAAGCCATTCGGCCCATCAAGTCTGCACCGACCCATTGAAAGAGTATCCTTCATAGACCCACTCCACTGCCCTATCCCCATAACCCCACCAAACGTGGACACCTTTGGACTGTGGGAAGAAACCGGAGCAGCTGGAGGAAACCCGCGCAGAGACACGGAGAACATGCAAGCTCCACACAGGCAGCCACCCAAGGCTGGAATTGAACCCGGGTCCCTGGCATTGTGAGACAGTGGTACTCAGCACTGTGCCACCGTGCCTCCAAAGCAGCTGACCAAATGCAGAGTGAACAAATAAAGAAAGAAGTGAGAAAAGCCAAACCAGTTTTAAAACAAAAAGAAACTAAATGGATACAGATTATTTTGGTCATGGGTTCTTCCGCCATTTTGATTCCTGGTTTAATGGTTCAGCTTTTATTTTCATACATTCTGCCCTCTGCCCTATCATAGACCTTCCTTTCTGGGTTTTTCCTTCCTTTCCCCTCATCCGATCACTTGCTCAAACATGTCCATCTTGTCTCGGACTTCGCATCATCGAGCTGAAACACTTTTCTCTCTCCGCAGATCCTGCCTGACCTGCGTGTTTGTAGCATTTTCTGTTTTTTATGGCATGAAAACAGGGGCGGGAGTCTCTAGCCGACCAGCCGCGTGATTCCCATCAGCGGTATGCGGCACGCCGTTCGCTGGTGGTGGGATTCTCTGCTCCCGCTGTTGTCAGTGTGAATTCCCATTGAAGCCAGCCTGCGCTGCCAGGCCGCAGGAAGGGTTGCACTGCTAGTGGGACCAGAGAATCCCACCGCCACTGAACGGCCAGAGAACTGCGGTCCAGATGTCTCTGTTGTATGTGGAAGCTTGCTGTGCACAGATTGACTGCCATCTCAGCTGCAGTACAACACTGCTGCATATTGCTGTAAGGCACATTAGGATCAAAGACTCGCATAGAATCCCTACAGTGCAGAAGGAGGCCATTCGGCCTATCAAGGCTGCACCGACCTTCCGAAAGGGCACCCTACCTTGGCACAACCTTATCCCCGTAACTCCAGCTAATCATTGGGCACTTAGGACCAGGGGCAATTTATCATGGCCAATCCACCTAACCTGCACATCTTTGGATTGTGGGAGGAAACCGGAGCACCCGGAAGAAACCCACGCGCGCACAGGGAGAACGTGCAGACTCCACATGCCCACGGTCGGAATTGAATCCGGGTCCGTGGTGCTGTAAGGCAGCAGTGCTAACCACTGTGCCGCCCTTGTCCTGAGGTCAAGGATGGCGCAGTATGGATGAATGTCTTTTCATCCTTTTACTCAATAGATTGCGTGCTCTATTTCTGAATATGGTTTTCTGAGACTTTGGAATCAGTGAGAACCTCTGCAGTGGGTTTTTAAACAGAATGAAACACAACGTACTTATTTATAACTCGGCTTGAAATGTAGTACCAGCGATCTGGATGTACCAGATACTGTGAATATTTCATAGAATTTACAGTGCAGAAGGAGGCCATTCGGCCCATCGAGTCTGCACCGGCTCTTGGAAAGAGCACCCTACCCAAGGTCAACACCTCCACCCTATCCCCATAACCCAGTAACCCCACCCAACACTAAGGGCAATTTTGGACACTATGGGCAATTTATCTGGCCAATCCACCTACCCTGCACATCTTTGGACTGTGGGAGGAAACCGGAGCACCCGGAGGAAACCCACGCGCACACGGGGAGGATATGCAGACTCCGCACAGACACTGACCCAAGCCGGAATTGAACCTGGCACCCTGGAGCTGTGAAGCGATTGTGCTATCCACAATGCTACCGTGCTGCCCACTTTCCCATTGCAGGACACTTGAGCTGTTCTCATTTCTGCAAGAACATGTGAAGGGAGCGCTATTTGTCTTCACAAATTAGCTCCTCACATGGACTGAAAACGCACAGCAAGCTGTTTCAGTCGATTGATGCTGGATAATTTATCAGCAGTATAGCAGGAGATAGTATTCCTTAAAATGAGATGTCAAGACTTGAAATATACTTTGCACAATGGTAGCACTTGCTCGTAAAATGTCATAATCAAAGCAATACAATTTCTAACTGCAGTGAATTGCAGATAATGGACGGCCCATATTTTCAGGTTTAAGAAAACACATGGTTGAAACCCTCAGGAACTGCGGTAACAGATAAATTACAAAAATCTACACCTTAGCAAAATTGCCCGCCCGAACCTTCAATTTGCAAAATGAGAATGAACATTTTTAGAATTTTGTATATTTTCTCGAGTCTGTCTCACAACAATTAATATTGGTCAACTGGCAGGAAAAAAAAAAGTATTTGTGCAAGCTGAAATAATGTTTGAGTATTCAAAGGCTCAATAAAATGCCAGATGGTTGTGGTTGTTGGAGGCTGCAGTTCTTCAGAGGAGAATTCTTGGCTCAACAATCATCAGCAGTTTTATCAACAGTGGAGCTGCTTGCTGATGACTGCACAGCGTTCAGCTCCATTCACAACTCTAATTAATTAGTCCAAGCCAATGTTCATTAAGACTTGGCTAACCTTTGTGGGATGCAATGACCATCTCCATCAAAGGCTGACCATCAGTCCTTGAGACATTGTCATTGCCAGGTCCCCTACTCCCATCAACCTAAGGATAGCCACTTACCGGAAACTCAACTCGATCCATCGGGTGTAGCTAAGAACAGGTTGGGTATTCTGTATTGAGTAACTCATCTCCTGACACCCCAGATTCCCTCCACCAACTACAAGGCACCAGATAGGAATAGGTTGCAATACTGTCCACTTTCTTGGATGGGCCCAACTCCAGCAACACTAATGAAGTATCAAGGACAAAGTCTGCTTAATCAACGCCCCACCCACCACCTTAACTGTACAGTCCATCTATTATTGCATACTATGGCTGTGAACCAAAAGTTACTTGCAGCAATACATTAAGGATTCTTTGACAGCACCTTCCAAATCCCCCAAACACTGCCATCTAGAATGGTAGAGGCAAAAATTGACTTGGATACGTAATGTTGTTCTTTTGCCATTGCTGTGTTAAATCCTAGAATTCCCTACCTAACCGCACAGTAAGGTTACCTTCAAAAAGCTGCAACTTTGAAAATAGAAAGTTCACCACCACAATCTTCTCCAGGAGGCCGAGCGATGGGCAATAGTTACTGACCTTGCCAACAAACCTCTGAAACAAGATAAACCAGCAGCACCCCTCATAGGGCAACAGAGACAATGTACACAAGTAGTTACACAGGCACACTGAGGTGTGCAAGCCTGACTTTAAACCGACTTGGGGTGACAAAAATGAAGAAGCTGTTGGACCGAATGGCTGAATTTGAATGTCTTCGGAGCTGAGCAGAATCTTGGAATTCTTGGCAATGCATCCAACCTGTGAGTGGAACATGACGGGATCAGTCTTGTCCCAATGGAGGGGGGGGGGGGGCAGTTCTGTCAGCTCACTGACCTTGGTCAGTGTTTTCCATGATCTTCCCATTTTCCCAGAAGGTGCCAACTCCTTCTGAGGTACAGTTTCAGGGATTCAGCAGCTGCCATTTTATCCAAGTGATTGTTGGCACCTATTCCAACGTAGAACGTATCCATGCTTAGGTCCGTGTTTAATATATTTCTACTGAGGCATTATTAATTTTAAAATAATGAATGTGCTACCGATTAGCTGATAACGGTGTTCCTAAATAGGACTGGTCTTTGCTCTTCTGTCCCCTCCTGCAGCCCGTCCCCTCCCACCAAAGAGTCGCACACTCTCTGAGGGAGGCATTAAAAACCCAGGAAATTGGGATATCAACTGAAAGGGAAACTGACTGAAATTATCTGATGGAAAATCTGACCAAAGATTCAACAGGATAAAAGAATTGATCAACCGTATTGGAAAATCAAATGGAGTTATAAAATGCAATAGCCCAGGTTGATAGAACACGTCAACCTTTTCCCGGAGCTGTCAACAGTAATCCAGTAACTGGAACAACCTCACAATTCTGCCATGTCACACCCCTCCAACAGACTACCCCACCTGCCCCCTCCCCACTTTCCCCGAGAACTGTGTGATTCAGGCACGATCCATCCCTCCATCGTCCCCTCCATATCACTGTACAACCTGTGGTTATTTCTGTCCCTGATGTATGCCCAGTTTGCTTACACTGTTCTGCTCCCTTCGTTAATGGGTTGTGTCAAATGTTGGACGAGATTTTTTGTTTTACGATTGGGCAGAGGATCCCTTTTAACGACGAAATCGGGCATGGCGCCTGTTTGACGCACAGTTTGCATGCTCCGCCCCCTCCAAAACAGTGTCATCGCGGCGCACGCCATTGGGATGGCATCAACGCGTCACCTGTAGGCCCTCCCTCCAATACTCCACCCCGAATGGGCTGAGTTCATGACAATGCAGGGGACGCGTGGTCCCAGCCATGCGGGAACGCGGCATGGTAGCTGCGGACTGTGTCCAGCGCCGCCACAGTCCGGCGGGAGCCCTGGCGCTGGCATGGGGGCTTCCACGAGAGCTGGGGGGACTGGTGGGGGGTGGCGAGGGGGTGACAATGGGGGGCACTAGCTGGTAGATCAGGTCCACGCACCGCCGGCGCCATGTTGTACGGCGCTACCTCTGCAGGACGTCACCGTGCATGCGCGGCCGTGGACCCGGCAATTCTCCGACCGTTTATTTCATGGAGGCCTGGAGTTTTCCATGGTGCGGCTGCTAGCCCCTCGCCGGCCGCAGCATTGGTGAGGGTGCAGGGCCGATTTGTTTCCACGTAAAACACCACAGATCCTCCGCACTTAGCCTCAGAATCTGAGAATCTAGCTCATCATTCCTCAAGTTGGGAAACCACGGTGCACTCTGGACTAAATCTGCTTTTGACCATCTTGTACACAGTGTCCGTCCCTGCCCGTTTAATTTGTTTGACAAAGGAAAATGAGCTAACTAAAGAGATTACTAAACCAAGGTTTGATGGGATCCACACCACAGTCTCAGGGCATCTTCCAGCACTTCAATCTATTTGCTTTCCTTGGTGTGCGACAACAGCAAAACTACGTCGGTCCCCCCCCCTTGATGTTTGCACGATGCAAAAATGTAAAGAATTTCTGGTCAACCTGTAAAATGGGTTACCATTTGCACCGGTACAAAAATGGCACAACCAGGAACATGCAACAAGTACATCGAGCGTTGATTGAAATTTCTAGCCTGTAATTTAACGTTTTAAGACGCATGTTTTTAAAAAAAAATCAAGTTGCTGTAATGAAGTCCAGATTGTAGTCACAGAGCTGGTAGTTGCCCTTAGACATGACGGTGAAGCTGTGATGAATTTTAACACTCTCCAGTGCGGCATTTTCTGTGGAGTTGTGTTCAAATAGCCAAGGGTGAAGAGTTATCAGGTGGGTGCATGAAATGACTTTGAAGGTTTGTCAAGTGCTGTCGGGCTGTAATTTGCTTGGGAGCCAGTATATTTTAACACAGCTTTCTGCAGGTTACCAGTGTGCCAGAGAATCGAATTCTCGAGCTTTTTCTTTTATATCCAGCTCATTGGAATGAGGTTTTCTCTCTCTCTCTTGCAGCACGGGGGCTGTATGCGAAGCAGACTTCGCGTCTGCGCCGGCTCAAAGAGAGGATCTGTTTTCACTTAAGTCTGAAATTAATGCAGGCAATTTAATATATGTATGGGTCAGCTTATAAAATAGATCAAGTTGAACACTGGCCATCAGACACAATTAGCTGATGGAGAGATGAATAAATTCTGCTGCTGGGCATTCGTGCCAGAAACTTCAGTGTTTGGAAGTGTACAAAAGGATTGGAATTGTTGGGAGTCTGCTGGGGGCAGGTATCCTGGTGGCACATTTCCGCTATTCCAGTCACAATCTGCACCTAACAACATTAGCTTCTGTGTTCAGTTCTCTTGTGGTTTTCGGAAGTCCACTTGCTTACATGGTAAGGTCATTAACCGCTTGCTGTGCAGTCTCCTCGCCACACTTAACTAACTCATGCAGTAATTTTCAATGCCTTCAGAATCTTTATAAAAGACAGCTCACCCCCTGCACCCCCCCCCCCCCCCCCCCCCCTCACCCCCTTTGAACCTTGCAGCAGATTGCAACAACTATTCAGGATTATTAAACAACAGCAGCCTTCCGTGATAAAATCCCCTGCATCAGTAAATGGTATAAGTGTATGTGTCTGATTGGGCACACGTGTATCAAAATGTATGTAATTAATTAGCGAGCAACACTGGGCAACTGCACAGCCAAAGTGTTCCAGATGACACGAACTACAAGAACTCGAGTGATTTGTGGGTGGGAACCTGAATGTTTAACTCCCTGTTTCATGTTTAATATGTTCTGTCCAATTATATATGTTGTTTATGGATTGGGTTTATTTGGAGCTCCCTTGGGACGCAGTAAAGCAGCTGTTGCAAGAATTATGATACAAGGAATGAGGTGGGTTGGGGTCAGATATCGATGCTTTGCCCCCACCCCTCCCCGAAGCTCCCTGTTGGTTTTTCAAAAAGGCACAAGGCTTGAACATATTAGACGAGATCTACCGGCCGCATTACGCCCGAAAGGCAGCGCAGCATGGTGCAACGTGACCGGTAGATGTCGGTTGATCCCTCTTCCGGGATCTGCAAGACTTGCCACACCTCACTACATCTAACCTGATCTCACAAGACGTCATTCTCGGCATGTTTTTAGATTATTAGAACAGTACAGCACAGAACAGGCCCTCCGGCCCTCGATGTTGTGCCGAGCAATGATCACCCTACTCAAACCCCAAGTATCCACCCTATACCCGTATCCCAACAACCCCCCCCCCCCCCCCCCCCCCCCAACCTTACCCTTTTTAGGACACTACAGGCAATTTAGTATGGCCAATCCACCTAACCCGCACACCTTTGGACTGTGGGAGGAAACCGGAGCACCCGGAGGAAACCCACGCACACACGGGGAGGACGTGCAGACTCCGCACAGACAGTGACCCAGCTGGGAATTGAGCCTGGGACCCTGGAGCTGTGAAGCATTTATGCTAACCACCATGCTACCGTGCTGCCGACCTCTGGCATGCGTTTACGTTTTAGCAAATCTGCGTATTAGAGCGAGACAGCTGGTCTCATTCTTAATATGATTTACCCAAGGCCCGGGATCTTTAACCCCCTGGTGTTGGAGATGTCGGGCAAGAGCCGTTCAGCAATCGTCTCCAAAAGCAGGGACCAGACGGAACGACATTCGTGGGGGTCGTGCAGCAGACTGGAGGCACCCAGCTGCTTGCCCTCTGGGCAGGATGGCACCCTGGCGCTGCTGGTGCCACCCAGGCACCTTGGCACTGCCATCCTGGTACTGCCAATGTGCCCAGGGTGCCAGGCTGGTAAGTTCCAACATGACAAGCTGGCATTTTTCTCAGGATGGGGATCGGGCCCAGGGGTCCCTGTGCGGGTTCTGGAGGACCCGGGAGGGGGCCTGAGGACCCCTTTATAGGTGCGTTGGGACTTGGGGGTGGAGGGAGAGGGGGCTGGGGCCACATCGGGGGTCGAGAGCCAGTGCAGGAAATGGGACTAAGTGCGACCTCTGGCATGCGTTACTCGCTGAGACCCCCAATCTACCCGAAACACCCAGCTAATCGGGCATATTGCGAGATTCTGTTCCTATTCGGGTAGATTGCGCCCATTACTTTTGTTTGCAGAATAAGTCCCTGTGTAGGGTGGATGTCATTTCTAGCCAGCATATATGAGCCATGTTATGAAAATATTCTAAGAGGGGTGGATGAAGTAAGAGATCTTGGTATACAAGTAAACAGGTCGCTAAAGGCAGCAGTTCAAGTCGACAAGGTTGTAAAGAAAGCGTATGGAATGCTCTTCTTTATTGGCCGAGGTATAGAATATAGAAGTAATTAATGTGGGAATTGTATAAAACACGGTGAGGCCACAACTGGAGTATTGTGCAGTTCTGGTCACCGCATTACAGGAAGGACGTAATTGCTCTGGAGAGAGTGCAGAGGAGGTTTACAAGAATGTTGCCAAGGTGAGAAAAGAGTGGCTACAAGGAGAGATTGGATGTGGTTGGGGTTATTTTTCTTGGAACAAAGAAGGATGAGGGTTGACTTAATTGAGGTGTACATAATTATGAGAGGAAGAGATAAAGTGGACAGGACAAAATAGTTTTCCTTGGTGAGAAATTCTAGAGCTAGGGGGGTATAGGTTCAAGATAAGTGGCAGAAGGTGTGGAGGGGACATGAGGAAGAACATGTTTATGCTCGGGGTATTAGAGTCTGGAATTCACTGCCCGATTTGGTGGTGGAGGCAGAAACCCTACGTTCTTTAAAAAGTACCTGGATCTTCACTTTAAGAGCTGTAAGATACAGGGCTATGGACAGGCTGCCGGAAGGTGGGATTAGAAAGAGCAGGCTGGCCTGGGCATGATGGGCTGAATGGCCTCCTTCTGTGCTGTGACATTTCTATGATCATATGATTATGAGCTGGGCCAACCTATAGTTGCCCGTTTCTCTACAGCAACACTACAGCTAATCAGAGTGAACTTGGCACCTAACCATCAGCCTTTTCTCCTGCAATATAAATTGTTGCGATCATTTGGAATTCTTGCAAATGTCCCAATGAGTGCGAATTAAAAAGCATGGGAAACACGTCTCTCGTTTCAGCGATATTCAAATTCTACACAACTATATATTATAAATTGTATTATTTCAGCCATGATTCAAAATCTCTTCTTTCAGCTGTGGACTGGATATTTATTTATTGCAAGACTCTTGAACACCGGAAAACTGTAGAATGTAGCATCAGTCTGAAGAAGACATTTTTTGGAACAGCTCCTTGGCTCGTTATGGTGGGCACATGTCAGTTAATTAAGTCTTTACAAAGCTTTGCAAAATTGGGGCAATTATGTTTGATGTGTCCATGCCACAAGATAGATTATCTCAAGAATCACCACAGGAAATTGGCAAGATTCCTGGCCCAATTGGGTTCCGGTTATTGCCTATATGGAGAGGCATGGTGGTTGGATTGGCCATGCTAAATTGTTCCTTAGTGTCCAAAAGGTTAGGTTGGGTTGCGGGGATAGGGTGGAAGACTGGGCGTCAGTAGGGTGCTCTTTCAAAAGGCCGGTGCAGACTCGATGGGCCGAATGGCCCCCTTCTGCACTGTAAATTATTTTTGTGGGGACTGAGTGAACAACTTCACGATAGGATGAGGGAAGGGGGTAATGCCTGAGAGGCTAGTTTTTTGACAGAATTTAACAAATTACCCAGATATGCGCAGAGGCGAATGAACGCAACTGCAGTGTGAATCGAGTCCATCCTGCAGTCTTCAAATTGAAACTTAAACTCGACATGTAGCCCTTCCAATGCCCAATGGGTGAAGAGATATGGACTTGCAAATCGTTAGCAAACAATCTCAACTGTCATGGTGGGAGTCCAGCAGAAGAACCAATCGGGGTGCAGCTAATGTTGCTGCTCCCAGACCTCAACCATCATTATTCCCGTTAGGATGGGCTGCAAAAGCAACTGGTCCAGTCCCTGTAGGTTTCAGTCAGAGGTGGTAAATCTATTGTGTGTGGAATAATGACTGCAGTTCACCCGGCTGGCTGTGTAGTGCACTGGAGGACCACTGTATCAATCTTGCACAGTAGAGTCGCACAGAGATTTATCAGATGTCATAAAGTAAAAGTTGTTCATTTCTGCCCTCTATCAGCCACAGTAGCAAAACCATTAATGCTGCCCTTGATAAGAGCTTTCATCGGCTAAACTGTGCCAGTTTATTAAAAATTGTATCCATCACATGCGCAACATTCATCCGGTGTTAATAGAGCCGAAAGTACAAAAAGGTCAGCTGACACAAGAGTTTCAATGCACTGTGCGCAGATAGCAAAGTTGAAGGTCTGTGCCGTGACCCCAAGCACGGTGGATTTACAATCTCAGGCACCCAACAGGGAGTCAAAAGCCAAAGGGTCTGTGACTGGTGGTTGAACAATATCGAATGAGATCTGGGAGCAGGTTTTCAGCGGGACCCAAACTTTTAAAAAAAAATACACTGGGAAACTCTGAATTCTAAACAGGGGAAAAGCTCATGCACGACAACAGGAAAGTAAGTGACAGAAATTTTATGTCATCAAAATACAGTCCTGTCAGCACTAATGTTAGAAACAAGAGTTCTGATTTTTTTTTAAAAGAGTGGGGCAGGTTGAAAACTCATTTGAAAGAATAGATCTATTTTGCATGTTTAAGTAAGATCCATTAAAATAAATTGCCTTTTTCTTTCAGCAATTTGAGTTGGTCTCATTCCCAAAAGGTGAGCCTCGATAAATCCAGGGTTTTGTTTTTGAAGAAGGTTAATAATATTTGCAGTTAATTACAAAATGCCTTGGATGAGCTCTCCTGCATTTGCAGAGAAGAGCGGAGGATTGTTGTGCCGTCGTAACAGTAAAACAGATGCTGAAACAGTACAAAACTAACATTGTGAAGTAATGTGACTTGAACAGTATCTAAGAATCCCTCC
This sequence comes from Scyliorhinus canicula, assembly GCF_902713615.1. Taxonomy (NCBI): domain Eukaryota; kingdom Metazoa; phylum Chordata; class Chondrichthyes; order Carcharhiniformes; family Scyliorhinidae; genus Scyliorhinus; species Scyliorhinus canicula. The sequence goes on along the minus strand of NC_052150.1, from coordinate 22,273,755 downwards.
TCCTCCTCCTGTTCCTGTTAGTCTCTGCCAGGGAGCAAGAGCCTGAAGCCGAGCCGGAGCCTGAATCAGAAGCTGAACGAGAAACCGAGGTGGTCGCTGAGGCAGGACCTGCTGAGCTGGCACCAGAACTGGAGACTGAGCAGGGTCCAGATCGAGAACCCGAAGAAAATGTCATCCTGAGTGAGAAAGAGAGGCAGAATGAAGAAGTGAACGAGAAAGATAACTGCTCCGCTTCCAGCATCTCCTCAGCCAGCAGCACTTTAGAAAGAGAAGAAAGGGAAGACAAAGTAACCAGCGACAATGAAACTGGTAACAACCACATTTTCTGTGTCTCTTTCATAAGACTGCACTGTGTTAAGTAGCTTCAGGCAGCAATTAGTAATTGCAGGTTGCTGTATTGTACCAAAATAGATGCTGTACTCTGCTGCACCACACAGAATATGCTTCAACATAATTATATGCCAGCTTTCACTGGATTGGATTAGTAGATGTGACTAACATTCATGTTTATTGTGCAGAGTAAATATTATCTGAAGGAAATGTGTCCCAATATTAAGATATTTTCTGTGTGTTGATCTGTTAATCTCTGAGATCATGTTTTTCCCTACCACACTTACTAAGGATGTGCTTACTATGACAAATTAATACTCCAAGTGGCATAAATAATTACACTGAGCAACGTTTAACCTTGATCAAAGCTTACATGTATCAGAGTACTGTACGCTTCTTCAGGCACAGTATCTGGGGGCACAGTGGATGAAAGGGAAGCATAACAATCTTGGTTATGGTTGTCGGATGAATTGAGAAGGATCCTTGGCTTTGCAAGTCAAGGCATAGAGCACAAAAGCAATGGGGTTCAGCTGAACCTTTAATAAACATTAGTTGGACCCCCTCCCCCTCACTAGAGCATTGCTTATAATTCCATGTACCACACTTTATGAAGGGTGCAAAAGAATTAGAGAGGGTACAGAGAAGATTTAGCAGAATGAAAGCAAGGGTGTGGGGAGATGAGAGAAATTGGAAGTAATCTCCATGAAATGGGACATTTGATCAAAGGTGTTCAAAATCTTTGTCTGCTACTGAATTTCATCTCCTGTAGATGTCTAATTGATTCTCATTAGCTGCAGTCTTGCCAGATAAGCTGATGGGTCCGAAGCCACTGGCACCACAGGGTCTGACCTCCTTCATCTCTCTCGGAAATGAGGGAGTCTTCAGTGACCATCAGTTATTCCTGGATGCTAACTGTGGTTTGTGTGTGCACCTTTGTCTGTGTACTCTAGACTCTGTGTACCTGGTATCATTTTTTTTGACTGAAGGTCACTGGATGAGCCAGGAAATCTCGCAAGGAGCGGAAGAACATCCTGGTTTGCCCTTCCTCACAAAGAGGGACAATGCCTTGTTCCATTGCTCTGTAATGTCAGTAGCTGGTAGACTGGCACATTTGGTGCAATCCAGCAGCAACGCCAGCAGTTTATGTGGTTCAACAGGGCATTATTGAACAGCCACAGCATGAGGTCCATTCCGTTAGTCATTGAGTGCTTGGGGAGCAGAGCTGAAGGCAGAGAAGGCCAGTGAAGAGGTTCTGACAGCTGATGGAAGAAGAATCTGCCAGCAGTACCCATGTATTTCACTCCTGGAATAAGTTGATTAAATTAATTGCTTGAGTTACAGATCTGACAATAATTCTTGCTTCTCTACCTCGGTATGTTTCTCATACCAACCACCTTGTAGCGTGTCAGATGGATTATGTGGCATCTATTCATTCCACGTTACTGTAGTCTAATTCTGTGGTGTCCTGTTTCATAGGAGCAGTGTTGAAATTGCCCTAACTTTACTGTACCTTTGCAGCACAGAGCTTGGAGGATTATATTGGTCTGGAACACAAGTGGAGGTAGGGGAGGGGCAGTTGGCAGGATGGTTAGTGATGGTACCACCCAAATGCTCCACATGTAAAACATTTGATGAATCCACTGGCTTATTTCTGACTGATGGTAGATATGCATGTGTTGCTCACATTGATTCATCTTCAGTGCAAAGGATAGCCTTCAAAAAGGTCCAAGAAGCATATTGATATCATAAATGCAAGCATTTTTTCATGTATGTAAAAAGAGCAGGTGATTTCAATGTACCATTGGGCAATGTACTTATACAAGACACTAGATCGATCTCAGCTGGAGTATTATATACAGTTCTGGGTGCGACATTATAGGAAGGATGTGTGCCCATTGGATAGACTACAGATGAGGCTGCAAGAATGGTTCCAGGGATGAGAAGCTTCAGTTCTGAGGGTAGATTGGAGAAGTTAGGACTGTTTCCCTCTGAGAAGAAGGCTAAGAGGGAATTTGATTAAGATTTTTTAAATCATGAGGGGCCTGGACAGAGAGATAGGGAGAAATTGTTCCTGCGTGTAAAAGGATCAAGGACGAGGGGAGAAAAAATTTGAAGTGATTTACAAAAGAATCAAGTGTGATATGAGAAAAAGCTTTTTCACACAGCGAGTGATTCGGGTCTGGAATGCACTGCCCGGAAGAGTGGTAGAAGCAGTATCAGTCGAGGCATTAAAAAGGCAGTAGATAGGGCAGCACGGTGGCACAGTGGTTAGCATTGCTGCCTACGGCGCTGAGGACCCGGGTTCGAATCCTGGCCCTGGGTCACTGTCTGTGTGGAGCTTGCACATTCTCCCCGTGTCTGCGTGGGTTTTGCCCCCACAACCCAAAGATGTGCAGGTTAGGCGAATTGGCCAGGCTAAATTGCCCCCTTAATTGGAAAAAATAATTGGGTACTCTAAAATTTAAAAACAAAAAGGCAGTAGATGATTACTTATTCGGGTAATGTGCAGGGGTACTGGGGAAAAAGGCTGGGGAAATGGCACTAAGTCATAATGCTCATTTGGAGAGCTAGTGCAGACACAATGGGCCGAATGGCCTCCTTTCTGTGCCGTAACAATTCTGTGACTTGAGAACGATGTTTTCCTTGCTCGCACACATAGCCCAGAATGCCTTTATATACATGTCAGTGTCATTGCAACTTAAAGCATACACTTTATTTGCAACAGTATGAAACCACATTAACATTAAAGGAGCGAGATTTCAAAATCAAAGTCAGAAATCATTTGCCACCCAGGCTGCAGTGAAAAGCTTATCTTCAATTTACTCTAGTTCTGTTTCTCTTTTATATGTATATAATATATATCTGCCTCCAAGCCCACTCTTTGGAATGCGAACTCACAACAGCTGTACTGTCTCACTATGTCGTTGTTTCTGCACTGTCGTAACCTATCATTTTGTTTTTATTTAAATGGATTTATAATGTTGCTTTAGAAAATGGATAGCACTCCTGGAAAATGACAAGGACGAGAATTGTTAAGTCATCACGCATTTATTTAGCACACCGCTCCATCGAAATTAAGTCAGTCTGTTATTCACATTAAGAATAATGAGGAGTTGGGAGTTCCAGCTCCACGTTTATGGAAACGTCACTGCCTGAGGCCTTTCACTGCTGTATTCTAACCCGCGTGTCTCTTCTTTTTGGACAACAGGTAAATGGACGCAGAGCATTAAGGAGGTCAGTGTAAATGAGCAGTGTAGCAACATTCTCAACAACAAGCGGTTCATGCTGGACATGTTGTATGCGCAGAACAAAAAGACTGATGATGGTGAAGAAATTGAGCTCGAGAAAAAAGAGGAGGAGAGACAAGAGTCCCTTGCCAGTCTGGCGAGCCGCATCAGCATTCTGCAGGCCAACAAGCAGGCTTGTGAGGACAAAGTGAAGAAAATGGAGATCGACCACTTGGAGAACCATGGCAGCGTGAAAGCTTTTGCTGACAAATTTAACAGTGGGGAGCTGAGTAAAGGGCCTCCGTTATCTGATTCTGAAGTGACCACCAAGGTTATGGATAAAGTGATTGCACAACCCAAAACAGAATCTGATTATATTTGGGATCAACTCATGGCCAATCCAAGGGAGCTAAAAATCAAAGATATAGACTTCACAGATTTGGAGGAGGCGGATGATGTAGATGTGTTGGATATGGAAAACCTACTTAACTCTGGAGACACGATACTTCCTCCACCGCCTCCTCCACTTTCCTTCATGGGCTTGCCTCCCCCTCCTCCACCCCCTACAGTATACTGCCCACCACCACCACCTGTACCTGGAGTGTCCGTGCCCCCGCCTCCCACTTTTGGCCTTCATCAACCCGTGGGGTCACCCCATGTATCCAGGAGTGAGCCAACATTTATCAAGAAAAAGAAAACCATCCGACTATTCTGGAATGAAGTCCGGCCAATTGATTGGCAGTACAAAAATCACAAGCGATGCAGAGAGCCTCTTTGGACCCGGCTGGAACCTGTAAAAGTGGACATATCCAAGCTGGAGCATCTCTTCGAATCAAAATCAAAGGAATTGCCAGTCACTAAGGTAATGAGTAGCAATACGACATACTTTAAGATTGTTCAGGGGATATTAGGAAAAGGGTATTGATAAGCTTACAGAATGGGTGTATAAATGGCACATTATAATTCCAACATGGACAACGTAAGGTGTTACTTTTCAATAGAAGGAATAAGGAAGTCACTTTCCTTTTGGAAAATAAGAGGTTCCAATGCAAAGGGATCTTGGGATAAAGACGCAAATGATTAAAAGGTTAACAAGGCCAAATAAAGTGCAAACAAAACACTGGAGTTCTATGCTAGAAGAATAGAATTCAAAAATAGAGAAGTCAAGTTAAAGCTATACATAACCTTGGTTAGGGCATATCATAACACCATGTGATGGAAACTGTCAGGAGAGGCTAAGGCTCTTTCCTCAAGAATAAAGATTGGGTTGTGACCTGATAACGGTCTTTAAAATTGAGAAGGGGTTTGATCGGCAGATGCAGACAGGACGTTTCCATTTATAGAGGAGGGCCGGATGCTTGAGCCGCAATGAGAAAATGGTCACTAATACATCCAACCAATGTGATGAATTCTCCACTGGGTGAGATTCTCCGTTCCGCCGACAGCATTCCCCCAACGTCGGGTTTCCCGCGGTGCGGGTGGCCACAATGGGAAATCCCATTGGCCAGCGGCAGGAATGGAGAATCCTGCTGGCGGCGACAGCGCGCTGCTGAGGAACAAGCAGCTGGGGAACTGGAGAATTCACCCCAATACTTTAAGGAAAACCACAGGATGGTTGAGATGAATAGTATTTAACACTGGAGGCAAAACTAGGTAAGTACATGAGGGAGAAAGTCAAAGACGAAATCACCCTTTAATCTTCTACATTCCAGGAAATACAAGTTTAGAGTTTGCAATCTCTCTAATCCTCCCTGGTAACGTGCTGGGGAATCTGCATTACATTCCGTTCAAGGCCAAATATGCCTAGTTCAATTCACATCAAAGCTGTGCGAGTCTGCACGCTGATTTGTCATGCTCAGAAAGATGCCACTCATCGCTCATCTTTCCAGCATTTTTTGCTCTGTGGAGTGAGTGAGAGTAACAAGTGTCACTTGTCCACAATTTTATGCTCTCAATTTCACTCCATCAGGAAGTATAAGAACCTACCCAAATGAATTTCAAGTATTCCCTAAGGTGCAAGCTGAGAAACATGCCATCTCTCTAGGCTGGATTTTCCAGCAGTAAGAACTATGCCAATTCACTATACCAGTCAACAGGCAAGTCTCTCAATGTTTCTTATAAGAATAATTAAAAGAGTGTACGGATGTTGATACTTACACGCATCTTCAATTGTTACCTGATAAAATGCATTAGAAGATGATTGCAATGTATATTTACAATGTCGCACACAGGAGATTCTGTTGCTGGGGATGAATGTTGCAGTGATTCATCACCGAATGTCAGTGTAATTTTAAACAGGAATATATGATGGTAAATATTTATAAATAATCGTTTAGACTTCAGCTTGCGTATTCTGTCCAATTCCGGGAAGCGAACTTTGAAAAAGATCTTTAAGGCCATGGAAACGGTGCAGAGGGAATTTTCTGGAACGGTACCAGCGATGGGGGACTTTAGTTGCGCGGAAAAAATCTAGGAAAGCTAAGATTGAACGAAGAGCAGAGAACATTATTTGGAGTTCTAATATAGATATTTAAAATTTATGAATGAGATACTGTTTCGACTGGCAGGAGCATTTGTAACCAGGGAACACTGGTTTGCAGCAATTGGCAAAAGAACCAGAGGTGATTTAAGGAAGTTTTTTTTAATGCAGTGATTTATAATGCATTGCAAGAAAGGGAAGTGAAAGTAGATTCAATAATAACTTTCAAAGTAGAATTGGGGGAATTCTCAAATTGTCGTGAATCTGTGGAATTTTACTACTCCAGAATGTGACGGACGTCAGGACATTGAGTAAATTTAAGGAGGAGATAGACAGATTTTTAATTCGTAATAGGTTGAAGAGTTATGGAGGTCAGACAGGAAAATGGAATTGAGGCCGAGAGGAGATTAGCCTGTGGGCGTTATGGTAACACAGTTGTTGATGTGTTGGGTAGGCTGGGTCTATGTGGACTGCGTTTGATGCAGTGTAGCGAGAGACAGACTTCCAACACTTGATGAGATGCAACATGATTTTATTTAACATCAAACTATTTTACATGTTCAACCGTGGGTTAACATTATGCTGACTTCACTGGAGACTTGAGGCTAGCCTGACCAGACTAACTGACTATCACATGTTGTTTTTACTGGCTATGCTCACGAGCTCCGACTGTCTCAGAGGCTGGATCCCGAAAGAGCGGGAAACTGGTGCCCTCTGGCTTTATAGTGGTCGTGTCCTGTCTGGTGATTGGCTGCTGTGTTCTACGTGCTTACTGGTCATCCTGTGTGTCAATCACTGCCTGTCTGCACTCCATTATATACCTGGATGTTTATTATGACATCTCCCCCCTTTTTTTAAAGTGTGTGCTCAGATAATAAATGGTAAGGTGTATGTGCGTGAAGATGTGTATATGTACGTGACTATATACAGAATATGCTAAAATGGACTTAGATACATAGGAAGATGTCGCTAGTGCAGATATAGGGCAGATGAGATGGTCAAAAAACGACATTTACAGATGTCAAAACGATGAGGTAACAAAATTGTGCAAACATTCAGTCTATAGGTTTAGTCTCTGTGGCGACGAATTCTGGTTGACTGCCTCAAGGGTGGGGCAGGGGCCGCCTGCACTTGGATGGGCGGGACTGCCGCCAATGCGGTGGTCGCAGAGGTCAGTAGGATTGCTGTAGATCGGTGGCCTCATGGCAGGGCGCGTCCGGACGAAGCAGTGTGTGAGGTGGGACATCACGGTTGGGTGGCGGACGTGGAAGTCTGCGCAGATCCCGCCTGTTGCGTCGTAGGAAAGAGCCATCAGCCATGTGAACGAGGAACGATCTCGGGGCCACTTGCTTGACCGCCACAGCTGTGGGGGACCAGCCACCATCAGGCAGCAGTACACAAACTCGATCAGTTGGGACCAGCTCCGGGAGATCCGTGGCGTAAGCGTTGTACGATGATTTCTGTTGGGCCCGAGACTGCTGTATCCTCTGTATGATCGGGAAGTTGTCATGGTCTGGAATGTGGCTGGCTGGAACCATTGTTCGCAAAGTGCAGTTCATGAGCATCTGCGCTCATGAAGAGGAGGCCCAGGCATTCCTTCTCAATCTGAGCGTACCGTTGCTTAGTGGGCGTCATGGCTCTGGAGGCATACGCAACTGGGGCCCAGGAGGAGGAGTCATCCCGTTGGAGGAGCACCGCCCCAATGCCGTCCTGGCTCGCATCAGTGGATATTTTTCTGTCCTTGGCAGGGTCGAAAAACGCCAGCACCAGGGCTATGGTGAGTTTTTCCCTCAGCTCACGCCATTCTTTCTCATGAGCGGGCCGCCACTGAAATTCCGTCGACTTTCTGACGAGATGGCGGAGGGCTGTGGTATGGGAAGCCATGTTGGGGATGAACTTCCCAAGGAAGTTGACCATCCCTAGGAAGCAAAGGACCACCTCCTTGTCCTCTGGGGTCTTCATGGCGTTGATTGCCGAAACCTTGTCATCATCCGGCTGCACGCCTTGCTGCGAGATGTGGTCGCCAAGGAATTTGATTTCTGATTGACCGAATGAGCATTTGGCTCTGTTGAGTCGGAGGCCATGCTCGTAGATCCTGTGGCATACCCGCTTGAGGCGATCGATGTGTTCTTGAGGGGTTGTGGACCAGATAATGACACCGTCGATGTACACTCGCACCCCCTGGGTGCCCTCCATCATCTGTTCCATTATGCGGTGAAATACCTCTGAGGCAGAGATGTTGCCAAAAGGCATTCAGTTGTAGCAGTAGAGACTGAACGGAGTATTGAATGTGCACAGCTTGCGACTGGATGCGTCCAGCTGTATTTGCCAGAACCCCTTGGAGGCATCCAGCTTTGTAAAGAATTTGGCATGAGCCATCTCGCTGGTTAACTCTTCTTGTTTTGGTATCGGGTAATGTTCCCTCAGTTGTTAGCATTGTTGCTTCACAGCATCAGGGTCCCGGGTTCAATTCCCGCTTGGGTTACTGTCTGTGCGGAGTCTGCACATTCTCCCTGTGTCTGCGTGGGTTTCCTCTGCTTTCCTCCCACAAGTCTCAAAAGACGTGCTTGTTAGGTGAATTGGACATTCTGAATTCTACCTCTGTGTATCCGAACAGGTGCCGGAATGTGGTGTCTAGGGTATTTTCACAGTAACTTCATTTCAGTGTTAATGTAAGCCTACTTGTGACAATAATAACAAAATATTATTACTGAATAGCGAAGCAGGCTCGAGGGGCTAAATTGGCAACTACTGCTCCGAGTCCTTGTGTTCTGGTAATTTCTAGGGTAATGGAAAAATGAACAAGGGATTGGGGCTATTTGGAAAGCTCTTCTAAAAGGTTAGCGCAGTGGGCTGAATGGCCTTCTGTTCTATATGATTCTATGGTTAGCAGTAACACTGGAGTTACACCACAGTTACTGGACTCCGGTGAGTATCACTAGTATAAGCTAAAAATGCTAGTATTGCACTGCCAAGCGCATATTGTGACAAGTGGCACTGCAGGTCTGTAATAAAGGAGCTGTGTTGCGTGCGTTTGTGAACATTTGCACGCAGCTACGCTCCCAGCACAGCTAAACCTTGAGAGACAGATAAGAGCTACTCTTTTTTTTTTCTGAGCATTAGTAAAGTTATTAACATTTTCACATGTATCCGCATGATCACCTCAGTGAATTGGTTCTGGAAATCTTCACCTACGCTTACCTCCTAAACCTGGCCGGTTTAATGGTCTCCTGACCTGTCTTCCATATTCAACCCTGAACTTGAGATAATCCAAAAATCTACTGCCCATTCACGCATCACTCCTGTACTCGCTGAACTATATTAACTATAGTTAAGCCACACCTGCATTTTAAAATTCTCACCCTTGTTTTCAAATTCTTCCAAAGCTTTGCCCCTCCCTAACTCTGTCATCTTTATAATCCTCTGTCATCTCTAGCAACCCCAAAAATCACCCCATCACTGGTGGCTGTGCTTTCAGCTGCCTGGACCCCGCGCTCTAAATTGTCTCCCTAAGTCTCTCTGCCAAGCTACCTTGCGCCCCCAGCAAGACACTACCATCTCTTTGACCAGTTTTTTGGCCATCTGCCCCAGTATCTTCCCCTGTCACTCGGTTTTCTTTTATGATATCCCTGTGGAGCACTTTTCTTATATCAAACGCGCCATATAAATGCAAGTTGTTGTTTCAGACAGCATAATGTTGCTCATTGTATTAATTCACAATCGTCCATCATTTCATGAAAACGGAGTGTAATGCTAATTTTCAGTGCAAAGGGAAATTCGGCCTTTAGCGATTTTTTTTTCCATTTTTCCTTTTGCTTCAATTTTTCTTTCCCTTAATATTTCAAAGGATGTGGGTTTTACTGGCAAGACCAGCATTTGTTGCCCATCTCTAATTGCCCTTGAACTGGGCAATTTCAGAGGGCAGTTAAGACTCAGCCGCATTTCAGTGGGTTTCGAGGCACATGTAGGCCAGATCGGATAAGGATGACAGATTTCCTTCCCGGAAAGACATTAGTGAACCAGGTGGGTTTTTACAACAATCGACAATTAGACTTTTGATCCCAAATTTCTATTGCATTCAGATTCCACCATCCCCATGAAATTCAAACCCAGCTCCCAAGAGTATTATCCTGTGTCTCTATATTAGTAGTCCATCGAGAATACCACTGCTCTACCGCCTCCACTATTCATGAAAGTGCCACTGAATTTTCCACCATTTATTTGACATTGATCCTTTGTGTTTCCTCCATTTACGATTGTTCTGGTGGGAGTATTTGTCTGCTTCATATTTTAGGCAGAGCAGGATCCAGTCATATTTCTCATGTATTAAGGCTATTGTTTTCATTATTTCTCCTCATTGAGACCTTCGCCATATTTTCTACATCATTGAATGCCTTTATATTGCATTACTCCGAGTCGCATTGAAAAAGGAATGTATCCGTGAATATTTCATAACCATGCTTTGTCTAATGAACATAAATTATTGGTTGATTGCTTCAAACGTTTAACTGTTATACTTTGAAGAAGAGATTTGGCATATCTTCCTCACACTTTTAGGGACTTTGATGACTTCATGCTAATGAGATTTTCAAGAAGTGTTTAAGACCAACTTTAAGAGTGGTAGAGATTTTGATGTAACTTGTGGTTCATTGCGTTTGAGGACATTACAAGCCGTTGGCTTGTCCAGCAGAGGATGACTGGTATGGAAAATGAAAACATGATACGTTTGAGATTGGGAATGAAGCACGGGTTTGGAAAAAGCAGAGAGAGTTTTGATCTGCGTATTACCCATGCTGTATGTACCTGTGGAATGTTCGATAGTAATGGGATGGAAAAGTAAAGCTCTATTCTGTAGCATTGACAGTTCTCACTCTTTGACAAGCGCAGTAATCATTAAAATGGTTCTGGCTAAGATTTATTCTGACAGGTTAAAAGTTAATACAATGGCAGAACACTGCGGAGGCTGGAAATATGAAATAAAAGCGAAAAATACGAGGCATGCGAAGCAGATCAGACCGCAACTTTGGAGAGAAAAAAACTGAGTTAATAGTGCAGATCTGAATGGTCATCAACCTGAAACATTAACTCTGTTTCTCTCTCCACAGATGCTGTCTGAGCTTGTGAAGCATTTTCTGTTTTTACTTTAAAACCTAATTGACCGGCAACTCCTTCATGTGTTACATTTATCCCTCAGGCTGTCACAGTGGGGAATGTGGCTTCGCTGCTGGGATAACTCTAATGTATAGGAGAATGCTTAGCCTAATTAAGCATAATGGATTCAAGATGGCAACTAATCATTACAGCTTTTCAACTTAACCCAACCTCGAGACCTTCAATACAAAAGACGTGGTTTAGTCTTCTCCACGAGGAACAAGTCTGAATTACCTATTTTGATTCCCACTCGGCAAAACAAGTTTAAATATCCATCAAAATGAAATATCAATATGACCACGCTAGTTTGTGAAATTATGCACCAGAATTACTTGAAGCAGGGTATCACATGGCATATCTGTTGCAATTGTTTGTACACGTTTAGGTTTTAAAATGCCATAGGCGAAGGCAGCAGGCCAGTTGCATCTTGGTGAATAATGGGACCAACGGTATCTCTTTAACCAATGAGACTAAAAGATTGAGCAATAAGCAGAGGAACAAAAAAGGAGAATTAGTTAGAATGTGTTAATTCACTGCCAAGACGGATACAGAAAGAGAAATAAAGAGAGAGAAATAAAAATTGGATGAAGGGAGAACAGGAGATGAAGGAAAGTTTTTAAAAAAATTAAAATATTACATTTTGAGCATCTCCAGAAAAAACCCTCGACCTGAGAAACAAGACAGCGCACTTCGTATTACTCTTAATGTGCAAGAGAGGTTGGTAATCTTTAATACTTTTGACAACATTAAAACGGGTTAATTATGGTCAGCTCAGTCGGCTGGACGGCTGGTCCGTGAAGCATAGCAACAGCGCCAGTTCAATTCCCGGAGCGGCAGAGGTTATTCATGAAGATTCCGCCTTCTCAACCTTGGCCCCTCACCTGAGATGTGGTGACCCTTGGGTTAAGTCACCATCAGACAGCTCTCAAAGACGGGAGAGCTGCCTATGGTCCTCTAGGACTGTGGCAACATTATCATTTTTTACTAAATTGAGCTTCCTGTGGTGAGTTTAGTGTGGAATAAAAGTGCAAATCCATGCAATAATGGGGAGGTTAAGGGTGAGGTGATAATTTCACAAAATTAATGATGGAGCAGCGCGACGCAGCCAGCTGCTTGTGATAATTCACCAACTAGGTAACTCTTGTCACCGCCAGTTACTGCCTTATTTCCGCATTGATGACGCTGAATGTCGCCAACGTAACAGTTTTTCCCCAACAAAATTTGGGCCTATATATTTGGATTGAGGTGATCAGGTCGAGATCATGACATTTTCCCCCTTCGATTTAAAACAAAAAGTGTCACTCTTTTCAGCAAGTACCTTCATCTGTTTAAAAGTTTTAATTCAGATCGGGGTCCCCTCGTCTCCTTTTGTGGGAATCTCAAACAATGGCCCATAACTTCTGGGTTCCCCATCATCGCCTTGCAGGGCTGCCTCAATGATGTGCTGGGGAAATCCCTCCAGGAAGCACCCAAGTAAGGGTTTACACTTCTCATCCAGAAGTACTCACTTCCTCTGGACCAGCTGGGTTGGGAAACATCCGACAGAAGCAATTTAAATCACTAACTTCAGATGGTTCTGCCAGTTCAACACTGATAGTTACTTTGAAGAGAGGGGTGAAAGGGTGAAACAAATCACTTCTAACTCCAGAGTAACTATTTATAAAAACCCAGTCTCGCACTGGACGCCCCCAACCCCCGGACCTGGATAACAACCAGGCTTGTGCTGATATGTGGAAAGTAATAGTGGCAGCACACAATGTTGCAAGCCATGGCCATTTCCAACATGAATCAATCACTATCCAATGCCATTGCTGCATCCCCACCGCAAGCATCCAAGATATTCACCATCCTGAAACTCACCTGAACTAGCCACATAAATACCTTAATTACAGGAGTAGGACATAGATTGGAAATTCTGAAAGAGCGTGGTTCACTTCCTGACTCTAAGTCTTTCCGTCAGCAACAAGGCACATATCAGTTGTGTAACTGAGTACTTTTCATGGCCTGGATGCGAGTAACTTGCTTGACCATCAGTGCACCAGGTTGCTGCATTACAGGATGTGCTGCAGCAACACACCCAAGGTTTCTTTGACAGTACAACCAAATCTACGATCTCCCACCCCTGGAAGGACAAGGGCAGGAGCCATAAGTTCCCTTCCAAGCTGTGCACCATGCTAACTTGGACATTCATAATACTCCGTTGTCGTTGGATCGATATCATTAAATTCCCTTCCTTCAAGCGCAGCAGGTGCAAGGAGGATATTTGGCCATTTTTGCGCCTGTGCTGCTTCTCTGCAAGTGCTACTAATCCATCCTCACCCTCCCTGCTCTTTTCCCATAATCCTGCAAGGTTTTCCTGTTTTAAATAAAGATCCAATTCCCTTATGAAAGTTACTGTTGGATCTGCTTCCATCAACTTTTCAGGCAGTGAATTCCAGATCATAACTCGTTGAGTTTTGTTTTCAATTCTTGTTCTGCTGTTGACATTTTTGCTTTTTAAAACTTGGTGTCATTGGTTACTGACTCTCCTGTAAGTAGAAATTCTTTCTCCTTATCTACTATCAAAAAACCTTCCTCATTTTGAAAACGTTCATTGAATCTCTCCTTAACCTTCTTTACCCTAACGAGAACAACCCCATTTCTCTCCTCTCCAGATAACCCCGATTCCCTGCTATTTTATCAGATCTCCTCTGCCCCCCCTTCCCCCCCCAAGGTTTTGACACCCCAAGTGTGGTGCTCAGAAATGAATAACAGTCGCATTCACTCCAATTGTTCAAGAAGGTGGCTCGCCATCACCTTTCCAAGGGAAACCCCACGTGGGTAATAAATGCTCACCTTGCATGCAACACCTATACCCCAATAATAACTCAACAACACAAATTAGTTATCCACCCTGTTCAAAATAGCCACAAAGAATTCAAAGCTAGATTGGTCAGACATAAATCACAAATATATGCTTGTTCTTTCTGATCAGCTGAAATACAGTATGTCTATGTCCAGTCACTTGGTCCCGACTAACAGATTCCAGTAACTTTCAGCTGTACAAAGAAAATTTGACCAAATTCTGAAAATCCAGTAACTTTGGCATAAAACTGACAGGTTACCTTGATTCTATTGTTACCCCCAATCCCTGTACTTTGCAACATTGTCCTGGAACAAAACCTGCCCAAACTCTAGATGTCGCTGTGAGCAATGGGCAAACAGTGCCAGCTGTGGACTGGCACTTTCCCATAAGCTTTCTGAGGTTTTCTAATGGCAAGTTACTCTCTGCCAAACAGCATGGTTCCTGCTCCAAGGCATATAAGAACCCATGACCAGGCAAGTAACAGATTATATTTAACCAACCAATTTGGAGAATCATTAATGAGCAGTTGAACTGGGAAGTTACAATCACCAATTCAATGCTAAGTTGGACACAAAAAGAGAACCAAACAGAAAAGGAATGAAAGATTGGATTAAGGAAAAGAGATTAGATAGAAGAGGAGTTCTAAAAATGTATTTTTAAGGATCTCCAACAATAATTGAGATGTGAAGGAATGAGACGCTACATTTGTTAAAACAAGTCTGTGCCAGGGATGTTGTTTGGCAGTATTTACAACATTTCTGTTCAAAGGACATTGCTTGGACAAGCCCCAAACATCTTGAATTTGGTTAATATCTACAATGTCAGTAATACATTTGAAAGGGCAGCCAAGACAATATTATTTCCATGAATCTCGGGAAGCAATTCTGGATTTTCCTGACTAACTACACATTGTTGTCCAAATTGTCCGTAAGTAATGGTGAGCACTGTTGCCTCTATTATTTTTTTTTACAGTCAACAATGGCCAATTGTCAATGTTCCTTTCAATCTTTAATATTAAAAAAAACTATTAATGGGTAGGAAGAATGGTTGAAAGAACTTGGGGAACACCTAGAAGATTGTCTTGCTTCGGAGAGTTGCTGTCGGGAAAAGCACAATGGCAGACCTGACTGTCAACAAGGAACTGTTAAGATCGGATTTTCAGAATTTGGTCAAATTTTCTTTGTACAGCTGAAACCAATTTTGTACCAGTAACAACCTTCAACAATGAGTTGTACAAATTGCAGTTATAAACATGCCCTTCCACTGCTAAATTTAAAGAGCCATTTTGTTAAAACAAAACATGAACACCTATAACAAATGGCTATTGAATGCTTTACTCGTAGCATGGAGTCATTTTTTTTTTCTACAAATAAATTTTTGGTGCAATATTGAATAGGCCAACATCTGCACTGCAATTACAGGCATCAGAGATTCCTGTGCTCTCAACGAGCGAATTTATTGTTCTGCAGAAGAGGTACATCCAGAATGATTGCAACAATAAAAATGAAGTGACTTTGTTATGGTTTCCACCACAGCACGGGTTGAGTTATATAAAATAGTTCCACATGATGTAGGGCAGCAAACAGGGTTTTTTTTTTTGTAATGCCAAACCATTGTTAGACATGTTTGCGATGAACACATGCACAACATTGAAATATTGGCAGCAATTTCAAAGGTAGCTGTAATAAACCTAGCACAGATGGCGAAATCCCTGTGGTTTGTTGTCTATAACTAGAACTGGTTAGGTAGTGAGTTTACCGTGAATTTTTCGGTAGCTATTTAAGTTTGCTCATTTACGCTAAGTGACTCGGCTTTACTGGACAAGTTAATATTCAGCTCCCACGTTTTAGTAGCCGCAAATTAAATGTTCAAATTTAGTTAGATTTACACTAGTGCCCAGCCACAGAGGGTCTCCTCGTACTCTTAGAACAGAACCTGGCACCAAATATAGCTCTGGTGGATAAACTAGAACCAACAGCTGGATGCCGTAGTGGAGTACTCTGGAATTAATTCTCACTTTTCTATCTTTGAGAACGTTGCTGCCATATCCTCGGCATAGTGTTTTCTTCCCCAACACATTGTACAACTGAAATTAGGACCTTACTGTGTGGGAAATCTTTGGTGCGAATTTAAACTAAGCGTCATTCCATTGCCAATTTGGTAATATCCTCATATACCTCCTCACCCCTCTGCTCATTCTCATATACCTCCTCACCCCTCTTGCTCATTCTCATATACCTCCTCACCCCTCTTGCTCATTCTCATATACCTCCTCACCCCTCTTGCTCATTCACCTACTTTGGCTCAACAATGCTTTGATTTTAAAATTCCCATGTTGTTTTTGATTCCCTGTGGCTTTGCCCCTTCCCTATCTCTGAGAACTACTCCAACCCTACAACCTCCAAATTTCCCCACAGTTCCTCAATTCTGGCCTCTTGTGCATCCTCAATTTAATTTTTTTAAATTTTTTAAAAATAAATTTAGTGCACCCAATTTGTTTTTTTTCTCAGTTAAGGAGCAATTTGGTGTGGCCAATCCACCTACCTTGCACAGTGTACTGCATTGTGGGGGTGAGGCCCACGCAGACACAGGGAGAATATGCAATCTCACAGACAGTCACCCAGGGCTTGGATCGAACTTGGTTCATCAGCGCGGTGAGGCAGCAGTGCTAAGCACCGTACATTTATATGTACAAACTATTCTGTCTCCATTACTGTGACACTAAGGAGGAAGATGACAGTCCTCTTGTCGGTCCTACTTCCAAGTGCCTGCATAGCGACCGTCCTGGTATATATATATGTCTACATGGGTGTCTGGTTCCACCTGCTGGCGGGAGGTCTTAAATGTCCCTACATATATTGGTTAGTGGCTATGTACACTGGTGCTGTTAGCTACAAATGTATACATTGGTGCAACTATGCACAGTTGCACATAGATCTGCCTACGCACATATCAACACATGCCTCTCCCTCTTTCTTCCTTCATAAGGTACTCCTTAAAATCTGCCAAACATTTTTTCATGTGGCTCGGTGTTGGATTTTATTTAACGCTCTCGTGAGGTGCCTTGGGACCTTTAACTGCACTGAAGGTACTACATCAAATACAAGTTGTTGGCATTTGAGAGAGAGTGCACATAATGCACAGCAGACAGGAAATTCTGTGCTCAACAGATGGCTTCTGTCATTGTGATGCCAAAAATTCTGTTACCAATGCAGCGGGAATATTTAATCTGATGCTGTAATGTAGCTTCCCAGATTGTAAATATCAGTTTTTGTTCAATTTAAATTGGGACCCCGGCAAATTTTTAAACCCGTGTCACAGAAATACAGCAGCATAGTTGGGGGGAGGGTTATTAGGGGCGTGAAGGTACATTAAAAATATTCTAATCTTCGAGTTCAACACTCGGTCAATGATTTCTTCTTAATCTCATTACCCGCAAACAGCTCGCGATGTCAGGTCACTTCTCCCCAATAATAAATAGCATGATTGCCATCACATTAGTGGTTTAATTTTCCTCCAATGTAACTTCTTGATATTGTCAAATAGAGATGCTGTTTGGCACAACTGATCATTTGAGTTCTTTCAGCAGTGTCAAAGATTACTGCCAACTTAAAACACCATTTAAAAATCCTTAGTAATAAAATCTTATTCAACCACAGTAATCGGGTGCTCAGATTACAGTACAATGGTATATCAGCCATTCCTATCTTAAAACATGAGAGTAGAACACGGTAGATTGGCTGCATTTGAAGTGCATTTAAATATCTCAAGCCAATAGCTTCAATGCAGCTTCCAGACAACCTTGTTTAGTTTAGTGCCTTCCTGTGCCCAGTGGCATGTGAGACAACCCACTTCTTTCATTTTTGTCTACTCCGAGCAAGATGTTTGACTTCTTTAAATGGTCTCCTTGCTGGCAGTGTCCCTTTTGATCACCTTCTTCATCCTTTAGTTCTTCTATTCCCTCCAGCTGGACTGTACACTTTAGTGCCCCTTGTGTGCCTGCCACAGGATAGATTAATGATGGGAACAAACCTCCATAACTCTCTGTCCGATTATTACACCCGTAGTAAGTTTTCCCATCACACCAATGATGACTCCACCAAATCTTCACCAAATCTGCTGGATTATGTTCAGCTTCCTATTGTGTCCTTTCAGCTCACATTGTCAAGGGGTTCAGCAGTGTTGGAAGGACAATCACATTGTCCGGTCTTGTTCTGTGCATGGATATATTTTGTTGTTCCTCCAGTTTTTGGAAAAACAAGGGAAGGGTCGATTCACCTTTCCCGTTCTGACCGTTAATGGGTAGCGCACTTCTCAGTAGGCAAAATGATTGAACCTTTTCTGCCCTTCTCCATCAATCACTCATCCACTGGCGTTGACAAAATTCTCTCCTAATACCATGCTGTTGGCCTTCTGTGGATAGACACGGCGCAATTTAATGGAAACATTTCTAGATGTCATAGTGGGCGTGATTGGCGGGGTGATTCTCCATGGCTGCATTGGCGAGATTGCAGCCTGTATTTAACGGCACTTAGTGCCGAAAATGAGCCCCCACCAGCTTCTTGCCATTACTGGCTGGGAATGTTGGAGGAAGGGTGCTGACGGACACCACCTCGTCCTATGAGAGGCTGATGAGGATGAAGGTCTCCCTAGTCCTCTGGGCATACCCACATCCATGCCGCTGCCTGTCCTCCACCCTCCAGTTCCTCCTGCGTCTCCTCCCCAAACTTGTCCACCATCCCCTTCTGGTCCAGCTCCTGCTCCACGGATGAGGTCCTATGCTCCTCCTCCAGCATGTCATCCTGCTGCTGTGCCAGGTTGTGGAAGGCACAGTAGGTGACCACAAAGCGAGACCCCCTCTGAGGATTGTACTGCAGTGCAACACCAGAGCGGTCGAAGCATCAGAGCTACATTTTGAGCAGTCTGATGCACCGATCAATGGCAGCATGCATGGCATCATGGGTCTCGTTACATCGGATCTTCACCTCGGTCTCAGACCTTCGTACTGGCATCATCAGTCAAGACCACAAGCCAAGGTGCCTCTTATCCCCCAAGAGCCAATCCGTCATACTAGGGTGGTCCACGAAGATGCCAGGGTTTGCTGAGTGTTTCAGGATGAAGCTATCATGCACGCTCCCTGGGAAGCATGCACACATGTGCATGATCAAGAGGTGGTGGTCGCTCATGAGTTGAACATTCAGTGAGTGGAACTCCTTCCTGTTAATGAAGGGCAGTCTCTGGTGCCCTGGTGTGCAGAAGGTGACATGCGTGCCATCAATTACCCCCTGGACCTGGGGCATCCCGGCGATGGCAGGGAACACTGCAGCCCTGGCATCTTGGGGTCCAGCTCATATGGCATGTGAGACAACCCACTTCTCGATTTTGGCCTTTCCTGCTATTTAACTCACGCACTCCGATCTGCACTGACCAAAGTGTCCCACAGTCTTATTTTGGAACCTTGTGTTTTTATGATAATAAAGAATCTTTTCATTCTATCTGAGTCTGGTATTCAATGCAGCTATGCCATCTATAAACGCTCTTCTTACAGCTCACCTCTTGGACAATACTTGTGTTCTCTGCAACAACCATCAGAATTCTTGGACACTGCAGTAGTTAAGTGGTGGTCAGTAATGCACTCTAGGCTTGCATCATTAACAATATTCACCTGCTGCACTCTGTCCTCAGATTGCTCAGAGATTCACCATACATGGCTTCTATCAGATTAATGATCTTTGCTGGATCAGGATCTTCCAGAGAAGCACTGTGTGGACATTCAGAAACTTATAACATCACTGCTGAAATCAAAAGGCACCTTCTGTTGCGAGACTAAATCTTTCTCCCCAGGTCCGCTCAAGGTGAAAAATTGATCTGAGCAGCACTTCTCAGATCAACATTTAGCCGGTTCTGAATTGGGTACTTTTATGTAGACCTTCCATAATATTGGGAGTCATTTGGCTTCAATGGTTTGTGCCAGACAAGCCTCTACTTCACCAAGCCCTGTCAGAATATCCCTTTGTTCCCGCCATTATTTTTCTGAGTGCCTTCAAATCTATTGCAAAGTTTCATTTTTCACATGCTCCCTCAGTGCCAGATCCACTCATTTTCCTATCATCTCTAACTCTGTGGTCTGTGTTGCTGCATAAGACCATAAGACATAGAAGCAGAATTGGGCCATTCGGTCCGTCGAGTCTGCTCCGCCATTGAATCATAGCTGATACTTTTCTCACCCCCATTCTCTTGCTTTCTTCCCATAACTCCTGATCCCCTTATTAATCAAGAACCTACCTATCTGTGTTGAAAAGACACTGTGATTTGGCCTGCACAGCCTTCTGCGGCAAAGAATTCCACAGATTCACCACCCTCTGGCTGAAGAAATTCCTCCTCATCTCTGTTTTAAAGGATTGTCCCTTTAGTCTGAGACTGTGTCCTCTGGTTCTAGTTTTTCCTACAAGTAGAAACATCCTCTCCACATCCACTCTATCCAGGCCTCGCAGTATCCTGTAAGTTTCAATAAGATCCCCTTCATCCTTCCAAACTCCAACAACTACAGACCCTGAGTCCTCAATTATTCCTCATATGACAAGCTATTTATTCCAGGGATCATTCTTGTGAACCTCCTCTGGACCCTTTCCAAGGTCAGCACATCTTTCCTTAGATACGGGGCCCAAAACCGCTCACAATGCTCCAAATGTGGTTTGACCAGAGCCTTATTCAGAATCAGAAGTACATCCCTGGTATTGTATTCTAACCCTCTTGACATGAATGCGAACATTGCGTTGCATTCCTAACTGCCGACTAAACCTGCACGTTAACTTGAAGAGAATCGTGAACAAGGACTCCCAAGTCCCTTTGTGCTTCTGATTTCCTAAGCATTTAGAAAATAGTCTATGCCTAAATTCTTCCTTCCAAAGTGCATAACCTCACACTATCCACATTGTATTTCATCAGCCACTTCATTGCCCACTCTCCTAGCCAGTCCAAATCCTTCTGCAGCCCCCTTGCTTCCTCAATACTACCTGCCTCTCTACAGATCTTTGTATCATCCGTAAACTTAGCAACAGTGTCTTCAATTCCTTTTTCCAGATCATTTATATATATATATTGTGAAATGTTGTGGTCCCAGCACAGATCCCTGAGGCACACCACTAGTCACTGGCTGCCATCCTGAAAAATACCCCTTTATCCCCACTCTTTGACTTCTGCCAGTCTGGCAATCCTCTATCCATGCCAGTATCTTACCCTTAACACCATGGGCTCTTAACTTATTTAACAATTTCCGATGCAGCACCTTGTCAAAGGCCTTCTGGAAATCTAAATAAATCATGTCCACTGGTTCTCCTTTGTCTAACTTCCTTGTTACTTACATATTTGTCAGATGTGACCTCCTTTTGACAAAGCCTTGCTGACTGAGCCCTATTTTATCATGCACTTCCAAGTACTCCGAGATCTCATCTTTAATTTTTTTTTTAAATTTAGAGTAGCCAATTATTATTTTTCCAATTAAGGGGCAATTTAGTGTGGCCAATCTATCTAACCAGCATATCTTTGGGTTGTGCGGGTGAAACCCATGCAGACATGGGGAGAATGTGCAAACTCCACACGGGCAGTGACCCAGGGTCGGTATTCGAACCCGGGTCCTCAGCACCGCAGTCCCAGTGCTAACCACTGCGCCGCATGCCACCCTGATCTCACCTTTAATAACGGACTCTCAAATCTTACCAACGACCGAAGTCAGGCTAATCAGCCTATAATTTCTTGTCTTCTGCCTCCCTCCCGTCTTAAACAGTGGTGTTACATTAGCTATCTTCCAGTCCTCTGGGACCCTTCCTGCCTCCAGTGATTCCTGAAAGATCACCACTGATGCCTCCACAATCTCCTCAGCTATTTCTTTTAGAAATTTGGGGCGTAGTCCATCCGGTCCAGGTGAATTATCCACCGACAGACCTTTCAGTTTCCCCAGAACCTTCTCCTTAGTGATGGCCACTGCACTCCCTTCTACCCCCTGATTCTCCTGGAGCTCTGGCATCCCACTGATGTCTTCTATTGTGAAGACTGATGCAAAGTAACTATTCAGTTCATCTCCCATTTCTTTATTTCCTATTATTACTTCTCCAGCCACGTTTTCCAGTAGTCCAATGTCTGTTTTTGCCTCTCTCTTACCTTTTATGTATTATTGAAAAAAAACTCTTCCTATCTTCTTTTATATTACTAGCTAGCTTGCACTCATATTTCAGCTTCTCTCCCCTTATTGCATTTTAGTTGTCCTCTGCTCACTTTTGAAGGCTTCCCAATCCTCTGGCTTCTCACTAATCCTTGCTATTTTGTCTGCTTTTTCTTTTGCTTTTATGCTATCCTTGACTTCCCTCGTCAACCATGGATGCCTTATCCTCCCCTGAGCATGTTTCCTCCTCCTTGGGTTGAATTTCTGCTGTGCCTCCTAAATAACCTCCAAAAACTCCTGCCATTGCTGTTCCACTGTCTTTCCTGCTGGGCTCCTTTTTCACTCAACTCTGGCCAGCTCCTCCCTCATGTCTTTGTAGTTACCCTTATTTAATTGTAAAACCGTTACATCTGATTCCAGCTTCTCCCTCTCAAATTGCAGGGTAAATTCTATCATACTGTGGTCACTGCTCTCTCGGTTCCTCCACCTTCAGATCCCTAATCAAGTCTGCCTCATTATACAGCACCAAATCCAAAATTGCCTGTTCCCTAGTGGGCTCTATCACAAGCTTCTCCAAAAAACCATCTCTTAAACATTCCACAAATTCCTTTTCTTGGGATCCACTACCAACCTGATTTTCTCAGTCCACCTGCATATTGAAGTCCCCCATGATTATTGAGATATTGCCTTTTTTACATGCTTTCTCTATCTCCTAATTTATTTTCAGCCCCACATCCTGACTACTGCGAGGGGGCCTGAACGTAACTCCCAGGGTCTTTTTACCTTTGCAATTCCTCAACTCGACCCACAGAGATTCTATGCCTTCGAATCTTATATCGCTCCTTGCTATCGATTTAACTTCATTCCTTACTAACAATGCAACCCTGCCCTCTTTGCCCATCTGCCTGTCCTTTTCGATAGGACACATATGCTTGTATATTTAGATCCCCTTGCAACCACGTCCCTGTGATGCCCACAACATCGTACCGGCCAATTTCACTCTGCACAACAAGCTGATTTACCTTGTTCCGTATACTGCGCGCATTAAGGTACAATACCCTCAGTCCTGCATTGACCATCTCCCTTCTCACACTTGTCAACTTTTTTGCTCTGCCTGAGGGTAATTTTTTGTCATAGAATTTACAGTGCAGAAGGAGGCCATTCGGCCCATCGAGTCTGCACCGGCTCTTGGAAAGAGCAGTGCACCCAAGGTCAACACCTCCACCCTATCCCTATAACCCAGTATCCCTTACCCCACCCAACACTAAGGGCAATTTTTGGACACTAAGGGCAATTTATCATAGCCAATCCACCTAACCTGCACATCTTTGGACTGTGGGAGGAAACCGGAGCACCCGGAGGAAACCCACACACACACGGGGAGGATGTGCAGACTCCACACAGACAGTGACCCAAGTCGGAATCGAACCTGGGACACTGGAGCTGTGAAGCAGTTGTGCTATCCACAATGCTACCGTGCTGCTATTGTTGTTCTCTTATTTTTTTTTCTCTAGTGCCCCTTCAGCTATACCACCTTCTAAGCTAACGTTCTGATTTCCACCCCCCTACTAGTTTAAGGGGTGTCTTTAGTTTTACTTTGATTGCCCGAGTTCCGAGATGATGGTCACATCCTGGCAGGAATTGCGATTTTGCCATGCGTGGGTAGAGTTCATTTAAAATGTTAAATATTTGGGCAACGCTGGCAACAATGTGTGCATTGTATAAGCATTTAAATTAGTTGCAGCTTGGTTTAAAAAGTCTCCAGGAAGTCGAGGTTACACTCAGTTGGCCCAAGATGTGAGACCATTCCCTTTTTCTGCTTCATGTGAAGTTGGGTCATGCCCTGACTGTGTTTGTGGTACATTGTTGCTGTGGAGAGAAGCAGTCCATGAATGTTTAATGTAGATGCATATTGGAGTGCAGTCTTCATTAGTGCAAGGTACAATAGAAGCCATCTGTTCTAAATAAGCATAGACTCTGGCCATGATAGCACAGTTACAGACATGCGAGGGGCCTGTCATACTGAGTTTTTTTTAATTTATTCGTTTACAGGATGTAGGTGTCATTGGCAAGGCAGCATTTCTTGTCCTTCCCTAATTGCCCTTGAAGGTGGTGGCGAGCCACCTTCTTAAACTGCTGCAGTCTATGTGGTGTAGGTACACCCACCGTGCTGTTAGGGAGGGAGTTCCAGGATTTTAACCCAGTGACAGCGAAGGGACAGCGCTAGCGTTCCTGGTCAGGATGGTGTGTGGCTTGGAGGGGAACTTACAGGTTGTGATGTTCCCGTGTGTCTGCTGACATACTTCATGGTGGTAAGAGTTCATGGGCTTGAAAGGTGTTGTTGAAGGAGTCTAGGTGAGTTGCTGCAGTGCATCTTGTAGCTTGTAGACACTGCTGCCACTGTGCGTCGGTGGTGGTGGAGGGAGTAAACATTGGCCAATGAGGTGACAATCAATGGGCTACTTTGCCCTGGATGGTATGAAGCTTCTTGAT
This sequence comes from Scyliorhinus canicula, assembly GCF_902713615.1. Taxonomy (NCBI): domain Eukaryota; kingdom Metazoa; phylum Chordata; class Chondrichthyes; order Carcharhiniformes; family Scyliorhinidae; genus Scyliorhinus; species Scyliorhinus canicula. The sequence continues at coordinate 22,249,069 of NC_052150.1, read as the reverse complement.
TGTTGTTGGGAGCTACACTCTTCCAGGCAAATGGTGAGTGTTCCATCACACTCCTGACTTACACCTTGTAGATAATGGGCAGCCCTTGGCGAGGCAGTATGTGAAATGAAATGAAATGAAAAATCGCTTATTGTCACGAGTAGGCTTCAATGAAGTTACTGTGAAAAGCCCCTAGTCGCCACATTCCGGCGCCTGTCCGGGGAGGCTGGTTCGGGAATCGAACCGTGCTGCTGGCCTGCTTGGTCTGCTTTAAAAGCCAGCGATTTAGCCTTGTGAGCTAAACCAGCCCCTGTGAGTTACCAGCCTCAAAATTCTCAGCCTCTCGCCTGCTCTCGTAACCACAACATTTTTACTTACAGCTGTTTATACCTAAGCAAGGGTTGCAGTATTAATATATACCTTGGGAGTAAATGTAGACCTGGACTGGACGCTTACTGTGAACTCTAACAAGTAATCAGCTAGGGTTTAATGGCAATATCTTCACTTTAGCTGTCAGTCTGGCCTGATTATGATTAGCAGTTCTCTTTCTTTTTGTCATTTTAAAAAATTGTTTTCTGTGACTGGGGAAGACACGTCAACAAGCCTGTTGGGAGCAATATTTTTTCATATGTGCCACCTTGTAGTTAATTAGCTCCTGCCTGTTACTAACGTAGAACATCATGACCTCTATTTATATGAGGCAATGGTTGTCTTACCCTAATAAGCAGCATTCATTCAGCATATATTTTTTGAAGAAGATAATTACATGGTTCAACGCCAGTCAAATTTGTGGCCTGTTTCTGGACAGATATAGCACTATTTTTTTAAAAAAATGACCATTATGAATCTTGTTTCGGGGCATTCCTAATTGTTCATTTGAGAATGAATTGCCTAATGTGAAAGGGAGTTGTATTATCAAGGCAATTTCTCTTGGACACAATCCTTCATTTGTGCTCTTAACTTGATTAGAGATGCAGTCATTGTCCTCAATACCGTGCAACATATATGAAATCACTGACTCCTGCTGGGAAATGTAGATCTATGAGCTATGGATGATGAGAATTGACCTCTTCTGTGGAAGCCCACGGGTTCAAAGGAAATTCTCACACATGAAGGATGGTTACTTTGTCAAGGTATCATAAGGGAACTGTGTGCCTCAGTACCTTCAGTTGCGTAATGGATGCAGCAGTAATGCAAGTATCTTATAGTAGTAATGATAATAATAATCTTTATTGTCACGAGTAGGCTTACATTAATACTGCAATGAAGTTACTGTGAAAAGCCCCTTGTCGCCACATTCCGGCGCCTGTTCGGGTACACAGAGGGAGAATCCAGAATGTCCAGATTACCTAACAGCACGGGACTTGTGGGAGGAAAGCGGAGCATCCAGAGGAAACCCACGCAGACACGGGGAGAGCGTGTAGACTCCACACAGACAGTGACCCAAGGGGGGATTTGAACCTGGGACACTGGCGCTGTGAAGCAACAGTGCTAACCACTGTCCTACCATGCCGCCCACAGTGTCAGTCAGTCAGTGATCCAGAGCAAAAGAGCCCATGTTAGGGGATCAGGGGTTATGGGGAGAAGGCAGGAGAACGGGGATGAGAAACATATCAGCCATGATTGAATGGCGGACCCGACTTGATGGGCCGAATGGCCTAATTCTACTTCTATGTCTTTATGGTCTTATGGTGATTAGTACTACTCTCCCAAACATTCACTCCCTCCACCACTGACGCACGGTGGCAGCAGTGTGTACCATCTACAAGATACACGACAGAAGCTCACCAGGCTCTTTCAGCAGCTCCTTCCAAACCCATGATCACTACCAACTAGAAGAAGAGCAGCAGATACCTGGGAACCCCATCACCTGGAGGTCCCCCTCCAAGTCACTCCCCATCCTGAATTGGAAATACATTCCTTTACTGCTGCTGGATCAAAATCCTGGAACTCCCTTCCTAACAGCATTATGGGTCTACCAACACCACATGGACTGCAGCAGTTCAAGGAGACAATTCACCACCACCTTCTGAAGAGCAACTCAATAAATGCTGGCCTAGTCAGCGATGCCCACATCCTGTTAATGAACAGAAAAAAATATTGTAGCTGGTACTTTTGTGACATTATGTAGAATGTCTAGATTATAAAGGTACTATCGTAATTGACCACTAAATGGAGCTAGATGCAGAACTATATAAAGCATTGACTCTGGCTTCTTGGAGAGGACCAGAAAGAATACAGAAGAGAGACCTAGAGAGTGTAGAGTACAGTTATAGATAGAGCGTAGAGACTAGTGTTAATAGATTACTAGATTATTGCTTGCTATAGGAGTAAGTGGTCGAGCTTTAATAAGTAGTCATAAATGTTAGCTTTGTTATTGAACTCAGCTTCTGTAGTCTTTGTGAACACTATGCCACACATCCTGATAATAAGAATCACAAAAAACACCAAACTTGTCCCATTCCTCACAACTTCCATGTTGACTTTTGATTTCTATCGGGCCTTGAACAGCCTCCGAAATGAAGCTCCTGCAGCTCCAAAACACTGAATACATGAAATAAGCAGGACGATAGAAGAATATAGAGCCAATAACAGTCTTAATGAACCACAAAACTTGCAATCTTCCATTTTAGTCTTGAAATGCTCCTGTGGCTCTCAACGGGTAGTGTGTGTTTGCTTTAGTTTTCTTTTGTGAGATTACTGTAGGAGAGAAATGAGAGTCTGTGGGGTTTTTTTACATTCCAATCATTCTACTTCATAATATTCTGCAGGTGGAATTACCAGGAAATCATTCCTACAGATGTTATTTTATTGGAAATGCGTGTATGTTTTCATTTTTGAAGACTGTTTTCTTAATAAGTGAATGGTTCCTGGAAGGTCATGGAGATCCTTTGTGTTCATTCATTTGTAAAGAGTGCATATTCTTGTACGTTTTCTCTCTTTCTCTGGAGTCGTGTTTTTCCCCTTTAGTTATTTTTGAAACTTGTCTCGCTGGGCAATACACCAGTGCCAAACTTGAGTTGCCGGGTCATTGACCTGCTCCCAGTCTGTTGCCAATGGCTCAGCATGCTTGCTGCTGCTTCATATTTACACAAGGCCTCTTTCCAATTTTTCACTCCTACTACTTCAAAGTGTCATGTTCATGCCCAGTACCTGCTCTTGTTCGTTAGGGAGCAGTAAGGACAGATTGGGCGGAATTTTCCCATTTTTCGGCAGCCGGTGGGAAAAATGGCACTGCGGCTTTCTCCGCCACATTGTGTGGGAGACGGTCAGTTTGATTAAAATTGAAGGGCAAGTCCCGCGACGTAACGCTAAAGGGATGGGCTCTGATTGAACCTGCCCACCAGCAACTTGGTGATCAGAAGATGGGGCGCCATTTTTTTTTTTTAAATCTCAAAAAAAGCAAAATCGGAACTTTCTCCCCATGCCCCCCCCCCCCCCCCCCACCCACCCCACCCACAATACAACCCCGCATGGCTGCCTCTAGCGCCAGGGTGCAGTGCCAGGGTACTGCCTGGGCATGATCCTCTTCCCCATGAGTGCACTCACCTGAGCTCCTCTGGTGGGTTTTGCTCACTAGTTTGCATGTCGTAGCAGACATGTCGCAATTCACGTCGGCATGCAGCGTGGAGGTCTGATAATCAGATGTAAAATGGAGAACACGATGTTCAATTTTGGGATTCCTGTTACATTGTTGGTGGAGGCCAGGACAATCGTGTCAGTCACACTCTTGCAGTTCAGCTGACTGAACCCACCTGGTGAAAACAAGAATGGAATACCCTCGCGCCCCCCCCCCCCCACCCCTCCCCCCCCCCCCCCCCCCCCCCACCCCCCTCTGCCAATAGTGCAACTAAACCACACTGATCGTGCTTTTTCAGTGAAAACAAAAAAGAGAGATGGAGTGTGGTGATGCCAATGTTGCAATGTCGGAAACATGACAACCAATTTGCGCATAGAAAATTCCTCCAAACACTGTCATAGTAACCAGATAATCTGTTCTTGCAATGTTGATTGAGGGATAGATGTTGGCATGAGACAACAGGGATGTAATTGCCTGTTGTTGTTTTCCCGCCTAAAGAGGGCAAACCGAGCATTGGCTTACTGATTTATCCAGGTCTATGCCACCTCTGACAATGCAGCTCTCCCTCAATACTACATTGGAGTGCCAGTCTTGAATTTTTGAGCTCCAATCCTGAAGTGGGACTCGAACCCACAATTCAGAGGTGAGAGTGCTACCTACTGAGCCACTGCTGCCAATTGGGTGACTAGGCTTTGTTCTGATTACTCTTTGATAATTAATGGGTAGGATGATTAACGGATGAGGAGACTATTTGCTCTCAATACAGGCAACCCAAATATGTTTCCCAGCCTTTTTATTTATATACAGCTTGGATGGCTGCGAGCGGAATCCAGAGACCTTTCTACGTAGAAGCAGGTGGAATTGGAAGAATGGCGGCACAGTAGTTAGCACTGCTGCCTCACGGTGTCAGGGACCTGGGTTCAATTCCGACCTTGGGTCACTGTCTGTGTGGAGTCTGCACGTTCTCCCCGTGTCAGCGTGGGTTTCCTCCAGGTGCTCCAGTTTCCTCCCACAGTCCAAAGATGTGCAGATTGGATGGGTAGATTGCCCATGCTAAATTGCATGGGCTGAAGTGGGGTGCTCTTTCGGTGGGTCGGCGCGGACTCAATGGGCCGAATGATCTCCTTCTGCCCTGTAAATTCTCTGATTCTATGAATGTCACGGCAGCCTTTCCTCATGATTAGTTGCACAACTGCAGGAGTGTATTATTGTACTCGCCTCTCATTTGAAATAAGATGCATAACATGGGTAGCTGAAAAGAAGATGAGGGTGAAAAACCTCAAACTTCTAAGGTATGAGGAAAATATGTTGGATTTTCTGTAACTTCCCAGTGATAATTACTGGAATGTTGAATTCAAGATAAGTTTGGAACCATTGTACCATTTTGTAATTTGCTGAGCAAATTTCAAATGCTAATCTTCAGCCATTAATGTCCTCAAAAATTAAATAATATATCTTTATTCTGAAATAGAAACCAAGAGTGTTAGAAAAGATGATCAGATCTGGCGGCATCTGTGGAGAAAGAAACAGAGCTGAGTTTCAGGTTGATGACCTTTAATCGGAACAGGGAAAAGCAAGAAATGTTATGGTTCTTAAGCGATGGAAGAAGAGAGGGTGTAAAAAGAACAATTGGGAAGATCTGTGACCGAGTGGAGGGCAGGAGAGATTAAATGGCAAAAGAGTTGGTGGCGCAAGGCCAAACAGAGTGGCAATGGGCAAGTGATGAAACAAAAGATGTGTCTGGAGCAGGTGTCAATGGCAGGATCCTGAATAGCCACCATCCATAAGCGCAATGAAATGAATTTTAAAAACTGCAAAAGGGAAAGCAAGCAAAAGAGGGAGAGAGATTGCAATCTAAAATAGTTGAATACAACATCAAGCTTTACTTAATTGGAATGCTGCAGTATGCCATGGAGAATAAAAGTGATGGGTGACTGGAAGCTTAGATTAGGCTTGTAGACTGTACAAACTTTTTCCGCAAAGCAATCACCCTACTTCCGTTTGGTCTCCCCAATGGGGAGGAGCATCATGAGCAGTGAATAGAGTAAGCGTTAAAGAGGTGCCCGGAGGAAGTGTTTGGGGCTTTGGCAGTGAGAAAAGACGAAGTACAAATTGCAGCTCCTGTGCATGTGTGTAAAAGTGCCATTGAAAGGATTGGGGTTGAGGGTGATTGATGAGTGGACCAGGGTATTGCAAGTGGACCGGTCCCGATAGGGGAGGAGGAGATGGGTTTGGTGGTGGCATCACAACGGAGGTGGCAGAAAAACGAGAGGATAGTTTGTTGGAATACGAAGGTTGGTGGGGTGGGGGGTGAGGATTAGGTGAATCTTATTATGGCTGTCGGAGAAAGGGGATAGAGAGGAGCATAAGTTCATTAAATAGAATGGATGCAGTAAATCACCTTGTTGATTATGGCGTGAAATGAGAAAGAAGGAAAGGCACATTGGAAGTGCTAGTTTGGAAGGTCATATCATCAGAAACTTTGTGGCAAATGGGGAAAATGGAATGGAATTCTACAGGAAGCAGGGTGTGAGGAAGTGTAGTTGAAGATTCTGAATCATTTAATTTGTATTGTGATCAGTTTTGAATGGTCAATATCTGTGTTATTCACAGAACTTGATTACAGCAGTAAAACCATTCCCTCTGCCTATGCAACAGAAATGCACTCTGTCCGACCCAGTCAATAATCCTGGTTCTTTCAGTTTTTGCTCATGAAATGCCTTGTTTTTAAACATTTTTTTTTATAAATTTAGATTACCCAATTATTTTTTCCAATTAAGGGTCAATTTAGCGTGGCCAATCCACCTACTCTGCACATTTTTGGGTTGTGGGGGCGAAACCCACGCAGACACAGGGGAGAATGTGCAAACTTCACACGGACAGTGACCCAGAGCCTGGATCGAACCTGGGACCTCGGCAAAATGAGGCAGCTGTGCTAATCACTAGGCCACCGTGCTGCCCTGAAATGCCTTGTTATTACAGAATCACAGACCTGCCCCTCACCCTAGAGTTTACAGGGGCAGTGAGAGATTATTTAGATTTCATGGAGGTAGGTAATGTGTAAACATCCATAAAGACTCCTCTCCAACAAGTACCTGTCCATGCAGTCAGAAAATCAGGTGCTTCCCTCTCTCGCCAGTCCCAACCTTGTTTTTCTCCGACCCCGCTTTTAGAAATTTCCCTCCGAAAACCAGGTTGCCCCATGGCCTGACCCACATGGAAAGGTTTGACCCATTTGGAGGCTTTTACTCCACAACTCACTCAACAGTTTGGTCTCCTGGCATACATCAGATTCCGAATGAGCAGATACGGCGGCAGAAAATACCTGCTGCCCTAGCTCTGAATGCCTTCAGTAAAGTTCCTCCCCGTAAGCAGAAGTTGGCCTGGGGTGGTTGGTGGTGGAGGTAAGTTGCAGAGGTTTTGTCTGTTTAAAAGTGCCACGTCATAAACTCCTGAGAATCACTTGGGCCCAACACAATCAGGTCTCTGCTCTTTTGGTGTGGGTGAGCGTTGCTTCTGCTGATCTTCAAACAACATTACCGTGGGAGACCCAACAGGCCTCCATGGACTTTCAGGCCTCTGATTTTCACCAACTTTCTTTTGTTCACAACAATAAAAAATAATGCAGATGGGCAGACGTGGTGCTCGTGGCGTATTTCCTGTCCCGATGAGAAGGTGTACGGGTGCACAGTGTGCTGAAGAAAATATGCATTTTCCTTTGCTTTTGCCCTCCTGGTGTTTATCAGTGATGTGTGTTCTAAACATGTAGACACCATTCTGAGATTATAGGGTATTTTCCACATGCAAACTAATTCTGGATGGTTATATAACTTCTATTATCTATGCTCATCCCAGAAAACAGCTGCAGATGGCAAGAGACAGGAAGTCATTGTGTTGGACTCAAAGCGGAGCAATGCCATTAACATTGGACTGACCGTATTACCTCCTCCGAGAACAATCAAGACTGCAATTCTGAACTTTGACGAATACGCTTTGAACAAGGAAGGCATTGAGGTAGGCATCCCCCTTGATTTCTCTGTTCCTTTCTGCCAGGGGTAGGCGTCTGGGATCAGTCAGCCTCGGTTTTAAGGCAGCCTGGTAATGTGTCTCAGCTGGTGTTATTTTTAATACCAGAGTTAGCATTTAAAAGAAATGGCAAAGCAGCACGGTTAAAATAACGCCACTCCTAAAATCCCAGCTTGTGTGCAAGTAAACCAGCCTGGTCTTGATTTCCTGCACATTCGCTGCACTTCAATCATGCTGTCAGGGGCAAAGGTCAAAGCTGGGGCCTCCAAGTGGAATTGTGGGAATTGAGTTACCCCGGGTAACCTGAGGTAAAGACGAACAGGAAAGAAGGTCCAACTATACCTATTTAATCCTTATTTAGCCCATGAATTTCATTGATAAATAATGGAATGTTTTCTTTGTTCTAATACCAAACATCAGCATCAAATCAGGCACATCAGACGGAACAACGTATTCTGAAGCAGTATCCAGTACTTCAGTTTTGTTGAAGTACCCAAATTAACAACAGTGGTGATTTTTAAGTATTACGGTTCAGATGTGAGTGATGGCATTTATTTTCCACCTTTTTCAATGGGTGCAGGATTTTTGACACCCGACTGGTGCATTTGTTGGCATTCATAGAATTCATAGAATTTACAGTGCAGAAGGAGGCCATTCGGCCCATCGAGTCTGCACTGGCTCTTGGAAAGAGAACACCAAGCCCACACCTCCACCCTATCCCAGTAATCCCACCCAAGTCTAAGGGCAATTTTGGACACTAAGGGAAATTTAGCATGGCCAATCCACCGAACCTGCACATCTTTGCACCGTGGGAGGAAACCGGAGCACCCAGAGGAAACCCACGCACACACTGGGAGAATGTGCAGACTCCGCACAGTCACCCAACCGGGAATCGAACCTGGGACCCTGGCGCTGTGAAGCTATTATGCTAACCACTAAGCTACTGTGCTGCCCGTTCGAACTGACTGTAACTGGTGTGAAACACCGTATAGAGAATACAGAACATCACCGCCCTAAACTGACTTTATTTCCTGACCCTCTCAACTCTGTGAATAGGGCAAGGGGAAACGGATCATCGAATGAAGCCATTTAATATATTTACGATCTTGCACCGTATCTCAAACAGCAGCGTGGTTTGCCACAGGAAATTTATTGCAACGAAAGTGCATTTTTTTTGTTGCAGATAATTTGTTATGTAGATGTTCAGGGCAAACACTAAATAATTAGACATGCCGCTGCAATTCGCAGTCACAAACATCACATTTAACAATGTTCGGCCTTGATTTTCTGCCTTGATTCTGGTGCCTTTCTCTGATATATCTGTTTCTAATAGACTCCGGCCCCATCTTCCCAATTTATTTGATTTAAAAACACTGATAACCTCCAAAGTCAGTGATGAAAGCTGCGTTTTCTTGAAAATGCTAACCTCATGGTTGAAATGTCGACTGTCAACTTGAAAGGAAAGCAGTCGGCATACTTGAACAATCTTGCAGGGTTAAGATTCCTCTGTGTGCTCTATAAACCAGCTTATAAAATGTTACCAACCCTGTGGGGGCCGATAACTTGGAAAATGAAATTTGAAACTTTCAGTTAATAGCTGAACTGATGACTTGACAATTTCACATTTGAAGATGTTTACCAGGGCAGACTATTTATTGAACGCTATTTTTGCCGGCCACGTATACTACGGAACGTTTAGCACAACCAAAAAAAAGAATCAGGTATACTTTACATTGCCCTTTAAGTGGACATCAATTCTCCTGGAGCCGGTCTAAAATTATTTTTTGCCCCCGAGGGTTTGCTTCTCATCCTTTCCTTTGCCAGCCAGGGAAATTTTAACTCCAGAACCATCTTGCAAAGTGTGAGGAGCTTCTCCATTGAGTTAAAGCTAGGTAAATCTTCCAGCCTCGTTAAAACTCCTCATGAGTTTGGTCTTTCCAATCTAAACACAAGCTACCACCCACGTTCCTGCGCAGTGAACCGCAGAAACTATTGGCCTCTAGTTGCTCTCTCTCTCTCACACACAAACTCTGTCCAACTGCATGCTTTTGAGTTTGTGATATTTCAGAAACCCTTGCCCTCTGAAGGCCCATCTTCAGGGCAACAGAATCACATCATCTGTGTAGAAATGCTGATTAGCTATCTTTGAGACCCCAGCTCACTTGCTTTGTAAGTAAATGGATAGTTTAAAGCACGATTGTTACAATCTGATATTTCCTTTTTTTGGAGGACTTTAAAGACTCTCCGTCTACCCACTGTTAGCACATAGGCCGCCGCCATTTTCTCCAAGTGTAAACGCCTTGTACCTTCTTCCCAGTTAAACAACCTGGGCCCCCATTAAGAGTTAACATTTAAACCACCAGGCTGGCTGTCAGGCAGACTTTAGAACAAGTCACATGAGCTCCCCCATTTTACCTTGTATTAAAGACACAGGGTGTGATTTAACGTGCAAAAAGCCCGTTTTTGGCACATATAGTGGGGTCTTTCGCAGTGCCTGCAGCGCCAAGAGCAGCTCCGATATTAAACAGGACTCTCTTTTTTTCTCTCTCTGGCCTCGGTTGGAAAGGCCCCACTGCGGCCACACTCACCAGTGCAGGAAGAGATTGGGTAACATTTATAAATGCCAACCCAACCTCTTCAGCCACTCCCCAGACACCACACCATGACCTCCAGACCTCCCCATTGCCCCATATCTTAGGGGGTCCTCGAGCCCCCCCCCCCCCCCCCCCACCACTCCCTCACCCCACCTCTTAAGGGCAGTGCACCTAATACCCTGGCAGTCTCCTTACCAGTCTGGCAGTGCCACCAAACAGTGCCCAGGTGACACCGCCAGTGTACTCCGGTGGCAGCAGGAGTGCCAGGTTGCCACCCTGCCCAAAGCCTGACCATCCATGAGCATCTAAAGCCCTGGGAGACCCCAAGGTGCCATTATGCCTGGTAAATGTTTGAGTGGGCCAGTGCTAAAGTTTGAGTGGGGCCATATCAAGGCCTCCCAAGCAAGGGCTTTCGTGTCCCAGGGCTCAGGAAAATCAGGCCTAATGGCTCACTTAAATATGTAAATCTGGATCTCGTCCAGTGAGATCCAGATCACAACATCCCGTGAGATCTAATGGGATGTCGTTGACGGCCTTGTCACGTCACCGAGTCGGGCTGCTGCGAGGCCGTTCGAATATGTTCTTAGTCCCAATGCAATAGTTTTATAAACCTTTATAATTGAAAGCCATACTCTCTTCCCCTCCCACCACTCGACACACATCTTGGCAGCATCACAATGTTTTAACCTCCTTCAACCAAGCTTTTTGTGATAAATAACATTTCGACATGAGTGTTACTTGAGATCATGTCCTTCTAACTCCGACATTGCTACGACTGAGCCATAGTTGACAATGGATATGTCTGGGAGAGAACGTCCATTTGACCCAATCATCTTTGGCCCCAGTATTGCATCTAGTTTCATTTTAACTGTCCCTGTTGCAGTCTCTAATATTCTGTTTGGCAGTTTTTTTTTTCCAAATATTATATCCACAATGGAAGAAATGTTCTTCAAATCTTGGGCGGAATTCACGCAGCCAGGGCCGGGCCAGAGAATCCCCACGACCGGCGCGAATCACGCCACGCCGCCCCGACACCAGCACGCGATTCTCTGCAGAGCGGAGAATCGGCACCATCTGTGCCGGCGTGGTTGGTGTGGCGCCAATCGGGGGGCGCGTTACGCGGCCAGGCCGCCGATTCTCGAATGAGCCGAGCGGCCGTCGCAAAAACGCCGAGTTCCACCGGCGCGGTCCACACCTGCGCTCGGTGAGCAGGAACTCGGCGTGGAAGGGTTGGGGGAGGCCTGAGGGGCGGGGGAGCCCATCCCCGGGAGGGACCTCCACTGTGGCCTGGCCCGCAATAGCGGCCCAATAATCAGCGGGTCGGCCTCTCTGGCTAGAAGCTTCCTTTCTTCTGCGCCAGCCCCTGTAGTCCTGTGCCATGTTGCGTCGGGACTGGCGCGTTGAAGGAAGCCACTGCGCATGCGTGCGTTGGCGCCGGTGCCTCTGCACATGCGTGGATCCCGCCTTGCCTAGTTCACGCCGGGATCAGTAGCTGGAGCGGTGTGAACCGCCCCAGTGCTGTGTTGGCCCCCTGTAGGGGCCAGAATTGCTGATCCTGAGGCTGTGTTGACACCATCGAGAATGCGACGGCATGAACACCGCCTCAGGATCACAGAATCCCGCCCCTTGTATCTGAAGTCATGTGTAAGAAGGACATATTCCCCATCTCCATATGTTTAATGCGCAGAAGCTAACGGATCGAAAACTGGCCAAAATACAGACTTTCACTTTTTAACTAATTTTGTTACTGAATTTCCTTTCAACATTCATCACGGGTTTAATATGTTCACCATTGAAACATTTACAAGCCATGCAAAATGATTGTACATCACCAGTGCCAGTCTTTGCCCAAAGAGTGTTGTTAGACATGCCAACATCAAACGTCAGACAACAGATGAGAATTACGATTCTCTCCTGCATATCGGGAGTCTTTGAGGTATAAAATATTTAATTGCCAGCATGGGGGGATAGGACGGTGGGAGAATCACTCACCTTTGTCAACTGTATAATGAGGAGAATATCCATCTTGGGGTGGGGCGGGTGGGAGAGAATCACTCTCACCTTTGTCAACTTGTCCAACGTGGGAGGGTCACTCTCCAATGCAAATTGCAGAGACTCGTGTCAAAAGATTCCCAATTCCTGCAGATGATTATCAATTAAATGGCTTTCATGTATCTGATTTCATTTTAGAAAATCCTGACCATGATTCCCAGTGAAGAGGAAAAGCAGAAGATCCAAGAGGCCCAGCTATTGAATCCTGACATTCCTTTGGGTTCCGCTGAACAGTTTCTACTAACCTTGTCTTCCATTAGTGAACTCTCGGCCAGACTCCAGCTCTGGGCCTTCAAGCTAGACTATGAGACAGTAGAGAAGGTAATTCCAACTAGAAACAAAGTCATTTGTTGTACGTTACAGCGCTTGATTAACAGCGTGGACTATGATATCCACTCCAACAGATAGCTCAATAATATTCTTTGGGACCTTGATTGCACCATGGATATCAATAGAAATTGCTAACAGTATGGACTATTAATGGAAAGTGATGTTCGTTTTCCCCAATGATAATGAGGTGCAGCATCGTTATGTGTAACTATCCTCATAAGAGAAACATATCAAGAAATGTAAGTTTGAGCAGAACAATGATAGCGTAGATGATTTTAATTTGACATTTTAAACTCTTGCACTTTATTGGTTGCTGACGGAATGGTTAACCTTTAAGGTGCAGCATTCTATAGTATGTCAATGGTGCAACTGTAGTTTGAAAGTGTGTCCTGAAAGGTTCCAAAAGGTGATAAATGTGATTTCTCTGAAAATGGTCACTGTTCAATCCTGAGCAGTTGATGCCACAAACTGAGTGAAGCTGCTAAACTGTAAGGACATGCAAAAGGTGGAGTCGCTCTTCTGGTCTGTCATTTAATGCCATGGTGAAGGAGCAAAGCTTTGTAGATAATATTTAGGGCATTCAAGTGAAAAATTATACCAAAAATTCCTTTCCCGAGGCTCCTTTTGCAATGAACAGCTGACTTCTTGATCGTAGTGTTGCTTCTGAGACTTTGCTTTATTGGATGATCATAGATAAATTGTACACAACACCAAATGTTCTGACCATGGAGAAATGGCATGTTTATGCTCTACTTACAGGAAGTTGCAGAGCCTCTGCAGGACTTGAAAGAAGGAATGGACCAGTTAGAGAACAATAAAAGTTTAAGATATATCCTGGCAACAATACTGGCTATAGGGAACTTCCTAAATGCATCAAATGTAAGTTTGAGTGCCGTCTTTTTCTGGTTTGGTTCATTATTACTTTATCACATGCACATCTTGGGAAGAGATCTTTGATTTCTCATTAAAATGAATTATGTTTGCTATTCCATTATAAGTTTGGACACCCACCAAACTTGCAAAATAATCTTCCTCCCTGACACGTACAATATTATAAATGAGCTGCAATTGTTTGCAGCACAGAAGGATCTTTGGTCCATGATGCCTGTTCTGAGTCTCTGCTCGAGCACGCCCTCTCCCCGTCACCCATGATTCTTGCTCTGATTCAAATGTCAATCCAACTTTTCCTTCAAGTGTAATGTGTTGAAATTTTCTGTGATTGTGAATAAATTCTCAGCGCTCACCTGTAAGCTTCCTATGGACCTTTGCATGGCAAGTTGCTACCGGCTAAATATTCAAACAGTGCAACTCCCATCAGTGGAGCATTTTAGGTCTGCATGAACGGGACAAGTAGCTATAAATATCCCCTTAACTAACCATTTTGAAGAATAAGTAATTATAGAATTTACAGTGCAGAAGGAGGCCATTTGGCCCATTGAGTCTGCACCGGCCCTTGGAAAGAGCACCTTACTTAAGCCCACGCCTCCACCCTATCCCCATAACCCCGTCTAACCTTTTTTTGGATGGAAATTTATCATGGCCAACCCACCTAATCTGCACATCTTTGGACTGTGGGAGGAAACCGTAGCACCCGGAGGAAACACACGCAGACACGGGGAGAACATGCAAACTCCGCACAGACAGTGACCCAAGCCGCGAATCGAACCTGGGACCTTGGGGCTGTGAACCAACTGTGCTAACCACTGTAATACCATGCTGCCCATAGTGCTGCACAACTGAATTCACAACTTAATGAGCATCACAGAGTCTGAATTAGGAAGTAAAGTCAAACCAAGTATAGGAAGTGAGATAATGGAAGGGAGAGAAAGAGTTAATTACGAGAGATCAGGAAAAATAAGTTAAATCAACAATTAAACCCGGAAGGAATGGGACTCCGAACCTGTAAAAGTTACCCTTTGGTTCTGAAGAAGTGGTATACCAGTAATTAAAACTTGCCATACTGCTAAAAGAGATGAGCACAGTAAGAAGTCTTACAACACCAGGTTAAAGTCCAACAGGTTTGTTTCAAATCACTAGCTTTCGGAGAACTCCTCCTTCCTCCGGTGAATCATGGCTAAAAGGGATGGCGCAGAAACGTCAATTCATTTGAATAGACACCCAAACTATGAGATGCTCATGCACCTCGGATAGGAACTTCAGATTTTTGTGTCCAACCAGTCATGCCCGCTGGTGGATTTGCTCCCTGATATGCAAATGAATAATGGTGAACCCTGCTAACTTTGTTAATATTTCACTGAAAAATGCAGTCCACAATATTCTCTACCTAATCCAAGCGATAAAAGCTGACAAGAACATACAGCGTAAGTTCTCCAGGACGATTCCCAGGGAAGAGCAGTGAGCTATAATAACAGGGAAATATTTGAACTGGTCACGCTCCAAGAGAAAAATAAACAAGAGGTTTATAATAATATGAAGTGTGTGAATCTGAAGAGACTATTCCGGTGATGAGCAGTCATCAATGTGATATTCTCACTCACAGAATGATGGAATTGGAGAGGAATAATTTCTTTGGCAAATCGTAGGATTATACAGCACATAAGGAGGACATTCCACCATGCATGTGTCAGCTCTTTGAAAGAGCTGTCTAATTAGTTCTACTCCCCAGCTCTTTCCCCGTAGCTCTGCAAATATTTCCTTTTCCTGTATAAATTCAATTCCCTTTGCAAAAGTTGATATTGAATCGGCTTCCATCGTGGTTTCAGAGACAGCTATTTCCAGATCATAGCTCACGTTTAAAAAAAAAATGTTTCTCTTCATTTCACGTG
Organism: Scyliorhinus canicula; assembly: GCF_902713615.1. NCBI lineage: Eukaryota > Metazoa > Chordata > Chondrichthyes > Carcharhiniformes > Scyliorhinidae > Scyliorhinus > Scyliorhinus canicula. The sequence continues at coordinate 22,233,722 of NC_052150.1, read as the reverse complement.
TGTATCTGTTGCCAATTATTTTTGTTTCCTCTGGTTACCAAACGTCCTGCCAGTGAAAACAGTTTCTCTTTTTTTTATTCCTTGCGAAATCATTGATAATTTGGAACTCCTGTCTTAAACCTTCTCACACTTCAATGAGAACAATCCCAATTTCTCTACTCTCCCCAAGTAACTGAATTCCCTCATTCCTCATATGATTTCACTAAGTCTTCTCTGTATTAAAGAAAAACCCCGCAGATGTTGGAAATCTGAAACCAAAACAGAAAATGCTTGGAAAACCGAGCAGGTCTGGCAGCATCTCGGGAGAGAGAAACAGAGTTAAAGTTTTGAATCTGCATGACACTTCTTAAGAGCTGTAGTGAGGTAAAAAAAATGATGGATCCTTCACGTTTCTACCTCTCTTCAGCTCTGAATAGGTTATACGGACTCCAAACTTTAACCTTTGCTCTCTCCATAGATGCTGTCAGACCTGCTGGATTTTTCCAGCATTTTCCATTCTTAAGTCTTCTCTGTACCCCCTTGGTACATCACGGTTGCACTGTTGCTTCACAGCTCCAGGTTCGATTCCCGCTAGGGTCACTGTGCGGAGTCTGCACGTTCTCTCCGTGTTCCTGTGCTGTACTTTTCTTCTTTGAAGTGCAGAAGATTTTAGTTTAGACGGGCAGCATGGTCGGCACAGGCTTGGAGGGCCGAAGGGCCTGTTCCTGTGCACAATTTTCTTTGTTCTTTGTGTCTGCGAGGGTTTCCTCCGGGTGCTCCGGTTTCCTACCACAAGTCCTGAAAGACATACTTGTTAGATGGACTGGACATTCTGAATTCTCCCTCTGTGTACCCAAACAAGGGGCGGAATAATAATAATCTTTTATTGTCACATGTCTGAAATTATTGTGAAAAGCCCCCAGTCGCCACATTCGGGCATCTGTTTGGGTGCACAGAGGGAGAATTCAGACTTCTCAGCCGGTACGGGAATTGAACCCACACTGCTGGCCTTGTTCTGCACTACAAACCAGCTGTCTAGCCCACTGATCCGTGGCAACTGGGGGCTTTTCACGGTAACTTCATTGCAGTGTTAATGTAAGCCGACTTGTGACAATAAAGATTATATAACAGATCTTGAAAAAAGGGTGGCTCCCAGAATTTGGCACAACATCTCCAGCTTAGGACCTAACGAGAGATTTGTAATAGCTTAGCATAACTATCTTAATAAAGCCAAGGATGATTTGTTCTTTTTTTAACAACTTGTGCCGTCACCTTGAACGATCTGTGTATGTCTACCCCCAGTTCTTGTTCCCGCACTCACTTTAAAATTGGACAAATTAATTTAAGCCCCCTTCATTTGTCTTTCCAAAAGGCATCCTCTCACACGTCTGTGCATTAAAATTCATCTGCCATGTTTCTGCCTAATTCACTGGTCTGTCTACATATTTTATACCCCTGACCTTTAGGAGCATCCTCCACATTTTTCACCGCATTTCCAAAGTTTGGCGTCATCTGCAAATTTTGAAATTCTGCCCCCGTACCCAACTCAAGGTCACTCATCTGTGTCAAAGTGAAGAATGGTCCTAACACTGACCCCTAGGGGACACCACTGTGCATTTCCCTCTAAATGTCAGCCCGTCGCAATTCATTGCTTTCTGTGCCTTCACTCATTTTGCAGCAATGCTCCCTTTCACTTTAGGCATGGAACAATGTACAAGCTAGCTCTAAACTGGTTTTGTTTATTTGGTCGTTATGATACAAGGCATTTGGGCAGCACAGTGGCGCAGTGGGTTAGCCCTGTTGCCTCACGGCGCCGAGGTCCCAGGTTCGATCCCGGCTCTGGGTCACTGTCCATGTGGAGTTTGCACATTCTTCCCATGTTTGCGTGGGTTTCGCCCCCACAACCCAAAGATGCGCAGGGTAGGTGGATTGGCCATGCTAAAGTGCCCCTTAATTGGAAAAGAATTAATTGGGTACTCTAAATTTATTTTTTTAAAAGGGTACAAAAAAAAGGATACAAGACATTTAGGGCTCTGAGGATGCCGAATACGTCCATACTGAATTGGGGCATAGGAATTATTAAATCAATGGATTGAGGTGTCGGGCAGCGGGGGCCTGATACCAAAATACTTTTAGCAACAGAAAGCGGATATATATCTCTCCTTAACCTTGTTAGTACTCTTTAGGAGGCACAATTTTGTACAGCATTATTTGAATTTGGTTGGCTCTAAATGACTAGAAATGATGATGCATTGAATTGTAAGATGTACCGGAAAATCAGATAATGGGAAGAGTTGATAATAGGGAACATATTGGAACGATTTGCTCCCGGCATGGTGTAAAAGATCTATTTGTCTGATTTATGAACTGGCAACAATTTTCCAATTACTAAAATGACTTCTCTCAATTTTGCTGGGCACAACAGATTTTTCAAAACTTTATTTTTAAAAGGTTATGCACTTAAAATGAGTAAAAGCTTGTTGAGTAACGAGGGATGGTGAAGATTAGAGCACAGTGAATTAGTGTTAATTTCAGTAAGCACTTGGAGAATTGGGATAACGACCGAAGAGGAAAGCTTGGTGCTGATTGTGCATAGGTACATTAGCTGGGAATACTTGTAGAGTCTAAAAGTACTGGGGGCAATGCCAAGGAATGCCCTTCTCCTCCCACCCCATTCCTCCCCTCGAGGGGTTGTACCAACCTCTACACACCCGCCGGGGTCCCTTCACCAGCTTCACATTGGTCCAGACCTGATGTATCATGTTGGTGAGGAGGGAAGTCCCAATCTGGGGGACGGTACAGTGGGGAAGCCTGCTAATGGGGTGACGAAGACAATTGCGGCCTACAATCTCGCCAGCAAGATTCTTGGTTTTGGCCTCACGGAATTTTCCACCCATATCACAAAATACCCGCCCGCCAGTTCAGCTCTGATGTGAAGATCTTCCAGTATGACGTTTACCTTTTACTCGTACGTTTCTTTGATGTGGTCAGCAGCCATCGTTCGGTTTACTTGAATATTCTCTCCCCTCTCTCTTCCCCCCTCACACTCTCTCTTCCCCCCCTCACACTCTCTCTTCCCCCCCTCACTCTCTCTTCCCCCCCTCACTCTCTCTTCCCCCCCTCACACACTCTTCCCCCTCACTCTCTCTCTTCCCCCCTCACTCTCTCTCTTCCCCCCTCACTCTCTCTCTTCCCCCCCTCACTCTCTCTCTACCCCCTCACTCTCTTTCCTCCCCCTCTCTCTCGTCACTCTCTCTCTCCTCCCTCCCTCTCTCTCCCCCTCTCTCTCTATCCCCTCACACTCTCTCTCTCACTCTCCCCCTCACTCTCCCCTCCCTCCCCCTCTCTCTCTCTCCTCCCTCCCTCCCTCCCTCTCTCTCACCCATCCCTTCCTCCCTCCCTCCCTCTCTCACTCCCTCTCTCACTCACACCCTCTCTCGCACCGCCATCCTCTCTCACTCTCCTCTCTCACTCTCCTCTCTCACTCTCCTCTCTCACTCTCCTCTCTCACTCTCCTCTCTCACTCTCCTCTCTCACTCTCCTCTCTCACTCTCCTCTCTCACTCTCCTCTCTCACTCTCCTCTCTCTCGCTCTCTGTCTCTCCCTCTCTCTCCTCCCTCTCTCTGTCTTTCTCTCTCCTCCCTCTTTCTCTCTCTTCTCTCTCTCTCTCACTCCATTACTCTCTGGAGTCATTTCCTGCCCTTTCTTAGTTGGCACTTTCAGAGTTACCAAGCTTTAGACTTGGTCCAGCTGAGATTGCTGAGTTCCATCTATCGTCTGGAACTCGAGACCTTCCTCCTTTCCATTGCCATTTGGCTGTCAGACTAATTCTGCCATTGTGTAGACCCAATTTTACTTTTGAGGGCTTCATTTTCGAATCACCATGTTGAGACACTTCACACAGATCTGTGAAGGTCATTATGTTGCATGACGCACCTTTGCCCAGCTTGATACTCCTCATGGTGACGGTGTGGTAGTCACCACTGTTTGTATATATCACATACATGAGATGTAATACGGTAATGCTCCTGTACTACAGGTATGGGGGTAGATCCCTGCCTGCTGGCTCCGCCCAGTAGGTGGAGTATAAATGTGTGGGCTCACCGAGCTGCAGCCATTTCGGCAGCAGCTGCAGGAGGCTACACATCTCTGCTTAATAAAGCCTCGATTACTCTCGTCTCGTCGTAATTGATAGTGCATCAATTTATTAAGCAGAGATTTTACAACGATGGACCTCCGCATCAAGCCAGATCGCCTGCAGCTGCACCCTCAAGCAGACAATGCCAAGTCATCTGCCTTCGCCCATTGGCTAGCTTGCTTCGAAGCCTACATCGGATCTGCGACAGAACCACCCACAGAGGCACAGAAACTCCAGATCCTGAATACACGGCTGAGCTCCGATATCTTTCCCCTCATTCGGGACGCGCCCACCTACGTTGAGGCCATGGCGCTTCTGAAAGAGAACTATATTCAGCAGACTAACAAACTCTACGCCAGGCACCGCCTGTCCACGCGGCATCAACTCACCAGTGAGTCCTTGGAAGATTTCTGGCGTGCCCTGCACGCCCTGGCGAGGGACTGCGATTGCCAGGCCGTTTCGGCCATTGAACATTCCGAGCTCCTAATCAGGGACGCTTTCATTATGGGCCTAGGGTAGGCGTACATCCGCCAGCTCCTCTTAGAAGCTACCCTCGACCTCGCCGCGACCAAGAAATTTGCGACCTCGCTAACAGTCGCCTCCCGTAACGTACAAGCGTACGCCCCAGACCGCACGGCGCCCCCCTCCTGGACATGGTGGAACCCACCAGTGAACACTCTATCGTGGACCCCACCAGCGACCACCCCATCATTCACTCCAGCAGCGACCGCCCCCAGCCAACTCCAAGCCTGCGCCACGTGGCAGCCAGCCAACCCCGGGGGACTCGAGTGCTACTTCTGCAGACAGACAAAGCACCCCCGGCAGCGCTGCCCGGCGCGGAGCCCACTCTGCAAGGCCTTCGGAAAGAAAGGACATTTTGATGTGGTGTGCCAGGCCCGTCCGATCGCTGCTGTAACCAGGCCCATTGTTCCTGCACCCCCCACGTGCGACCCGTGGGCACCGCCATTTTCATCCCCGCAACCCACGTGCGGCCCGTGGGAGCCACCATCTTCCTTGCCACAGGACACGTGCGGCCAATGGCGCTGCCATCTCCCCCCCCCCCCCCCCCCCCCCCCCAAAAATCAGGCCTCGTGCGGCCCCGTGGGCGCCGCCATTAATAACGCTGCCCGCCACATGTGCCCTGTGGGCGCCGCCATCTTCCCCGCCTCAGGACCCCTGCTCTTCCGGCACCTCATCTGACCGCTCATCGTCCACAACCGCTGCCGACCAGCCAGGGGCCTTCCATCACCAGCGCCAGCTTGCCTCCATCACGATCGACCAGTCTCGGCCGCACAACCTCGCAACCGCGTTGACAACAGTAAAGGTCGATGGGCAGAAGACATCCTGCCTTCTTGACTCGGGGAGCACAGAGAGCTTCATCCACCCCGACACGGTAAGGCGCGTTTCCCTCGTGGTACATCCCATTACACAACGAATCTCCCTGGCCTCCGGATCCCACTCCGTGGCGATCCGGGGGTACTGCACTGCCACCCTCACCATCCAGGACGTAGAGTTCAGCGACTTCCAACTCTACGTACTCCCCAACCTCTGTGCTGCCTTGCTATTCAACCTGGACTTCCAGTGCAACCTCCAAAGTCTAACCCTGAAATTCGGCAGGCCCCTACCACCCCTTACTGTGTGCGGCCTCATGACCCTTAAGGTCAACTCGCTTTCTCTGTTTGCAAACCTCACCCCGGATTGCAAACCCATCGCCACCAGGAGCAGACGGTACAGTGCCCAGGACAGGACCTTCTTCAGGTCTGAAGTCCAGCGGCTACTGCGGGAAGGCATCATCGAGGCCAGCAATAGCCCCTGGAGAGCCCCCAGGTGGTAGTTGTGAAAACGGGGGAGAAACACAGGATGGTCGTCGACTACAGTCAGACCATCAATCGGCACACGCAGCTCGACGCGTACCCCCTCCCACACATATCTGATATGGTCAATCAGATTGCACAGTACCGGGTCTTTTTGTCAGTGGACCTGAAATCTGCTTACCACCAGCTCCCCATCCGCAAGGTGAACCGACCATACACTGCGTTCGAAGCGGACGGCCGCCTCCTCTACCACTTCCTTCGGGTTCCCTTCGGCGTCACTAATGGGGTCTCAGTCTTCCAACGGGAGATGGACAGAATTGTTGACCGGTACGAACTGCGGGCCACCTTCCCTTACCTGGATAACGTCACCATCTGCAGCCATGACCAGCAGGACCACGATGCTGACCTTTCCAAATTCCTCCACACCACCAAACTCCTGAAACTTGCATACATCAAGGAGAAGTGCGTGTTCAGCACCAACTGCTTAGCCATCCTTGGCTATGTGGTGCAAAATTGAGTTCTTGGGCCGACCCCAATCGCATGCGCCCCCCTCATGGAACTCCCCCTCCCCCACTGCCCCAAGGCCCTCAAACGATGCCTTGGGCTTCTTCTCATACTACGCCCAGTGGGTCCCTAACTATGCGGACAAGGCCCGCCCACTCATTCACTCCACCGTTTTCCCCCTGACGGCCGAGGTTCACCAGGCCTTCAACCGTATCACGGCCAACATCGCCAAGGCCGTGATGCACGCTCCCCTTCCAAGTCGAGAGCGATGCATCAGATGTTGCTCTGGCCGCCAGCCTCAACCAGGCAGGCAGGCCCGTGGCTTTTGTTTTCACGCACCCTCCATGCCTCCGAAATTCGACACTCCTCCGTCGAGAATGAGGCCCAAGCCATCGTAGAAGCTGTGTGGCATTGGAGGCATTGGAGGAAATTCACTCTCCTCACTGACCAACAGTCGGTAGCCTTCATGTTCAATAACACACAGCGGGGCAAGATCAAAAATGATAAAATCTTGACGTGGAGGATCTAGCTCTCCACCTACAATTACAAGATTTTGTATCGCCCCGGTAAGCTCAAGGAGCCCCCCGAAGCACTATCCCGAGGTACATGTGCCAGCGCACAAGTGGACTGACTCCTGGCCCTAGACGACACTCTCTGTCACCCAGGGGTCACCCGGTTCTTTCACTTAAAGGGCTGCAACCTGCCCTACTCCATTGCGAAAGTCAGGGCGATCACCAGAGACTGCCAGGTCTGCGCAGAGTGTAAACCACACTTCTACCGGCCAGACCGTGCGCACCTGGTGAAGGCCTCCCACCCCTTTGAACGCCTCAGCATGGATTTCAAAGGGCCCCTCCCCTCCACCGACCGAAACACATACTTCCTTAACGTGGTCGACGAATACTCCAGATTCCCCTTCGCCGTCCCATGCCCCGATATGAGGTCTGCCACAGTCATCAAAGCACTCAACACCATCTTTGCACTATTCGGTTTCCCCGCCTACATCCACAGCGACCGGGTATCCTCATTTATGAGTGATGAGCTGTGTCAGTACCTGCTCAGCAAGGGTATCGCCTCGAGCAGGATGACCAGCTACAACCCCCGGGGAAACGGGCAGGTGGAGAGGGAGAATGGGATGATCTGGAAGGCCGTCCAGCTGGCCCTACGGTCAAAAATCTCCAGGTCACCCGCTGGCAGGAGGTCCTCCCCGACTCCCTTCACTCCATCCGATCGCTACTTTGCACTGTGACTAATGCAACACCCCATTAACGTCTCCTTGCCTTCCCCAGGAGGTCCACCTTTGGGTTATCGCTCCAAACGTGGCTGGCAGCTCCAGGACCCGTTCTCCTCCGCAAGCACGTGCGACTCCACAAGGCGGACCCTTTGGTCGAGAGGGTACACCTACTCCATGCAAACCCGCAGTGCGCCTATGTGGCGTACCCCGATGGCCGCCAAGACACAGTCTCCCTCAGGGACCTGGCCACCAGCTGGTTTCCCCCCCCCCCCTCCATCTGCCCCGACGCCACCCTTCCTTCCCAACGCACTTCACCACAGCCCCAGGTCCAGGATGATCCGTCCTCCCCCTGGTCCCACCCGGGGGTGAAGATGAGGTCTGCACGCCCCCGGAGTCACCGGCGACCGAGCCGGCGCCTGCATCGCCACCGGGACTGCGGCGCTCACAGCGGAGGATCAAGGCACCCGACCGGCTGAATTTGTGAACTTTCCCCAAAATGTACACTTTAAAATGCTCACATTCATGTAACTGGTTTTTCCACCACCCCGCTGGATTCCTTTTTAACAGGGGGTGAATGTGGTAGTCACCACTGTTTGTTATCACATACATGAGATGTAATACGGTAAGGCTCCTGTACTACAGGTATGGGGGGTAGATCCCTGCCTGCTGGCTCAGTCCAGTAAGCGGACTATAATTGTGTGTGCTCATCAAGCTGCAGCCATTTCGGCAGCAGCTGCGAGAGGCTACACATCTCTGCTTAATAAAGCCTCGATTACTCTCTACTCTCGTCTCGTCGTAATTGATAGTGCATCGAACGGTCACAAGCCATTTGTCACCGATGGACTTGACTGAACCAACATGTTGTATCAGGTATAATTCTTCTTCAGACTCCTCTGCTGATCTCTTTCCAGTGAAATGAAAAATCAAAATGGCTTGTCACAAGTAGGCTTCAATCAAGTTACTGTGAAAAGCCCCTAGTCGCCACGTTCCGGCGCCTGTTCGGGGAGACTGGTACGGGAACCCGCCCTGCTGGCTTTGGTCTGTTTTACAAGACAGCTATTTAGCCCACTGAGCTAAACCAGCCCCTGGCCATCTCTACAGGCTTGTTTTGCTATTTTCTGGTCAAACAATTTAGCTTCTTGTGTTAAATGGGGATAAATGTGAGAGAAAGCACCGGCTTTCCCCATGCTGGACAATTGTTCTTTACCCATGCATGCTGTCCTTGGGATTAAAGGCAGACAGATCTCCAGGGCCTGATAATCTTCAGCCCAGAGTACTTAAGGAAGTGGCCCGAGAAATAGTAAATCTCTGGTAATTTTTCTAAATTCTTTGGACTCTGGAATGGTCCCTACAGATTGGAGGGTAGTGAATGTAACCCCACTATTCAAAAAGGGAGGTTGAGAGAAAATGGGGAACTATAGGCCAGTGAGCCTAACATCTGTAGTGGGAAGTTGCTGGTGTCCATTCTCAAGGATTTCACAGCATAGCATTTGGGAAGCAGTGGTGTAATCAGACAAACTCTGCATGGATTTCCGAAAGGAAGATCATGTTTGACAAATCTACTAGAATCCTTTGAAGATGTAACTGGTAGTCAGCGCAAGGGATTATGGGCAGTGTCCTGAGATGGATAGAAAGCTTGTTAGCGGACAGGAAATGCGTCTTTCTCCGATTGGCAGGCAGTGACTAGTGGGGCATCACAGAGATCTGTGTTAGGACCTGAACTGTTCACATTATATATTAATGATTTGGATGAGGGAGCTAAATGTATTATCTCCAAATCTGCAAATGATACAAAATTGGGTGGGAGGGTGAGGCTGTGAGCAGGGTGCAGAGATGCTTCAGCGGAATTTGGACAGGCTGAGTGAGTGGGCACGTGCATGGCAGAAGCTGTATAATGTGGATAAATGTGAGGTTATCTGCTTCAGAAGCATAAATAGGAAGGCAGATTATTTGAATGGGTGTAAATTGGGAGGGGTAGATACTCTTGGTGTCCTTGTGCATCAGTCGCTGAAAGTAAGCACGCAGGTATAGCAGGCAGTAAAGAAGGCAAATGCTATGTTGGCCTTGATAGCGAGAGCATTTGACTATAGGAATGGAGATGTTTTACTATAATTGTATAGGACATTGGTGAGGCCACACCTGGAGTATTGTGTGCAGTTTTGGTGTCCTTATCTGAGGAAGGATGTTCTTGCTATAGAGCGAGTGCAGCAAAGGTTTACCAGGCTGATTTCTGGGATTGGGATCTGTCATATGAGGAGAGACTAAATCGGTTTGGATTATAGTCATTAGAGTTTAGAAGAGTGAGAGGGGATCCCCTAGAAACTTGTAAAATTCTAACAGGATTACATAGGGTAGATTCGGAAAGAATGTTCCTGATAGTGGGGGAGTCCAGAACTAGAGGTCATAGTTTGAGGATAAGGGATAATAAACCTTTTAGGACTGAAATGAGGAGAACTTTCTTCACCCGGAGAGCGATAAATCTGTGGAATTTGCTGCCACAGAAAGTAGTTGAGGCCAAAACATTGCATAATTTCAAGAAGGAATAAGGTATAGCTCTTGGGGCTAAAGGATACAGGGGGGAAGGCGGGGTCAGGGTAGTGAACTTGATGATCAGCCATGATCATAATACATGGCGCAGCAAGCTTGAAGTGCCGAATGGCCCCCTCCTTCTAGTTTCTATGTTCTCTGCTATTTGTGCACCCTGCCCTTTGTCTGCTATTGCTCCAGTCTTTGGGCTTGGACTATCTCTCAGCACAATGGAGCTCCTAGTCTGTTCTGTCATACATATGCTCTAGCTGTTGTTTCACAACTTTCATGCTTCACCACTCATCTATCGCTTCCTTTAGCATCAGTTTTTCACCTTTCCGTCAATGTGCTCTCACTGTGGGTTCTCTCATTGCTAAGATCAAGCTATCTTTAATCAGATTATCTTTTAGCTGTCCAAATTCCCATGATTGTACTAGCTACATTACTGCCATGACGTACCATTCACTCACTTTCACTTTTGACTCTAGTATTGAATACATAAATGTTCATATATAACATTCACTTGGTGTTCAAAATATGCATTCAAAGCATTCGACATCTCTGTCGCCTTTCTTCATCATTCGTTTCTTAGGTTTCGGATGGCATACACTTTGTAGCAATCCTTCCCCAGCAGTGGTATTTCTGGCTTCTTAAATAAATCTATTGCAATCTCATTGTTTTACCATTGTAATTGGAAAAAATGCTAATTTTTCCAGGCATTATTTTTCAAATGGACTGGAGATGGGATTGGAAAGTTTACTGCAGCCGTTTTTACTCGCTCAGTAATTTACTTGCAGCGTTTGTCTGTTTCCTTTCTCTCTGCAGCCACTATTTTCACTTGCAGCCTGTGTGTGCTTTTCTGAGCGGTTTCACTTGCAGCCTTTCTCTGTTCTTGCTCTTTTCACCACCAGTTTGCAGATGTTGAAAGTTGGGGATAGGGTGGAGGTGTTGACCTTGGATAGGGTGCTCTTTCCAAGAGCCGGTGCAGACTCGATGGGCCGAATGGCCTCCTTCTGCACTGTAAATTCTATGACTATGATAGAATGGTGGAGCAGACTTGATGGGACGAATGGCCTAATTCTACTCCTAGATCTTATGAATTTAGGAAATTAATTGCGCTTCAAAACTATCCTGATGAATTTATGAATTTTAATGTTGGTCCAAAGTTTTAAAAGGGATCACATGGAGACATCCGGGAGTTGTTGGTCAGACTTGGTTTCTTGCGTTGCCAAAGTCTTGCCAGGTTATGGTGGTCGACAGGAGAACTTCTGCATCAAGTCGAATACCGTATGCACTGTGCACAAACTTTTACTCTGTGTCCTTCATATCCCCTTCCCTCAATTTTCTCTTATCCTCTCCCAAAGACACTGATTCGCATTGGGGTGCAATAAACAGCCCTCAACCCAGATTCCAAAGTATTGACTGGCTATTCAAGTTGGGGGGGGGGGGGGGGGTGCGTTGCAGCCTGAGCCCACTCCAATCCTTGGCCAGAACTCCCACATGCAGACTTGTCAGCAAGAGTCACTGTATGGTGAACAGGCGGGGGAACTTAGACAAATTTATTATTTTCAGGGGGTGTGATTAATTAGGGCATCCACAAATTTAGTTTCTCCTCCTATTTCTGCTTCCTGTTGGGGGCAATTAGTTTTTAAGCATTTGACTTAATCACTGACAGTAAATCGCCCTTGATTGCATGATTGTACCATTATCTGCTTAAGTAAAGCCAGGGTCTCCTGCCATTTGAGGCAAAGGCCCTGGAATGTTCAAATTATTCAAGCCGTCTCAGCCACGATTACCAGCTCGAAAGTTCTACTTTTTTGGAAATTAATAAAAGGTTGAGTGAAAGTGCTAAATATATATCTTTGAGGAGTAAGTATTTTTTTCTCCCCTTCTCCCGGCAGGCCAAAGGTTTTGAGCTGGGGTACCTGGAGAAAGTACCGGAAGTAAAAGACACGGTGCATAAGCAATCTCTGCTGCATCACATAGCAACTATAGTGGTGGAGAAATTTCCAGATAGTTCAGACCTGTACTCTGAGATTGGAGCCATCACGAGGTCAGCCAAGGTATGTCAGCGAAAATAAATTCTCTGTCTGTCTAATATCCAGATGTTGCAGCTGTGTCTTCCAGCCCGGGCAGAAGGCAACAAAATATTTGTTCTGCATTTCCCTCCAGAGCTTCACGAATTGAGCGGGTCCGGGGTATTTTGGAAAACCCTTTACCCACCCACTGCATTTAAATGGGGTTTTGGTAATCGACGCACCTCGCACTGATTTCCAAGTTGTAATACTGCGTCAAACAGTCAGACGTGACTCTTTTTGGAATTGGGAAATATGAAGCTTTGATATGTTACTCACAAAATGGGCAAGGTTGTAAAATGACATGTGGAATCCAGCCAGGAGATTGGAAGTTTTGTAATGCTATCTGAAAAAATAGCTCTTTCGCGTATCCCATGTGTGGCGCAGGTTACTGAGGCCAGCAACTTAAATGTCTTCATTTCAGGAACAGCGCCGATCAGACCGCTGCTGCTTTCTGCGCCACAGCAAATGGGCAATACACCTAAATGCAGGAGGGCAATTGCGGACAGTCACAGCAACAAAAAACAATCTTCATGGGGGCATTTTCTGCTATTCTCCCAAAGCATAACAAATAAGAGCAGGAGCAGACCATGCACCCCCCCCCCCCCCCCCCCTCAGCCTGCACCCCCATTCAATAAGAAAATCACTCATCTTCTATCTCTACTGCCAAAACTTTCTATCTGCCACTGAGAATCACCATCTCAACAGACCATCATTGCATTTTGGGCCCCAGTGCATGACGCAAGTCTCGCTGGTCTCTCCAGAGATGAACGGGACCGATGTCAAACAAAGTAAAACAACCGCTTCAGTTTGTCTCAACGATTCTAACTACCTCTGAAAAGATCCACTTGAGGGCAAAACTCTTTGTAGATATAAAAGCAATAACGTGCATCAAACGTAGATGGTTAGGTAGCACCTGATGGGGTTAACCCTTTTTGTTAAGAGTTCAAAATGGCAGCTTGCCTCTCTGATTCAATGCTGGATTTCGTTCTCCAGGCTTTTCTATTTTAAATTCCATCATCTGTTGTTTTTTGTGCACACTTCTCTTTTCTTTCTCAAGCTTTATTCCTCCTTGGACAAATGCCCAACACAGTGCACCAGAAGATGACTATTTTGCATTGGTTTGTGGATCAGACAGAAATGGGGATGTTTGCTGATGAGTGCAATATGTTCACGCTCATTCGTGACTCCTCAGATACGCAGTGTATCTCCACTCGAGGAGTCACAAATGAGTGTGAACATTTTGCACTCATCAGCAATAGAAGAAAGGTAAAGACTTGAAACATCGTAACATGTACCTTCTATTTATAGCTGCTGACTGGCCTGCAAGCTGTTATTTGTATAATTTATTTTTCTACGTTCCTTCAATTTATCTAATAAATGAAAGTGTGAAGTAGGTTTATATGCCACATTTCACCATTTTAGATGTCCCAAGAAATTACAGCCTGGTAATTGTTGAATTGTAGGGAGCATAAGTGTCGCAATCGAATGGCCTTGCATCTGACTTAGTGAAGTGGCAAGTCCGTGTGCGACGCTCGGAACGCCTTGCAAGATCACCTTGCTGGGTGAGATCCAGATTAACATATTTAAATGAGCCAATAGCGCCCAGGAGATCTCGCTATGGTACCGTTTGGCACAAGCCCACATAAACTAGGTGTAACGGCACCTGGGGGGGGGGGTTGTCCCCATGCCACTGGAGTCTCCCAGTGGGGTCGAGCTCTGGGAAGGGTGGTACCCTGGCACGTCTGCTGGCATCTGGGCACCTTGGCACTGCTAGCCTGGTACCTTAGCATTGTCACCCAGGCACTGCCAGGGTACCAGGCTGGCATGGTGAAGGTGCCAGGTTGCCTGTGTCAGGGATTGGGCCTGGGGTTGCCCTTATGAGGTGGGGTGAGTGGAGTATTTGAGTACCTCCTAAGTGGCACATTGGGGCAGTGGGGTAGTTTTGAGGCCACGGTGGGGTATCCAAGGGAGGTCGAGAGATCGGGATGGCATTTTTAAAAAACGACGCCCTGCTCTCTTCCTGCACTAGCGAGCTCAGCACATCAGTGCAGGAAGTGAGGCAAGTGCAGTCGCAACGGGCCATTCTCAACCAAGGCCAAGAAAAATACCCAGAATCCAGTTTGATACTGGGGTCCTTCTCAGCGCTGCAGACACCGAGAAGGACCCTGCTATACGCGTCCAAAATGGGACATTTTGCACATGAAAGCAGGCCCAAGAATTAATTTTCATACTATAATGTTCAGACGAAATCTCGATTTTGAGTGATTAATTTTCCTGTGAGGGAGGAATGTTGACTCTGGAGACCTATGTTCGACATTGAAAAGTGCCTTGGAATCTGAGAGAGCATTCAGGGCCAAAGGTTTTATCCTAATCACAGCACAACTGACAGTGCTGCCTCCCCTAAGTTCCTCACTGCAGTGTCTCTGGAGCGGGACTTGCACCCACAACCTTGTGATTCCGAGACTAGATTGCGACCAACTGAGCCACAGGGGAGGCGATTTGGGGGGGGGGGGGGGGGGGGGGGGGGGAGATTGCTACTGATTCCCTGATGCTATTACTGTTAAACAGAAACAGATTAGAAACGTGGCAATTGAATGTTGAAGCTGCATGTAACTTCTTAAAATTGTTCAGTTTGCTCCTCTCTATGCGTTTCTCCTGTGGTGCTTTAATCTCTCAAAACTCTTAGTTTCCTTGTGCCTTTACAGGGGATGCAATAATCAATCAATCTCGCGGCAGCCAAGCGTAAAACGACATGCTGTGCAATAAAAAATGTTACCTCACAAAAATGCAGCTCACTTTTTATATTTAAATTAATTGATTTTCAAATGTCGCTTTACAGGAGGCAATTGATAGCTGTCGAGATTATTTCTCTTCTTATGCTTTTATTTCTCAGCCGTACAAAGGGGAGGCCTAACGCTGACCCTTTACCCTTCCACTTCCCCACACTCTTAAAGCAGGCGGCCATTTTTGTTTGTCATTTTGCCACCAGCAACAAGAATCTGCTGGCTTGGCCCAGCAATGGGAGTGGGGTGTTTTGTAATGCTGCTGTCAGCCACCTAATGACAGGTTTACGATCCAGTTTTTCCTGTTGGGATATTTACTCCTGCAGGCTCTTTCTCACTGGAGTAACTCTTATTTGCCGTAAATCAAATGCAGGAGCAGTTGGGAGTTAGCATTTGTTAAACTAATTGCTTTATCGTGCACAGGAGCTGCACTGAATCCCTGAGGTCCCTTTGTCTCAAAATGCTTCACCACCTGAAAAGCAGACCCCCAAGAATTTTGCTCAGGGGTAGAATTTCTCTGGCAGGACCTCAGAATGGGCAGTTGGAGCCCGTGAAATCCGGCAGAGATTGTGCTCACCGGATCTCTGCTTTTGTTGTGCCTGCTTGCAACAGACTATCCTAAAGTTCAGTTCAGTCCATAGCTCAATGCTGAACTCGACTTAAATTAGCTTGGGCAAGATTCTCTAAGTTTCTCCTGTGTGCTGTGCATGCCAGACAATGGACATATTCTGCATCCTTAATGAGCTATATCCAGGTTTGTGCGAGGAAAAAGTCTCTCCTTCGAGACCCGTTGCCTCATGTTATTTCTCCCTCGAGCCCCCACCCCCCTCTACTTCTCAGCTGACGCTGGGCTGCTACGGTTGGCCCTGATGTGGATAATGCAACAAAGCAAAATTAAATAAAAGTCAGAATGTCAGCAAATGTTCGTGCGCTCTCAATGTGCATACTGCCACAGTGGTGAATGGAATATTGCTGGTTTTTGATCATTCTGTGTCATTGTCAAATTGTTCCCACAGATCATACTCACGCTCCCCAAAAACGCACTCAGCCCCAACTTGCTGCACATACGATGTCTCAATCCCGTGCCAGCCTCCCTGAAATGGTGCCAGAATGGGGCGACTAGGGGCTTTTCACAGTAACTTCATTTGAAGCCTACTTGTGACAATAAGCGATTTTCATTTCATTTCATTTTCAAATTCCTGCACCAGCGATTCCTCCTGGCCTTTGTAATAGAATTGCCACTGTCAAATTTATTACACCGAGTGTCCTTACAGGAGATAACTGTCCCATTAGTTTGAGCCGTATTCAGATCAAAATCTAAGAAGTCAAAATAAATCAAAGCAGAAAATGCTGGAAACATTCAGCATCTTTGGAGAGAGAAAATGAGAGTTAACATTTCAGTTTGACTATTTTTCATCAAAAGAAGCATTGTTATTGTCAGGTGGATGTACTTTAAGAAATGGGTGTTTATCAGATCGCTGCAGTGATGTCAGTGTGTGGGTGGAGTTGGGCTGTCTTTCTGTCTTTTACTTTTGTTTTGAGCTGTAAAGTGTGGCTCTCTTCTTGGTTTCGTTTTCAGAGTTGCAGAGCTGTATTCAGAGCAAGCAGATGTGTAATGATCTCTCTCTCTACAAGCTGAAGAATGTCTTCAGCTCACTTGATGATTTCAAAGTAATACCTGTTTCTGTAGAGAATTTAAACCTGTCTTTGTTTTTAAAAAAGGGTTGAACTTATGGATTTGCTCGGAAAGATATCAAGGGTTACCTATAGGGTATTGTATCTGTGGGGTTACATGTGTTGGTCGTTGATAAGATATTTACTGTGCGTTTATAAAATGTTAACCTGAGTTCATAGAATAAACATTGTTTTGTTTTTAAAATACTTAAGGTCTCTGTTGCATAACACCTGGAGAGTGGACTTGTGCTCCCCATAACCAAAATCTATTAAAAGTCATGGGTCAGGTGAACTCTATGATATACTTGGGAGTTTTCTAAACCCTGGCCCATAACATTATACCCTCTCCCACTGCCCAGTCTGAATAAAGTTCTGATGAGGCATGGCTCTGGGTAGTCTAACAGCTCATTCCTGAATGATCTCCATTTTTCCGGCACTGACTTTTCTACTTCAGCTCCTTGTCTGCTTGTTCGTGTGAAACTTAACTTCCGAAATAGAGGAGGTCACATTAAACCAAGAGGCGGGGAGGATAAAAAGCGATCGCGAAGAAAACGTCAGATTAATTTTTTTTAAAAACTCATTATTCTCAGGTGGACTTTGACCAGCTCCAAGAAAACCTTTGTCATTTGGAGCGGAGGTGTAAAGCCTCATGGGACCACCTGAAGGCTATTGCAAAGCACGAAATCAAATCTACCCTGAAGCAGAAGATGTCCGAGTTTCTGAAGGATTGTGCCGAGAGGATCATCATTTTAAAAATTGTCCACAGGAGAGTAATGAACAGGTACGAGATGCGGACGCTCGTTTCCCAAATTGCCCCAATTACTTCCTTTTTTATTGTGAGGAATGTAAAAGACGTTTACACGATCGTTTTTGTTTACAGAGTTTTTGCGATTCCAGAAAGAAGGGAAATGGGGCTAATTTTGTTTTGGGGATTTTTTTTTTCACCCAGAGCGAGGCAAAAGGGTTGAGACGAGGCCGGAGTTGCAAAAAAATAGGAGCAAAATGCTGGTCAAGAGATCACAGCAAAGTGCTTGTTTTATAAAACTAAAGGTTGCTGGGTGTGGGTAAAATTAAACATTTGCAGAGTATTATGATTCATTTTAATATTCCTTTATTTCTCCTCTTGGTTCCTTTTGAAATAATGTTATTCATGTGAAGATGAAAAATATTTTGAGTGTGCAAACGTTTCTTGAGGTTGTGGGGTGGGTGCGGCGATGGTGGTGGGCACAGTCAGGGAACAGATTGCTGAGAATATTTAAAGCTGAACGTTGACAGCTAAGTGCTGTGGCATGATGCAATAACTTGCTTGCTGCAGTTATACTAATGGCCGTCGCGAGGAGGGGTTTACAAAAAGGAGGAAATGTCCCCAAGATTGAGAAAAGCGACAGAGTGATGCTGTAATGGGACACCTAAGTAATGGTCAAAGAGAAGGGTTTGGAAGGAAGGTGCATCGTAGCTCAATAGATCATCAGCCAATCATGAGGGTGGGTAATAAGTTGTGGGTCAGAAGGGGCATGCCATAAAATGAGAGGACACTTCTTTAATTCAATCCCCTTTATGCTCCTGCCCCTCCTGCGTTGTGTTCCTGATCTTCACCAGTCATCAAAGGGTGATTGTTTCCTGCAAGGAAGAAGGGGAAAATCGCAGGTTACCCAAACCCATTGGTTAAGAGGCTGGATTCCCCTTGGGTGTGTTTTCACCAGGGCAGGGAGGGGTGGTTGGGGTGCACGTGCAATGCAAGCTGAGGTCAGCCCACCTCGAGCTGTCCCCCATGGCACTGTGATTTGCCACCCAGCTACCGTGCAAGATTTGCAAAGCTTGAAAATCTCGTGAGATTCAATGGAATCGGGCGATTTGAATCTCGCCCTCGCTTGGCGAAATCCATGTTAGCAATTTTAAATGAGCCATTAGGCTCATTTACATATGTCTGTACCAGATTCTCCCAGCGCCTCAGATCTAACGGCCGATCGTGGGAGACCTTGTCAGGGGGAAGTTTAGTTCTGGTTTCCACAAACATGGACCACGCATAACCGCACCTGGAGGGGGTCTCGGGCCATTTGGGATCCCTGGGTGGTCGGGCTCTGGGTAGGGTGGTACCAGGGTGCCTGAGTGGCAGCGATGCTGGGGTGGCACATCCAGGATGGCAGGAGCAGTGTCAGGCCGGCAGTGCACAGGTGGCAGGTTGGCCGTGTCAGGGATCAGGTCTGGGCTCCCTTGCCTGAGCTGGGGTGAGGGGGCTCGATGACCCCCTAAGAGCTAAGTTGGGTGCAGTGCGGGGTCAGGAGCGGCAGTGGGGTGGCTGAGGAGGGTCAAAAGATTAGGGCTGCATTTAAAAATGGTGCCGTGATCCGTGAATCACCTTCCTGCACTGGCAAGCCAAGCTCATCAGGCAGGAAATGGTGTAAATGTGGCCTTGGCGGGCGTTCCCCACCGAGGTAAAAAAAAAAACGCAAAGTGCCGCTAAACGCTCCCAAAACAGGATAATGTTTTTGTCCTGCTAAATCGCTCCCTATAACTACACACCATGGTTCCTTTTGTTTTAGAAAATATTTTATTGAAGCATTTGTCATTTTCACAGTTTACAGTTTAACACTTTAACACTCCTTAAACAACCGCGCGGGCCGACACACGCAAAAAACCTAAAAACATCGTTCCCGACTACCCCCGCCCTATTTCCTAATTCCCTGTCCTTGTCTCACACTACCATGCCTCCCATTTTCCTCTTTACTCTCCCCCCCCCCCCCCCCCCCCCCCCCCCCCCCTCCCCCCCCCCCCCCCCCCCCCTTACTGCTGATGTTCAATTTTCTCTGAAGAAGTCGATGGACGGCTGCCACCTCTGGGCGAACCCCTGAATTGATTCTCTCAAGCCGAACTTCATCTTTTCCAGGCTGAGAAGCCCTGCCATGTCGCTGACCCACGCTCCTGACTTTGGGGGTTCCGAGTCTCTCCATCCCAGCAAAATCAGTCTCCGGGCCACCAGGGAGGAGAAGGCCAGAACATCGGCCTCTCTCCCCCTCTTGGTCCCCAGATCTTCCGATACCCCAAATATTGCCAACCCTGGACTCGGAGTCACCCTCCCTTCCATGACCTCTGACATGACGTCCACAAATCCCTGCCAGAATCCCCTCAACTTCGGACACGCCCAGAACATACGTACATGATTTGCCTCCCACACAGCGTCCACACCTATACCCCACTTCCTCAAAGAACCTACTCATCCGGGCCACAGTCATATGAGCCCTATGAACCACCTTGAACTGGATCAGGCTAAGTCTGGCACACGACGAGGATGAATTAACTCTCTTCAAACATGGTTCCTTTTTTAAAATCATATTTGTTACCATGAAAACCTGATTGAAAACAAGCAATATGGGTATTATTGATTAGGTGAGCACAGAAGGAGGCTGTTTAGCATATCAATGTGTGCAGGCCATTTCAAAGAATGATCCATTTAGTCCACTATCCTGCTCTTTCTCACATTCCTACAATTTGTTCTCCTCAAAGTTTTCTCCAATTCTCTTTCAGAAGCGTGGCTGCATAACCGGACTTTACTACAGCTAAATATTATGAAGACCAAAGCCATTGTCTTCAGTCGCTGCTACTGTCATGATATGCAAACATAGAACATAGAACAGTACAGCACAGAACAGGCCCTTCGGCCCTCGGTGTTGTGCCGAACAATGATCACCCTACTTAAACCCACGTAACCCGTATACCCATAACCCAACAATCCCCCCATTAACCTTACACTACGGGCAATTTAGCATGGCCAATCCACCTAACCCGCACATCTTTGGACTGTGGGAGGAAACCGGAGCACCCGGAGGAAACCCACGCACACACGGGGAGGACGTGCAGACTCCACACAGACAGTGACCCAGCCGGGAATCGAACCTGGGACCCTGGAGCTGTGAAGCATTGATGCTAACCACCATGCTACCGTGAGGCCCCTAACATGCAGCTAATGAACACATTGAATAGGACACGACCACTGAGCAGGCAGGACATTCAGGGGCGGTATCTCACTATAAAAGGGATGAGCCACTCACACCCCGCCTCTTTCCACAGACCAACATCTACAGAGTGAGACAGGGTGTATCCTCAGCATCACACCCCAGCACGTGGCTTAGAGCAAGCCTGGTTCAGTTAGACTGAGTTACTACATTTAGATTAGCAGAGAGTCGAACTCATTGAGAGCTGTGCTAATAGTTCAATAAAACACATTGAACTCACTTCCAAGTCTGGAGCATCTTTTACTCAAAACTGCATCAAGTGGCAGCTTGCGTTATTCCAAATTACATAACACAACAGCTACGACTTCCATTCTCTGGCCACGATCTGAGGTTTTGCGACCTTGGGACCATGGGATGTTTTTTCAACCGCGCATCACCAAAACCGCTTACTTCTCATCTTCAGAACCTTGCTCATCCCCAGCTCTGCCTCAGCACAGCTGTTGGTGAAACTCCCATCCATGTCTTGGTTATCTCTCAAAATAGTCAGTGCCAACTTACACTATGCACAAACTTGAACTCAACCAAAACTCTGCTGTCCATATCCTAACTCTCACCAGCGTCCTCCGCCCATCACCCCTGTGCTCACTGATCTGCATGATTCCCCCAGATCACAAATGTCCTGCCTATTAAATGTTCATCCTCGTTTTCAAGATTCCCTTCCCCACCCTCCCTCTGTATCCTCTATGAACACAACACATCTCAAAGATCTCTGCACTCCTCTAATTCTGGCTTATTAAGCATCCCTAGTTTGAATTGCAGCCATGCATTCATCTGGTGTTGCTCTAAACTCTGGCATTCCCTTCCTAAGCCCCTCTACTGCTCTTTCCTCCTTTCAAAATAACCCGTGAAGCCTACATCACGGTAGCCTTGTGGATAGCACAATCGCTTAACAGCTCTAGGGTCCCAGGTTCGATTCCGGCCTAGGTCACTGTCTGTGCGGAGTCTGCACATCCTCCCCGTGTGTGCGTGGGTTTCCGCCGGGTGCTCCGGTTTCCTCCCACAGTCCAAAGATGTGCAGGTTAGGTGGATTGGCCATGATAAATTGCCTTTAGTCTCCAAAATTGCCCTTAGTGTTGGGTGGGGCTACTGGGTTATGGGGATAGGGTGGAGGTGTTAACCTTGGGTAGGGTGCTCTTTCCAGGAGCCGGTGCAGACTCGATGGGCCGAATGGCCTCCTTCTGCACTGTAAAATTCTATGATCTATGTTCTATGATCTTCCTATTCTAATATCTCCTCAAGGATTTCAGTGTCGACCTTTGGACAAAGAACAATACAGCACAGGAACAGGCCCTTTGGCCCTCCTAGCCTGCGCTGATCACTTATCTTATCCAGACCAACCGCCTGACCCCTTTTGTACCCCGTCTGTTCATGAGCATATCCAGATAAGTCTTAAAGGTCGCTAACATATCTGCCTCAACCGCCTCACTTGGCAGTGCATTCCAGGCTACCACCACCCTCTGTGTAAAAAAGACTTTCCCCGCACATCTCCACTGAACCTTTCCCCCCTCACCTTGAACCTGTGCCCCCTTGTAATTGTCATTTCCTCCCTGGGAAAAAGCCTCCAACTGTTCACTCTATCTATACCCCTAATAATTTTATAAACTTCTATCAGGTCACCCCCTCAGCCTCCGTCTCTCTAGGGAGAACAATCCCAGTTTATTCAATCTCTCTTTGTTTGAACATTTTCTTGTAACGCGCTTTGGAATCTTGCACTAGGTTAAAAATCCTAAATACAAATTGTTGATGACTTTGTACGAGAGGCACAAGCTTGTCACTGGATTGTTCTGGCCAGTTCTTCACAGAAATTTGGGTTTGGAAACCTCCAGAGCCCTTTAGGCAAAGCAAATTTTCTCCAAGTCGTTCGTAGAATTCATAGAATTTACAGTGCAGAAGGAGGCCATTCGGCCCATCGAGTCTGCACCGGCTCTTGTTAAGGGTATCCTACCTAAGCCCACTCCTCCACCCTATCCCAGTAACACTATCTAACCTTTTTTTGGACACTAAGGGGCAATTTATCATGGCCACTCCACCTAACCCGCACATCTTTGGACTGTGGGAGGAAACCGGAGCATCCGGAGGAAACCCGCGCGCACACGGGGAGAACGTGCAGACTCCGCACAGACAGTGACCCAGCCGGGAATTTAACCTGGGACCCTGGAGCTGTGAAGCAATTGTGCTACCCACTATGCTACCGTGCCGCCCTGTTAAGTGTCTGGGGTCAATTTTAGAATTGTAAAAATTGTAGAAATTGGCATTGGCAGGGCAGTGGCCTTGAAATTGGATTGTTACCACTCCACTGTTGCCATGTTTAAGGGGCCAACCACTGGACTGTGTAGCTCCGCAAATCAGATTTCTGTGATATACATAGGGCTATGAATATCATTTTCAGACACAACCAGTTTGAGTCTGAGAAGCCAGAAGAAACGGGAGTGATTCTCATGGGAAGAAGCAGGGCTGCTGCTCGTCAGGCACCTCCGCGCCTCTGACGACCACCCCATTGCCACCAATTTGCTTTCCTGCTGGCTGGCAGTTCTGGACCGCTGAATATTGGATTGTGCTCAACACACCCAGCTGTAATAGTATGTTACTTTGTGGAGCAGTGCACCAGTTACAATTCTGTGAGGAAGTCAGTCCTCAAAATAGCTTCGACCTTTTTGCTCCTGGGATGGATGGGCCAGTCAAAAGTTAAAATCAACCCCACCTTGCCAAACAGGCTTGATGTGCAAATTAAAGCACGTGACATAGAAGTTGTTTCCTCCGTAATCAAAACTTAAGCAATTCATTAGTTGGTCCAGATAATTGAAAACCACCTCATCCCCATTGTGCTGGAAAGTCTTATAATTCCGCTCTGCAACCAGAGAGACTTAGGCTGTTTGGAAAGGCTATTAGGGAAGATGAGCTGAAAAAACTTTGGTAGGCTCAAAATCAGTAATACATTAAGACATCATCATAGGGATGGGTTAACTCAGTTGGCTGGATGACTGGTTCATGATACAGAGCAATAGCAACAGTGTGGGTTCAATTCCTTTGCTGGCTAAGGTTATCCATGAATGCCCTACCTTCTCGAAACTTGTCCCTCGCCTGAGGTGTGGTTCAATCGCCACCAGTCGCCTCTCTCTCCCTCAAAAAAGACCAACATATGGTCCTCGGGCACTATGGCGACTTTCACTTCACTTCAGTTTTCAGGCCCTATAAGGCAACTTGTTGCTTTGGGGAATCATGGAAGTACTTGACTTTGTATCAATTCACAAAGATAACTTCTACAACTGAATTATATGAATCTCACATAATGATAACTCTTAACTTGTTGTGAAATAAAGCAACTTAATTTTTCATCAGGCCACAACTGATTTATCTGTCAAGTATTTTCAGACCAGTTAGCATAGCATCTTCTGAAAGAAATGGCTATCAGCTCGAGGTGATAAGGAGGTTATGAGTTGTTCTATCATAACGGTACACATTAGACAGGGTGAGGCATCTCCTATGAAAACTAGATGTTCAGATTGCTAATGGGAAGCTGACATCATTGAATCCAAGAGAAGTAAAGCACACTTAAATTCATAACCCATATCCTCAGGAAAAAGGTTGAAGAAAATGTGAAATGAGTGCCAAAGTTTGCTGGAGCTTTTTTATATATGGCATCTTCCATTGGTTATGATGAGTGTGATGTTCTTTATTGAGTTTCTCAGGATGGATTAAAGTTGTAGTGTAGCCAAAGAACATCAAGCTATGTTATTAAACAAAGCTAGTTTATTATATTTTATCTATGCTACAGAACTCTCTACTGCTGATCTATCTTCACTCACACCTACTCCAAGTTTCTCCTTACTCCTTCTTACACCTTCTCCCAGAAGTCTGAGAGGCATTCCTTTTTTATAGGTCTTCTCCCCAGCTCCATCCGGTGGTGGAATATAATATTACATTAACTCGTAATGTGGCAGACATTACACATAATTTCACATCCCTCTTTCTTTGAAAATGTTTGAAAACATTTTTCAAACATGCATACATACGTGTATGGGAATATACCTACTGTGAAAGGTTAACAATGTAGTTATCAAACTTTTACAGTTCATGAATCGTGTCTGTACTCAATATTCACTGTAGTAGTGTGGTACACAACCAATAAGTCATCAGTTCAGTTGATCGGGTTTTCGACTGGTTGAACCACGTTTGGTGCCTGACATGGTCTTTTTTTCTGTGTTTGTGGTGTCGATTTCTTGTCTTTGCTCTAAAAACTGGTTGGCTTTCTGGTTTTTGAGCAAGTGCCAACTGTTGCAATTTGTTGGAATGCTGCTTTTTTCTGCTCTTTTTCTTCCTGGCATTAGTGCTGTCATACATGAACCTGGTATGGTTTATACACGCACATCTGTCTGTGCTGTCACGAATGGTAGGTGTTCTTCACACAATATTCTGTGTTCCTAGCTTGTTTGCTAACTGGATTGCATCCCATACTGCATGGTTTGGTAAGAGTTACTGCAAGTCCCAATACTTTGTATCCATTGAATTGCCATGTATTGGCTAGTTGTTCTTTGGTCAAAGTCGTACCTTTGTGCAAATTCAGTTATTCTGTAGTTGCTCTTTGTGTTCCCGATCAATTCCTTTTGGCTTATCTGATTCATTTTTGAAATTTTTACTATCCGTTCCCTTTGGATTATCTGATGGACCTTTGAGTGTTTTCATATCAGTTCCGTTTGGATTATCTGACGTACTGTTGATCTTTTTAGTATCAGTTCCCTTTGGAGTATCTGATGTATCTTTGAGCACTTGTGCTTCTCATCTGGAGTCAACTCCTCCAAGATGTCTTCATTTTATTGTTGGCTGTTCACAATTGATGTGCTCTCAATTGATTTGTTCGCTGTTGCCATTGTCAGCCTCTGCACAGTCCAGCTGAGATCTGTCAATCTCGCCGTTGTCCTCCACAGCTTGTACGCTACTTGTGATCATCTCGTCATTGCTTGCAAATAAAGTAGACAGACCTTCGTAGTCTTCCTCGTCTGGCTCATCATCTGTTTCAACGCTGTCCTCATCGGATGACTGCGGCATCATATCTCGTGGCCAGTTACAATGATCCTCTGTCTTCACGCTGTCTTGAATGTACAGTCGCTCAACGAGGTTCAGGGCTTTGCACGCTTTCGCTCCCAATATGGACACTCGTTTTGTGTCCACAATGGCAAATTGCACAATGTGACTTTGATTGTGCATCCATCCTTCTAGGTCACATACCCCTAGCGTTTCAATCGCATTCTCACTAGGCGATCAGCCGTATCTGTCCATCAAAAACTGTCGGTTGAACGTTCCGGCGGTTCAAATCAGAGAGGCTGAGGAGATTGACACTCGTTCCCATGACGAGCTTGCAGTTGATTAATGCAGCATTCAGCATCACTGGAATTGTTCAATTATCTTGATTTTGAACAATTGTGATTGGGTTTATCATTTCAGCTTCTGAAATTTCCTTTGTCTACACTTTCAGTTGTGTTAATATCGAACATACCTTCCAAATCCAATTCGGCTTCTATGATGTTGAGTTTATCTTCTTTATTTGTGCATTTGGTTAAATTCACTGCTTGTTTCATACTGTAAATTTCTTCCACAGCTCTTTGTTAAGATTTCCTTAATGTTCTGCATTGCAAGGCAAAATGGTTTAATTTGTTGCACTTTGCACATTTTTTCCTGAACGCTGGGCATTTCTTTCTTGAGTGGGCGTGTCCACAAAGTCTACATGTCATCACGCTCTTGACATCATGTGCAAACTTGTCATGTGCATGCGCAGAACGGTCGACTTCTGGAGTGCGTTGTTTTTTCAAGTGCGCAAGCGCAACATGGTCATGCACATGCGCAGAATGGTCAACTTCCAGATCGCCCTTTCTTCCCAAGCGTGCCTGCGCAAAACGGGCACCTTCTGTAGCGCGCTGTTTTTCTAGCTGCGCCACAACTTCAATGGCATCAACCACGTTGTGTACTTTCGCGCCACATTCCGGCACTAACATTTCGGAACTTCTATTTTTAGATTCTTGCAACATTAGTTTCAGTTCTTTGAGCAATCTTTTACAGAGGTTTTCATTGATTTGAGGCTGACAATGCTGATCAGATTTTTAAATTACCACATGAAACTTATTTTTCACAACTTCATTCTCAAAGTGGAACGAGTTATACAATTCTATAGCCTACGGTCCAGCGATTAGTAGTAACAGCGCAATCTTGCGCTTGTCACTGGCCACATCGAGGTTGGAGGCTTAGAGGTAGTTTTTAAACTGCTTTTTAAAAGTTTTCCAGTTGGAATCGATATTACCCGATATCCTGAAATGCTTTGGAGCCTGCAGTCCCTCCACGAAGCTTCGACTTGTCCGAGCTAATAGACGCAATTGGCTTCCACACTGTAGATCTGAGTCTTATGCAAAAAAAAATTTTTTTTTTTCTTCTCCGAAAAAAATTGTTTGTTTTGAGAATTTGTTTTTCTTCTCTCGTCTGCATTAATACTATCTAAACTACCTAGTAACCACTACCTTGTACCATGTGATGTTTTTTGTTGAGTTTCTAGGGATGGATTAAAGTTGTAGTGTAGCCAAAAAACATCAAACTATGTTATTAAACAAAGGTAGTTTATTTACACTACACAAATTATGATTCAAACACATTACAAGGTATTGACTAATAAATAAGATGAAACTATATCTATGCTACAGTACTCTACACCTACTCTAAGTCACACCTACTCTAAGCCTCTCCTTGCTCCTCCTTACACCTTCTCCCAGAGGTCTGAGAGGCATTCCTTTTTATAGATCTGCTTCTTAACTCTATCTGGTGGTAGAATATAGTATCACATTAACTCTGAAATGTGGCAGACATTACAGAATAAAGAATGAATGGGATGCTTCACCACCTCGTGGGAGAACCATGCTATTTTGCACACTCTGTACCCATCTGCGATTGTATTTTCCTGCGGCCTGTTTTTGGGGGATGTTATGATTATTTCCAATGTCTAAAAATTTTCCCAGGTGCCTATATATGGCTTACCCAGTTGGATCGGTGGAATCAGCTAATAGTTCTGTCTTGACTAATCCACCATGTTGCAGAAGTTATAGACATCCCTGAAGTGTGCCAAAAAGGCACCATGCAAACTCGAACCCAAACACTCACAGTACGTGCAGTTGGAATTTAATATGTTCCCCCCCCATCACCACCGCCCCCCCCCCCCCCCACGTCCACCCTGAAAGTTTGCTGAATGTAAAGATGTGTTTGAAGTTTCCATTTGTTTTATTATTCCACCAAATATTTGAAGTGATTGTTTTAAAGCATTATGAGCCTGCAGCTGTCCCATCTGTTGCTCATTCTGCAATGCTCCACAACAGTGACAGTTTGTGGATTCTATGAACAGTGAGACACTAGTGTAGACTGCAATTACACAATTAGCTGTGCATCTGGGTCAGTGCACCAAATTCAGAATCATTGAAGGGGAGAAACCAAATTATGATCTGTTGGCCTTCCAGTTTAGCAAAATTACTGTGGTACGTCGGAAACCTGCTTATTGGGATCCCTAAATATGTGAAATCATCCAATTTTACTCGCTCCCCGTCCCCACTCTTTTTATCTCTCAAACGTAACCCATCACTACAAGCTCATATACATTGGAAAATGATTGTGTCTGCGAAAATGCTTCCCGAAGAAATGTTGTCCTTAAGAATCTCCTGTTAAGCCTTTGTAATTCTATTGCTGTTTGTCTCTTTGTACTGTTGACCTGTCATGCATGCAAGATTTGGTCCAGTGATCGCGTGTGATAGTGTGCAACGTGGGAACTGGTGGTTCTAAGCAGCATGTTCCTTCCTCCACCTTTCATCTGCAGATTCCATGCATTTCTACTCTTCATGGGACACCCCCCACACGCAATCAGAGAGGTGAACATTCACAAGTTCTGTAAGATCATCAGTGAGTTTGCTCTTGAATACCGTACCACGAGGGATCGAGTGCTACAGCAAAAGCAGAAACGAGCCAATCACAGGGAAAGAAACAAGACCAGAGGCAAAATGATTACAGATGTAAGTAGCATCATTTGTTGTTCTTGCCCATATTCAGTGGGGAGGAGGGTGAGGGGGGAGGGTGGGGAGGTGATGGTCACTATTTACTGTTATCTACTCTGGCAGAGCTTAAATACTTCATCAGTGCACTTCAAGAGGGTCGTGGGTAGCAACGGTGATTTAGAGTTTCGAAGCTTCTTCACTTCCAGAGCAAAGAAATAATTTAGTGCTTTTTGGAAATGAGCTGCAGCTTTGAGAACTTCCAGCTGAAGAGTTGCCATGAGGAGGCTCTCCTATTACAGGATGGAAAAGGTGACTTTTTCTGGAGTCTTCGCCCTGTCTTTCACCATCACTGAGAAATCCTGGAGTCTGCCAATTGTAGAGCAGTTCCAACGACATGGAAAAAGCCCGAGATTGGTTTCAATCCTTGCCGGAGGCTGTGAGATGGCCAGGAATGCAGCAGGGATCTAGAGGGCCAAGGCTGAGGATTGAAGGACAGAACTGAAAACAATATTTAAAAGACATCTGTTAGCAGTGACCTTTTTATTTGCTGGGGATGAAGAACCAGAGGGATGAGTGAGCTGTGGAGTTCGCTTTTGATCGAAGACCCTCTACTTGGCCATACCAAAGTGAAGCTGCCACAGAACAATGTAACCTCCTCCCTTAACCAAAAAGCAAAATGCCACAGGGGTTTGTACATGTGAGTTTTAAAAGTTTGAAAATATTTGACTCATTTTGTTGGCAAAAAAACTAGGGAAATCATGCAAGTCATTGAGCATACTTACATTTTCAGAACCAATTCACAAAACACTAAGCCAGTAAAAACCAAACCTTCTAATAACATCTTCTAACCTTGGGATCCAACCTTTGCCCAACTTTGATCATCTCAATTCTGTTTACCATGGACTTCAATACAGCCCCCGAATCAGTCTATTGCTTAAGACTGGCTCCATAAAGTTCAGTTCCTTCTTTAATGCCAGGGCGCTCTTCTTCCTCATCACTAAGGTGGCTGTAACTCTCTGTAAAGCCAAAGCCCATTCAAGAATTTAAATATTGCACCTTTATTTTGGGGAAGTATTATAGCACCTCCCTTGGGACTCTGGCCAGGATGCAGGTTAAACCTTTATTGGCTGTAGGGCTTCTGCCTAAATCTATCAATTAAACTGTAACCTCCAATAGCAGCAGGGTAGCATAGTGGTTAGCACAATTGCTTCATAGCTCCAGCGTCCCAGGTTCGATTCCCGTTTGGGTCACTGTCTGTGCGGAGTCTGCACGTTCTCCCCGTGTATGCGTGGGTTTCCTCCGGGTGCTCCGGTTTCCTCCCACAGTCCAAAAATGTGCAGGTCAGGTGGATTGGCCATGCTAAATTGCCCTTAGTGTCCAAAATTGCCCTTAGTGTTACTTAGGGTTACGGGGATAGGGTGGCGGTGTAGGCTTGGGTAGGGTGCTCTTTCCAAGATCCGGTGCAGACTCAATGGGCTGAATGACCTCCTTCTGCACTGTAAATTCTAGGATAATATCTCTTTCCCTTACAACCTTTGTTGTCTCTCTCTACATTACATCAACCATGATCTACTGTTCTTAAGTTGGAAATATATTGTCTGACTTTATCCTGCTTGTGTCGAATTTATAATGGGCTCTTATTTTAGATCATTATTTCCCAGCAGTATCTAATTCAGGAGACCAAATGAATGGGGAAAATGAATACATATTGTAAATGTATCAATTGATAGTATCTGATTTTGTAAAGGCAGGTAGATAGAAAGCAGGGAACTACAGACCAGTCAGCCTGAAGTTGGCAGTGGGGAAAATGCTAGAGTCCATTATAACAGATTTAATAACAGAGCGTCTGGAAAACAGTGGCCGGATCGGACAGAGTCAGCGTAGATTTACAAAAGGGAAATCATGCTTAACAAATCTACTGGAATTCTTCGAGGATGTAACGAGTGGAGTTGATGAGGGGAGCCAGTGTATGTAGTTCAGTTGGACCTCTAGAAGGCTTTCGACTAGGTCCCACATAAGATATTAGTGTGCAAAATTCTAGAGCATGGGATTGGGGTAGTATATTGAGAAAGAAAGCTGATTGACAGACAGGAAACACAGAGTAGGAATAAACAGGTCTTTTTTCAAATGGCAGGTAGTGACTAGTGGGATACTGCAGGGATTAGTGCTAGGACCCCTGCTATTCACAATATATATTAATGATTTAGAAGAGGGAACTAAATGTAATATCTCCAAATTTACAGAGGACACAAGACTGGATGGGAGGGTGAGCTGTGAGGAGGATGCAGAGGTTCTTTAGTGTGATTTGAGCAAGTTAAGTGAGTGAGCAAATGTATGCAGATATAGTACAATGTGGAGAAATGTGAGGTTATCCACTTTGGTAGCAAACACAGGAAGGCATTTATTATTTAAATGGCTATAGATTGGGGGAGGGGAATGTACAATGAGACCTGGGTGTCCTTGTACATCAGTCCCTGAAAGTAAGCATGCAGGTGCAGCAGGCGGTGAAGAAGGCAAATGATCGTCTTCATAGCGAGGGAATTTGAGTACAGGAATAGGAATGGCTTGCTGCAGTTATACAGGGCCATGGTGAGACCATACCTGGAATATTGTGTCCAGTTTTGGCCTCCTTCTCTGAATAAGGATGCTCTCGCTACGGAGGGAATGCAGCGAAGGTTTACCAGATTCCTGGGATGGTGGCACTGGTATGAGGAGAGATTGAGTTGGTTAGGATTATATTCACTGGAGTTTGGAAGAATGAGGGGAGGAGAGGACTCATCAAAACCTATAAAATTCTAACAATACTAGGCAGGATAGATGCAGGAAGGATGTTCCCAATGGCGAGGGTGTCCAGAACCAAGGGCCACAGTCTCAGGATACAAGGTAAACCATTGAGGACAAAGATGGAGAGATTTCTTCACCCAGAGGGTAGTGAGCCTGTGGAATCCTCTACCACAAAACGTAATTGAGGCCAAACCATTGTATGTTTTCAAGAAGGATGTAGTCCTTGGGGGCTAAAGGAATCAAAGGATATGAGAGGGAAAAGTGAGTTCAGGTTACTGAGTTGGATGATCACCCCTGATCTCGCACTGCCCCTTTGTCAAACATTGGGTAGAATAATTCACCTTGCAACAATTCAGGCTCAATTCTGTTGATTGCACGCTTAGAGGAGCTGTTACGTTGCTTGAACTGTAATGCCGACATCTACTAATTGGATTTGGATAACCTCACACTACTTGCTGCTCCCAAAAGGATTAACTGTTCTTTTGGAATGATTTGATACATTTGAGACATTTCACTTTGTAACGAGGAACATATCACAATAATGCTCAGAGGCAGTAAGTAAATCAAATCTGATGTAAATGCATTAAAAGGTTAATGTTCAGCCAAAATAGTTGGATAGTTCCTGGCAATTTATAAATCAATAGTGCCGACTGCACTTGGAAAACTGTGTACTGGGTGCCACAGTACACAATCTTGCAGCTTTTGAAATAGTACAGAAGCAAGAAAATGTAATGGTTGGGGGAAATGGAGGATTATTTAAATCAATTGTATAAATCGGGCATGTCCTCACCAAATAGTGAAGATAGAGAGAAGATATAATTGCTGGTTTACTTTGGAAGTTAAAAGAATTAAGTAATGTAGACTGTGACCAGGTCTTTGACCCTGTCCAGAAACCTAGAAATGCAGTATTTCAACAAGCAATAAGTTGATCAATCTATGGTCAGACAGTGGAAGCAGTTCCTCTTGATTCACTTAAATTAAAATTCGATAATTGTTTTTCATAAAATAAGATTTTCGCATTCAGATTTTGAGTAATTTGAAGCGGGAGCTTGTGGTACATTTGACATGATTGGGAGGGAAAAGGCTTCTACTCCTTTTGTATGGTCTGGAAGGGTGGGGACAGTCAAAACCCTTGAGGAGTATGAAGAAAGTAGGAAGGTACTTAAGCGGGAAATTAGGAGCGTCGTGAAAAGTCCTTGGCAAGTAGGATTTAGGTGAATCCCAAAGCTTTTTATTCATATGTAAAAAGCAAGAGGGTGGCCAGGGAAAGGATTGGACCACTTAAGGACAGTGGGGGGAATTTGTGTTGAGCCACAGTAAATGGGCGAGGCACTAATTAGTACTTTGCATCAGTGTTCACCAAAGAAAGGGACTTTGTGGAAGATGATTCTTGGGTAGGGTTTACCCAGAATACTGAGGAAAGCAAGGGAGGAAATTGCTGGGGCCTTGACTGATATCTTTGTATCCTCATTGGGTACGGGTGAGATTGCAGAAGACTGGAGAATAGCTAATGTGGTACCGCTGTTTAAGAAAGGTAGCAGGGATAATCCTGGAAACTATAGACCAGTGAGCCTTACATCAGTAGAAGGTAAATTATTGGAGAGAATTCTCGGAGACAGGATTTATACCCATTTGGAAACAAATGGACTCATTAGCGATAGACAGCATGGTTTTGTGAAGGGGAAGTCGTGCCTCACTAACTTGATCGAATTTTTTGAGGAGGTGACAAAGATGATTAATGGGGGGAGGGCAGTGGATGTTGTTTACATGGACTTCAGTAAAGCCTTTGACAAGGTGCCTCATGGCAGACTGATACAAAAGATGAAGTCACACGGGATCAGAGGTGAGGTGGTAAGATGGATACAGAACTGGCTCAATCACAGAAGGCAAAGGGTAGCAGTAGAAGGGTGTTTTTCTGAATGGAACGTTGTGACTAGTGGTGTTCCACAGTGATATGTGCTGGAGCCTCTGTTGTTTGCAATATACATAAACGATTTGGAGGAAAATGTAGCTGTTCTGATCAGTACGTTCGCGGATGACACAAGGTTGATGGAGTGGCAGATAGTATTGAGGATGGTCAGAGGATACAGCAGGACACAGATAGGTTGGAGACTTGGGCAGAGAAATGGCAAATGGAGTTTAATCCGGACAAATGTGAGGTAATGCATTTTGGTAGGTCTAATATAAAGGGGAAATATACTTTACATAGCAAAACTCTTAGGAATATAAAAAGTCAGAGCGATCTGGGTGTGCAGGTCCACATATCTTTGAAGGTGGCAACACAAGTGAACAAGGTAGTCAAGAGAGCATACAGAATGCTTGCCTTCATTGGATGGGACATAGAGTATAAAAACTGGCAAGTCATGCTACAGTTGTGTAGAACCTTGGTAAGGCCGCACTTGGAATATTGCACATAATTCTGGTCGCCACACTACCAGAAGGATGTGGAGGCCTTTGGAGAGGGTGCAGAGGAGGTGTACCAGGTTGTTGCCTGGTCTGGTGTTATCGATGTGGAGAGGCTGAATAGACTTGGACTGTTTTCATTAAAAAGACGGAGGTTGAGGGGTGACCTGATAGAGGTCTACAAGATTATGAGGGTCATGGATCGAGTGGATGGGCAGGCATTCTTTCCCAGGGTGGAGGGGTCAGTCACCAGGGGGCATAGGTTTAAGGTCCATGGAGCAAAGTTTAGAGGAGATGTGCGAGGCAGGTTTTGTACGCAGACGGTCGTGAGTGCCTGCAACACGTTGCCAGAGGAGATTGTGGAAGTAGATACATTAACGGCATACAAAAGGCATCTTGACAAATACATGGATAGGCTGGGTATAGAGGAATACAAAGAACAATACATCACAGAAACAGGCCCTTCAGCCCTCCAAGCCTGCGCCGAACACATATCCTATCTAGACCTAACTGCCTGTATCCTTCTATACCCCGTCTGTTCATGTGCCTATCAAGATAAGTCTTAAAGGTTGCGAACGTATCTGCCTAAACCACCTCACTTGGCAGTGCATTCCAGGCCACCACCACCCTTTGTGTAAATAACTTCCCCCGCACATCTCCACTGAACCTTTGCCCCTCACTTTGAACCTGTGCCCCCTTGTAATTGTGATTTCTGCCCTGGGAAAAAGCCTCCAACTGTTCACCCTATCAATGCCCCTAATAATTTTATGAACTTCTATCAGGTCGCCCCTCAGCCTCCGTCTCTCTAGGGAGAACAATCCCAGTTTATTCAATCTCTCCTCATAGCTAATACCCTCCTTACCAGGCAACATCCTGGTAAACCTTTTCCAAAGCCTCCATGTCCTTCTGGTAGTGTGGTTACCATAATTGGATACAGTATTCCAAATGTGGCCGAACCAACGTTCTATATAATTGTAACAATTTTTGAGCTTTAATACTCGATACCCTGTCTTATGAAGGCAAGCATGTCATATGCTTTCTTTACCACCATTTCCACCTGTGCTGCCACTTTTAAGGATCTGTGGGCCTGCACGCCCAGATCTTTCTGTGTCTATGCTCCTGATGGTTCTGCCATTTAATTTATGGCTCCCACCTGAATTGGATCTACTAAAATGCATCGCCTCACATTTGTCCGGGTTAAATTCCACCTGCTATTTCTCTGCCCAATTTTGCAGCCTATCTGTATCCTGTTGTATTCTCTGACAATCGTCATCACTATCCGCAATTCCTGAAATCTTAGTATCATCCGCAAACTTGCTAAGCAGACCCGCTACGTTTTCTTCCAAGTCATTTATATATATTACAAAGAGCAAAGGTCCCAGAACTGATTCCTGCGGAACACCACTAGTTACAGAGTTCCATTCGGAAAAACACCCTTCCACTGCTAACCTCTGTATTCTATGGCCAAGCCAGTTCTGGATCCATCCAGCTAGTTCACCCCTGACCCCATGTGATCTAATCTTTTGCACCAGCCTGTCAAATGCTTTACTAAAGTCCATGTGGACAACATCCACAGCCCATCCCTCGTCAATCATTTTTGTCACCTCCTCAAATGGCACAAGGAAGTGCTGAGAGTTTTGGAAAAGGTTTGTATCATCACCGCTACAGGCTTGGAGGGCCGAAGGGCCTTTTCCTGTGCTGTATTGTTCTTTGTTCGTCCATTGGGATTTTCCTTAAGTCTGGATCTCTTGTCTAATTGATCGAGATTGCTTGCTCAACTGCTACAACAACCGCAGCATGCATTTTTACTGTGGTGAAATATCCTGGGGATCTTCATAGAATCGTCTTCAAACAAAACTTGATAGTGCACCACATAAGGAAATATAAAGACAGATGATCAAACACTCGTTCAAAGAGCTGGGTTTAAGGAGTGCCTCTGAGGAAGAGAAGGAGCTGGAGAGTCAGAGAGGTTCAGGAAGATAATTCCAGAGCTTTGGAGCGAGACAACTGAAGGCATCGCGACCAATCAGGCAGCGATTTACTTTCTTGGAGGAACTGGGGAAATTTGGGGTGGGAATTGTAGAAACTAGACCTCTACTGTCAACAACCTAATTTATATTGTACCACATGACTTCTAGGATGGCAGACGGTAATCTTGATGGAACTTGGCCTTTCTTCGCCAAGCAATTCCTAGCTTTGCTATTGAGACTGCATGCCACTGCCAAAAGTGCAACAGGAAGCTGTCAGCACAGGCTTGCGAGACCAAGTTCCTAAACGAATTCACAGTATAATCACTTAATTTTTATTATTATGTCAAAGCAGAATAAAAGGACCGGGTGGCGCAGTAGTGAGCACGGCTTCCCCTCGGCGCCCGGGACCCGGGTTCAGTCCTGTCCTTGGGTGACTGTCTGTGTGGAGGTTGCACTGTATCCCCTTGTCTGCGTGGGTTTCCTGCAGGTACTCCGGTTTCCTCCCACAGTCCAAAGATGTGCGGGTTAGGTGGATTGGCCGTGCTAAAATTGCCCCTTAGTGTCCAAAGATGTGCAGGTTATGGGGGGGGGGGGGGGGGGGTGGCCTAGGTAAGATGCTCTTTCACAGGGTCGGTACAGACTTGATGGGCCGAATGGCCTCCTCCTGCACTGTAGCAATTCTGTGGTTCTTTGTGAATTTCTGAGAGATGTTACGTTTTTGGGCTATGGGCGTTACCGACCAATCCTGCTTGCACAGCTCTTGCCCGAGCCTAACACCCACCCCAACACCTAATACTGCCTAACACTGAGGTATATAATAGTGAGACCTGGAAGTAAACAAAGAACCCTTACTACTTCATAGTGGCTTCATGAAATGTCTCACATTGTCTACCACCATCCTCCACAGTAGGTGTATTCAATATACTCTCTATTGGTCGAAGGTTCTGGCTATAAATCAGCGCTTAATTTATGTAACTTGCAGTAGACAAATTAATAGTTATCAGTAGGAAATGATGTAATGACAATTATTTATAGTTTGTTATTCATGATGTACACAAAAGACTTAGAGCTAGAGAGATGCAATGAAAGATACTTTGCCTGACATCTCTCAATATAAACTGGATCATGAAAACAGATGTTCACTTAAGTGGTGAATTACTGCTACAGAGCCAAGCTAATTGAGCTACTCTGCTACCTACGGATTCTAAACTGACTTCTGGGATCAATTCAGCCACAGAAGTATCATTCCAGATCTTTTGACTGTATACTGAAACAGTGCCCATGCATAAGGAACTGCATTCTCTTGATTATATTCCACGCTTAGCCATAGTTTGAGGTTTGTTCTCTAGTTAATGTGATATTTGGACCTTAATATATTGTGCATTGAAGATGGTGTAAACCGATATGATTTGCAAATGCATTAACCTTTCCCACTAATACCCATTCGAGCAATCTGTGTCGCCGTCCGCATGTAAAAGGGGTAATCAGATTGTTCGTACCACAAGCTTCCAGAAATCTGTACGCTTTTGTCCCACTCTGAGACCTGCCCATTAGCCTGACAGGAATGTAAATTCCTTTCCAGAAATCACCGAGCAAACACTCATCCCGAGAATATTATTACATATTTACTCGGGTAAAATTCGAGCTTTTAGACCAAATTATTAGGCAAAATGTAGGGGATCAAATTATGCACAAGTAATTTTGCGAGGGGTTGAAATCCATTCATGTTGGAGGGACACTGTCATCTTAAAACATGAAGAATATTTACCAATCAACAGTAAGCTGCACCATACTTTCCGCAGGCTAAGGAGCAGTTGCCACAACCCATGATTTCTTTACTTGGGTACAACAAGAGCAAAGCCATACTCAATCACCATATCCCACGTTAAATCTCCAAATTAAAATTTCTCTCATTAATTAATGTTAATTGTAGTGCCATTCTCTCCCATCGTCTGTTGTAGCAGAGACCCGGGTTTGATTCTGACCTTGGGTGACTGTCTGTGTGGAGTTTGTACGCTCTCTCCGTATCTGCGTGGGTTTCTTTCGGGAACTCCGGGTTTCCTACCACGGTCCAAAGGTGTGCAGGTTTGGTGGATTGGCCATGCTAAGTGGAGTTATGGGGATAGGGCGGGGGATTGGACCTCGGTGGGGTGCTATTTCAGAGAGTTCGTACAGACTCGATGGGCCAAATAGCCTCCTCCTGCACAGGGTTTCTATGGACATGGAAAGCAGCTCGCTGGGCATGACGCAGCGAGTCCGAGGGAGATCCCGTTCCCGGGATATTCCCGGCTCGCAATGCCTCGCGAGATCCATTGTGGGCGGGAGCACCTTTTGGCAAATCTGCATAATACAGCGAGAGATCCTCACTCTAATGTGCAGATTCCGAAGTACCTGAGGCTTTGGGATTCATCCCCTTCGCCTCGGAGACCTCGGGCGAGTGCCGTGCAGCAATGGTCCCAACAAATGGGGACTAGATGTAGCGGCATTCATGGAGGCCTCCCAGATGATCAGAAGCCCTCAGCTCCACGCCCTTTGGGCAGGGTGGTGCAATTACACTGCTGGTGCCAGCCTGCAATTGGCCCTGGGCTGCCCTGCGTGGGTGTTTGGGAGGGGGAGGGTGGGGGGGGCAAGGCACTCCCACAGTGCATTGGGCTGAGGGAAGGTTAGGGATCGCTTTGGGGGCCTCTGAGATCGGGATGCCATTTTTAAATGCTGTTCCGATCTCTTACTACACTGGGGAGTTCCAGTGAGCGGGGCACCTCAGTGTTCAAAACGGGCTATATGTAACCTCGGCCATGCGATCCCCGCTTAGGCCCCTTATACAACACCAGTCGCGTTCGGTAGCCATTTGTTTCCCGGCATTGCCAGCACCAGGAAACATGCATCTAAACGCGCTCACTCTGGGACTTTGATCCCATTTCGTTGAATCGAGCCCTATGATTCTCTGATATGTCCATAATATCAAGAAATTAAAACTACTGGCAACAACAGATTATTTATCATAGCATGCGGTGTTTATAGGGCAGGATTGACAGAAATGCAACTTCCAATCTGGTAACATTGTTGGCAGTGTCTGTTATTGTTTTGCTGGTGTCCCGTTTCTGAACGAATTGACAAGCGACAGTATTTCTCAACTCCAATAGCTTTGTAAGATGGAATGTGGTACCAGAGGACTTTGACTAAAATGTAGGTAATTTAATGGTGTTGATGGTGTGATTATAATGTCAGGCAATTATAATTACTGGCAGTAACTTGTGTCTACATCACTTTAGCATAGCTTAGTAAAGCAAAATAAATGAAAAAACATATTGCTCTACTAATCCTCAAAACTAGGGTTGACTGAATCCTGTCCTGGACTCTCTTCAAGGGCCTTAACATCTCCACTAGTCTGTGGTGCCCAGAGTAGGGCTCACGGCTCCAGCTGAGGCCCAAACAATGTTTTGTAAATGTTCAGCATAACATCCCTGCTTTTGTATTCTGCTTTGCTCATAAAGCCAAAGATTCCAGATTCATTCTTCACAACTTCAAGTTCAAAGGTGTGCGGATGTGAACTTCTGCATCTCTCTGTTCCTGCTCTCCCTTTAAAATTATACCACATTGTTTATATTGCCTTCAATCTTTAGTCCAAAATGCATTCATCTGCCATGTGTCACCAGCTTCACCAGTCAGCCGACGTCCTCCTAAAGTCTGCTACTGTCCTCGTCACAGCTTTCCCCAAGTTTTGTATCACCTGCAGACTTTGAATTTATGCCCTCTCCCTGGTCATTAATATATATCGAAAGCAGCAGTGGTCCGAATCCCAGTTTCTGGGGGATATCACTATATCCCTCTCCAGTCAGAAAAAAGCATTCTGCTTTCTATCCCTCCGCCAATTTTCGGTCCATGCTGCCACTACCTCTTTAATCTACTGGGATTGTGCTTTGTTAACAATCTAATCTGTTGCTCTTTAACAAACGTTGTTTGAAAGTCCCGAAAGTACAGAGCATAAAACCCTTGTTTCGGTGAAGAACTTGATCAAATTAATCGGACATTGTTTACCTTCAACAAATCTGTATTAGCTTTACTTTATCAGCCCATGTTTATTTTTGCAAGTGACAATTTATTTCTTTATTCTTTCATGGGGTGTTGTGTCGCTGGCCAAGCCAGCATTTATTTGCCCGCCCCTAATTGCCCTTGAGAAGGTGCTGGTGAGCCACCACTTTGGACCATGTGGTGTCAGTGCACCCAGGGTGCAGTTAGAAAGGGACTTCCAGGATTTTGATCCAGTAACAGAGAAGGAACTACTAAGCAATGTTGTCT
Organism: Scyliorhinus canicula; assembly: GCF_902713615.1. Classification (NCBI taxonomy): domain Eukaryota; kingdom Metazoa; phylum Chordata; class Chondrichthyes; order Carcharhiniformes; family Scyliorhinidae; genus Scyliorhinus; species Scyliorhinus canicula. The sequence goes on along the minus strand of NC_052150.1, from coordinate 22,193,508 downwards.
TACATTAAGGTCTTTAGAATTTTTCCTGCCATAGATGTTAGGCCTGTAGTTATATCATCTTTATCCCCCTCCTCTTTCGTTTTTGAGTGGCATGTGAGCTGAGAATTGCCTGATCCTCCGAATTTACCCAAAGACCAAATAATTTTTTTGTGTGTTTGCATCAAACCATGGTGCTTTTTCATCACTACATGGCGATCTAATGCTCCCTATCTCAAGCGCCAATTAATATTGGTTATATGGAACAAAATTATGGAACAAAATAATCGTAGAATCCCTACAGTGTAGAAGGAGGCCATTTGGCCCATCGAGCCCTCACTGACCCTTCAAAGGACCACCCTGCCTAGGCCGAATCCCCCACCCTTTCCCTGTAACCCCACCCCACCTTTGGACACTTAAGGAGAATTTATCATGGCCAATCCACCTAGTCTGCACCATCTATGAACTGTGGGAGGAAACGGGAGCACCCGGAGGAAACCCACGCAGACAGAGAGAGAACACACAAACTCCAGACAGTAACCCGAGGTCGGAATGGAACCCGGGTCCCTGGCACTGTGAGGCAGCAGTGCCAACCACCGTGCTGCCCTTGTTCCTAGCCGTTATTTTTCAAACCATGTTTTGGGCCAAAATTAATCAAAGCAGATTCGGATCTGAGTATATGGACTGGGATTATTTTATTCCACTTACTACTTTCGAATGGTTCCAATATCATCTGTCTCCGTGCTCAGAACGGTCAATGAAGTATACAGTACGATGAAGAAATCCTCCAAACAGAAAGAAGCTACTCTAGTCACAACCAGCTGTCCTCGTTTCTGCCAGTGCGTGTGGGTTTATGCCACTCCCATACAGCTTTGAATGGTACATGATGTGAAAAATTCAATGGGGTGCACTGTTGACGCTGTTTCTTCAAAAAAGGGAATTGATTAGATGTGAAGTTGTTCATCATTCCACTAAACATCCCTTCTGCAAAGAGTTAACAGAGAAACAAAATCCAATGATATAACAGCCAGAATTTTACATTGCTCGGGCAGGTGAGAGTGCGCCCGATCCGGAAGTAGTGAAGTCATGCAAGAAGACGTTAGGCGCGTGTCCCAATGTCATCGCACAATCAAGCAATACTTTGGTCGGTGCTACGCGTGAGAGTCTCAGAAATGCACCCGCCGACAATGAAGCAAGCAATTTCGCCCGTTAAGGGACCAATTGAATAAGATTTTACATGACCCGTCTACTTTTATGTTTAACGGGCAGTCAATTGACCAGGTAGCCTTTAACGTTTCAGCTTCAGCCTTAAACTATGGTAACTTGCTGAATTCTATTGATGATGCAGAGAAGTAAATGAAAAGGGTAAAGGTATTAAGGTAAAGACTCTATGGAATTGCATAACGTATGAATAGCCAAGATTACCAGCTCCCTTAGCTTAGCCAGTACCATCAGTGTTACCTGCATCTGTTCAGTGTCTCTCCATAAGCTTTTAATGTAATATGGGTCATATGATTCCATCCATTCAGAGTATTATTTTTTCAAATGCTTTTTGTTACATTTCTAATTGTTAATATTCCCCCACATCATGTCATTTCTGTTCACTTTCGTCTCCTCCTCCCATCTCCTTTTTAGACTGATGATGAAGAAGACGGTGAGGTATGGCTGCTGTCTGAGATTGCGGTGACCATTGTCTTGTAGACACTGATTATCATTAACGTCACGTTGATACTAACTGTGTTGGTACTATGATGCATGGCCAGCATGAGGAGCAAATGGTGACCAGGCCCTCATGTTGAATTGCACCATATCGAGTGATGGCATTAACCTACCGGCCTTGCGTCCATGTGTTTTGACAGCATAATTGCACTTGTTTTTAATGCCTGGGGGAATTTCTGATGTACTAATTTTTTTGGTTGATCATTATGATGGTTTCAGATTCTTTCCAGATGTCGATGTCACAGAATTTTCGCAATCTCTTAATGCTGAACGCTGACATCCAAAATTCCCAGCAACCCCGTTTAATCTGATAGCGCACATTCAGACACCTGCATTTAGAACATAGAACATACAGTGCAGGAGGAAGCCATTTGGCCCATCGAGTCTGCACCGACCCACTTAAGCCCTCACTTCCATCCTATCCCTGTAACCCAATAACCCCTCCTAACCTTTTTAGTCACTAGGGGCAATTTACCATGGCCAATCCACCTAACCTGCACGTCTTTGGACTGTGGGAGGAAACCGGAGCACCCGGAGGAAACCCACGCAGACACGGGCAGAACGTGCAGACTCCACACAGACAGTGACCCAGCAGGGAATCAAACCTGGGACCCTGGCGCTGTGAAGCCACAGTGCTATCTACTTGTGCTTCCCTTTGGAACTCCTTTGCTGATGACGTTAGATGGTTAATATTCTTGACTAGTTTAGCCTTTGTTGTGGATCTATTCATTTGCAGACGGCCCTTTATCAGTAAAGTTTATCTACAAAATCCCCAACCAAATCTCTCGGTAAAGGTGTGCTTACGGTATTCCCATAATGGTGAGGCAAGGCCATTATCAATGTGGAATAGATAATCTCTCATTAAAAACTGCTGATTCCGTAAATACTCATCCGGTCTGGGGATACTTGCGAAAATAAAATATTGGATAAAGTGTATAATAATAATCTTTATTAGTGTCACAAGTAGGCTTACGTTAACACTGCAATGAAGTTACTGTGAAAACCCCCTAGTCGCAACACTCCGGCGCCTGTTTGGGTACACAGAGGGAGAATTCAGAATGTCCAATTCACTCAACAAGCACGTCTTTCGGAACTTGTGGGAGGAAACTGGAGCACCCGGACTAAACCCACGCAGACATGGGGAAAGGCGCAGACTCCGCAGACAGTGACCCAAGCCAGCAATCGAACACGGGCCCCTGGTGCTGTGAAGCAATAGTGCTAACTGCTGTGTTACCGGAACCGCCAGAGTTTTGTATTAATTGAAAATGTGAAGCCTTCAACCTTAATTCCATTACTTTTTAATACCATTGTTAGGAGTATAGTTTCCATTTATTGAAAATTAGGGCCTTGACTTTTACTAATACAATCTGTGACCAACGAACAAATGTGGGAAATTATAAGGAAGCGCTTCACCTGCTTAAATGCACTCGAGGAGCTCCTATTAGTTGCTGCACTGGATATTCCATTGATTCTTCCCCACATTTTTTGACAAGTGCTGATTGGAACATTTAAAAAAAATTACAGTGCAAAAAGAGACCATTCATTGGCCAGAATTTTCCGGCCCTTCCTGCTGTGAAACCCCGGTGAAATCGGTGGGACTGGAAGATACTGCCGCCGCCAAACCTGTCGCAGGGAGGGTGGAAAATCCTGTGTATTTGTCTTTATCAGAATCACAACAGTGCAGCAGGAGGCCATTCGGCCCATCGAATCTCTGTGAAAGAGCACCCTTCCTAGGTCCACGCTCCCACCCCGTCCCTGTAGTCCAGTAACCACACCTAACCATCACATTACCATGACATATTTGGACACTAAGGCTAAGGGGCAATTTAGCATGGCCAATCCACCCAACCTTCACATTTTTGAACTTTGGGAGAAAACCGGAGCACCCGGAAGAAATGCACGCAGAGACGGATAGAACATGCAAACTTCACACAGACAGTGACCCAAGGTTGGATTCAAACTGGGTCCCTGGGGCTGTGAGGCAGCAGTGCTAACAGCTATGCCACCGTGCCGCCTTTGGTGCCAGCTCTTTATCAAATTAATTTAGAATTAATCGCAGAGTTCTTTCACCAGCAACTTGTATCGTTCTCTAGATTTTCAAGTTTCTGCTTGAGGTGGCATTTTAGTTGTGTCTAATGGTGGTTTTAATGACAGTGGTGTAATTAGTACAAGGATGGTTAGATTCACCCATTGCCTGCATCATCTCTGTGAGCTTTTACAGGGCAAGACACAGCAAGTGGGGTTGATGTTTGTATGGTGCCCTCTACAGGGCATCTGGGTACTTTGCGAACAGGACAAGCAATAGTGCATTTCTTCAACAATTCTTCAATCTAAATGGTTAATGAGTAGTGCAGAGTCTTAAGCAAGAAATGCAAGTTAAAATAGAGAATTCAATGTCAAGTCAAGTACATGAAGAGAAATAAAGTGGGGAGGGGAGAGATTGAATTAAGAGATAGAAAAAAGAAATAAAGAAAACCTACAAAAATATTTTTTTCCAAAGTCTCCAATAATTAAAATCTGTGGGAATGCGTCTCCACACTTGTAAAAAACAAAATTTATTTTCAGATCTCGACATTGTTATTTGGCAATAATTTATGACTTCCCACTTAGATTGAAATGGAAAAGCCCTAACCTTTGAGGTGAGTTTGCTCTGTATTTAAAACATCAGTGCAAGAACATCATTCACTATGTATGAAAGGGGAGCTAAATGATGCGATTCTGTTTTTACATAACTTACAGAAGAGCGGTGCATCACTGACAGTAACTTTCAGATTGCTACATTTGATTGCACATCAGCACTAGCCTAAAGTCGCTGATTTTTGCACGAAACCTTTGAGCACTGTTAGCCCCACCATTATTTTTACAGTGAATTCTGTCCCAGTGTCTATTCAAATCTTTAAAATAATGGGGAAGTATAATAAAAGTTGACTATTGTTGGTATTAAAAACCTTTGTTACTGTAAGGCAACGAGTAGGTCGTTTTAAGATATGAAGCTGCCAAGCAAGTTGACAGCTAGCGATGCAATTTGCTTGTCTGCCTCATTCAGTTGGACTCCATCTGCCACCACGTTGTTCTATTTGAGCCTCACTTTCTTCGCTGTGGTTGTGGGCAGGGCTTTAAGATGGCCGGAGCCTGGCACACCTTCAGCAATAAGATGTCAGAGAAAATTAATCGTTTTAGTCCAGAGGAGTTTTGGTTGGGAAGAGTGCGTAAAAGTGAAAACGGCCTTTTTTTTCTTAAAACAAGAGAAATGGGTCTTGTCTCTTCGTTGAGCTCAGGAGGCCCGTGTGCAGCGGCCTCTTGCTTGCTTGCTGCTAAACACAATGATTTTCAGGAGCACCGCCACACACGCACAAACAGAAGCTTAAAAGGTCCAACTGCCAAAGTGATTAATCTGCAGATATTCCCAGGGCTGCAAGTACAGACCTAGTTCCAGGAAAGCAGATGTCTACTGGCTTGTTGCTTATTGAAAGCTGGCCTTGAGCAGCTCAGTCATATCATACAGCCTTTGTTGATGCATCTCCCCTCTTTTTGTTAATTATATTTTAGTCTGCACCCTGCTCACCAACGCTCAGGCATTAAAATCACCTACTTCCCCTCATTTGTTCATGTTGGTGAGCAAACTATTTACACAGAGCTGGTCTAGCAACAGATTGAATCGGTACCCTTTTGACATTTATTTTACCCCCAATATCATGTTTTATCCTTTGGGCTAATAGTTCTTTCCACGTCAGGGCAGGCAAACACAGGGCTGCAGTTTTTGATTGTCACTTTGTATCACGCAGGTAGTGAGCTCTATCCCTGCCAGGTGACATAGGTGTGTGGTGGGCAGGCCTCATTTCAATATGAGCAATGAGTATGCGGTGACAGACGGTTAGTTTGCAGAGAAGGGAATCCAGCAGAAGCCTGTCATTGCTGGGGCTGCTTCCGATCTAGCTCTACTAAAATCACTGGGGGAAAACTGTGGTTTCCCTTCTCTGGCATGGCCCTTTAAGAACAGCTGGCCTGGACATTCTGACACAGAGTGCATGCTGCACCCAGAGACATACAGAATTTGCACCCGGGGTCCCATCCTCTGCTTTGAACCCCAATTTAAACATTTTGAAGAGGCTGTTGCCTGTTTGGAGTGGAATGATAGCAGCCTAAATCAAAGCTTGTTTGAAAATCGTATCAAAAGGACCTCAAACATATAATTGCGACCAAGTTTAAAAACCCACCTCAATTGCTGAAAGACCGAGCAGCAAGCAGACAAAAACTGCCCTCTACATTCCTTAATAATGGGGGTTGTGGTTAAAATATCAAATACTTTGATATATCAGCTCTACAGATCTGACCTGGAGTTGTTTAGTATCTCGAACCACGCTCCGCTGCATAGAGGATGATAAAGTATTTCTATTCTTTCCGATATGCCGTGCACTTTATTATTTTGTAAATGGGATGACAATTTAAGAAGAGCTACAACAGTAAATTTTCTCCAACGCTACGGCTACTCAACACTACTTAATAAGGACATGGGGAGATTGGAGGGAAGGCCTAATATGGTTGAAGACCCCAGGGTGTGGATGCCCTACCAAACTTAAATTAATTATCCCGTTTTACACTCGGTCAACCTGACAGCCTGATCAGTTGCCACACAGGGAAACCAGGGGCAGGAGGCATGTGAACATTCCCTGGTGTCAGGATGGTTGAGATTTGGGGAGTGGCGGGGTTAGTGTTGTGGTCCGATCTGTCGCAGCCCTAACATAGTGAGCGAGACGTCAGGATCTAGAAGGGTGAGGGGTAGAAACAGAGCAGGAGATCCATGGTCACAAAGGGATATGGAGAGAGGGGTATCGTTTGACAGAAGGGAGTCTAGAGCCTTCTTTGATAGGCCCGCAAGGAGTGTTGGAGACAGAAATTTGAACCTCCTTTTCAAGGCTGGGTTTACTAACCCATGGAGATATCCGAGACTCCCCAATGTCAACCTCCTATTGGTCCCAGTTGACCAGAAAGTTAACTGGCCAACTGTAGTAATCCACGGGAGGCAGGAATTCCGTCACCACACCAATATTTATTTACAATCACGATATTACAGGAGCAGCTACAAACAGTGCCGCTAGCAGTCCAGTCAACTTAAGGCTGGCTCACAAAGCCTACACAGGTGCTTATATGGGCCCCCTCAATGAGCTATCATTGTGGGAGCTCATACTCCAATTGGCCAACCAATAAAGCCAATTGGAGTTCATTACACTCCTCCCCGCCAAGGTCCGAGGAATTCCTGCCAGCTGGCATTCCTCTGAGCTTCTTCCTGCTCCTCATGTCTGGGTCTGTCACCTCTGTGTCGTCCGCCGGGTCGTTCTCCAAAGTGGGCGGGGTGCACCTTATAGGTGCCTGTCTTTTCCTTGACGACCTCCTTGGAAGTTGTTCTTCCTCCTCCTTGGGGAGAGTTGTCGTGGCGGCCTCGTCGAGCATGTCCATCTCCGACTCTGACGACTGGATGACGGGGTCTGGAGAAATTGCTCGGGGCTGGGGTGTAGGTATCCTTTCCGTCTGGGCTATCCCAGCTTGAGGCGGTCCTGCTTCGTCTGCCTCCAGGTGTGGTTCCGCTGCCCTTATTTGGTCTAGGTGTTTCTTCAGCACCTTACCTCCTATTGAAACCTCATAGGATATGGGCCCTGTTTGGGACTCTACCGTGCCTTTGACCCACGTTGGTCCATTCCCATAATTCTTGACCCAAACCGGTGCCCCCACCTGGAAATGTCTCTGCTGCCGACTATTATCATGCCCCCTGCGTTGGGCCTCCTGTTGTTTTTCCACTTTCCCCATTAAATTTGGGAAAAGGAGACTCAGCCTCGTTCGCAGCCGCCTTCCCATTAAGAGTTCAGCTGGCGGTATGCCCGTTGTGGAATGCGGTGTGGTCCTGTAATCAAACAGCCAGCGGGAGAGCTTTGTGTCCATTGACGCTGTCGGCTGCTTCTTGAGTCCCGCTTTAAGTGTCTGGACCGCTCTCTCTGCCAGACCGTTGATTGCTGGATGGTAAGGGGCCGTTTTGATGTGACGGACTCCGTTTTCCTTCAGGAATTTTCCAAATTCCCCATTTGTGAATGCCGTTCCGTTGTCCGACACCAATACCTCCGGAAGTCCATGTGTTGCAAATGAGGCCCTGAGCTTTTCAATTGTCGATGCTGTGCTTGCTGTGTTTACCCGGTGGACGTCCAACCATTTGGAGTGGGCGTCCACCATCACCAAAAACATTGAGCCCATGAAAGGGTCGGCGTGGTCAATATGCAGGCGGGTCCATGGTCTGCCTGGCCATTCCTACGGGTGCAATGGCGCCGCTGGTGGCACTCTTTGCCCCTGTTGGCACTCCTAGCACCGACGTACCAAGGCTGCTATGTCTGTGTCCAAACCTGGCCACCAAACGTAGCTTCGAGCTAGCATCTTCATTTTAGACACCCCTGGGTGTCCGTGATGTAACTGGGTTAAGATTGCCTGACGGCTCTGAGCTGGGATGATTACCCGGGCTCCCCATAATAGGATACCGTCTTCTACGGTTATTTGGTCCCTTCTGCTCCAGTATGGGTGCATTTGGGGCTCCACTGGTCTTTCCAGTTCCCCTGTTAGCAGTAAATGCTACATCTTGGCTAAAACTGGGTCTTTTTGCGTCCACAACCGAATATGTTGTGCGTCTACTGGTAGGGTGTCCAAAAAATTTTGAGTCATTACTGTCTCCTCTACTTTTGGTATTTGCGGCGGAGTGTCCGGGAGGGGAAGTCTGCTCAAAGCATCTGCATGTGCTACTCGCGTTCCCGGTCTGTGCTCCAGAACGTATCTATATGCCGCTAGTAGCAACGCCCAGCGTTGGATTCTAGCTGATGCAATCGGGGGTATTTACTTGTCTTCTTTTAATAACCCTAATAACGGCTTATGGTCTGTCACTATGGTGAATTTCCGCCCGTACAGATACTGGTGAAATTTTTTTACTGCGAATATCACCGCAAGTCCTTCCTTCTCGATTTGGGCGTACTTCCTCTCAGCCATCGCCAAGGTCCTCGAAGCATAGGCTATTGGCCGTTCTTCCCCATTCCTTCCTCTATGGGCTAAGACGGCTCCTACCCCATAGTGGGATGCATCACAAGTGACCACCAACTCCTTCCTTGGTCATAATGCTCTAGGACATTTTCGGATGACAGCTGTTCCGTAATGTCCCTAAATGCTCGGTTTTGGCGGGTGGACCATTTCCATTCTTGCCCCTTTTTCAGTAGCTGGTGAAGGGGTTCTAGGATGGACGCCCTATTTTCAATAAATTTTCCATAATAGGTTACCAACCCTAGAAATGATCGTAACTCCTGGACCGTGGTGGGAGCTGGGGCTTCTTTTATTGCCCTTACTCGGTCTTCTAATGGGTGTAAGCCTGACTCGTCTACTTTATATCCCAGGTATGTCGGGCCAGAAAAACAAATTTTTCCCTTTTTAGCCGTACGCCTGCCTTTGCGAAACGCCTGAGCACTTCCTCCAGGTTCCTTAAGTGTTCCCTGTTTGTCCTACCCCTGATTAAGACATCGTCCAAATAAATCGCCACCTGCGGTAGTCCCTGCAGAATATTTTCCATTGTACGCTGGAATATAGCGCAGGCTGATGGCACTCCGAAAGGTAGCCTAATATAATGAAAAAGGCCCTTCAGGGTGTTGATCGTAGCGAACCTCTGGGAGCCCTTGTCCAGTTTTAACTGCAGGTAGGCGTGGCTCATGTCCAGTTTCGTGAACAAAAGCCCACCTGCCAATTTGGCATATAGGTCGTCTATTTTCGGGATTGGGTATTTGTCCAGCAGTGCGTATTTGTTTACTGTCTGTTTGAAATCTCCACAGAGACGTATCGAGCCGTCTGGCTTCAAAATTGGTACCACCGGCGCTGACCATTCCGAGAACTGTACTGGTCTGATAATGCCGTTGCGCCGTAACCTTTCTATTTCGTCATCTACTTTCTTCCTTAATGCAAAAGTAACCGGCCTGGCCTTACAAAATTTCGGAAGGGCTTCTGGGTCCACGTGCAAAGTTGCTTTGGCGCCCATGATTTCCCCCAAACCTTCCTGGAAGACCTCCGGGTATTTTTGGAGTACTCCACTCAACTGCCCGCTTCCACTCTGGAAAATTTTCATCCAATCTAATTTTAGGTCTTTCAGCCAGTTCTGTCCAATTAAGCTCTGTCCGGAGCCCTCTACTATCGTCAGCCGTAATCTAAGCAATTGTTTCTCATATTCCACGGGTACATGAGTCGTGCCTAGAACTTCCAGGGGTTCCCCCGTGTAGGTTTTATGTTTCGTCAATGTTTTTGTTAGGGTTAGTGGCTGGAGTCCATCTTTGATTTTTCTAAATGCTGCCACTCCCATTACTGATACGGCCGCACCCGTGTCTATTTCCATTATTGTCGGCCTCCCGTTCACCCGTGGGGTAATCCTAATGGGTTCTGCTTTCTTCGTTGCAATATTATATAATTGTTCCACTTCGGGGGAGGATGGGGCGTCTAGGTTGTGTACTTCCCTGCGTCCCCACCTGCTATTCCTCTTTTGCCACCTCCTTTTAGGGTTTCTGTCGTTGTTACCGCACTCTGTCTGGTGCCAGAAACGGTCCTTCTCTGTTGGGGGAGCCTCAGCCGGTACTTCCCTCTGTCTCCAGTTATTCCTGGCAGACTTGGGGGCAGTTCTGGGGTTTTCCTTTTTCCCTCTATTCCTCAGGTTTTTCCTGAGGGCGGCTATCTGGCAGCAGGACCCATTGTGGTAGTCCTTCTCACAGGTATCTACCTCCATTGGCGTGCCCTGTAGTTCCTGCGCCCCACTTGCTGCCTTTTCTAGGGACAGTGCGAGCTGTAACGCCTGCCTGCAGTCTAGCTCCGTTTCCGCCAACAGGCATTTCTGTATTGTGAGGTCGTTTATACCACACACTAAACAGTCCTGAAGCATTTCATTTAGCGTCGGGCCGAACTCACATTTTTCCGCCAGCTTTCTCAGGCGGGTCAAGAAATTTGTGACTGACTCCCTGTCTTCCCGCTTCGCTGTGTAGAATCTGTACCTACGCAAAATGAGGGGTGGTTTTGGGTCGTAGTGCTCTTTCACCAATTCCATTACTTCTTGGAAAGTTTTCGTGTCCGGTGCATCGGGATAAGTCAGACTACGTATAATGGCGAAAGCTGAGGGTCCGCACGCCGACAGCAGGATAAGCCGTCTCCTTTCGTCCGTCAGTATATCATTTGCCCGGAAGAAGTAACACATTCTCTCCACATACTGGGACCAGTCCTCAATAGCCGGGTCGAATGCCTCTAACCTTCCAAAAAACGGCATTTTTAAAATGGCAAGGATTACCCTCCGAGTGTGGCAGCTGGTCTCCGCAAAATTCTTAGTTTACCTCGTCGCCACTGTAGTAATCCACGGGAGGCAGGAGTTCCGTCACCACACCAATATTTATTTACAATCACGATATTACAGGAGCTACTACAAACAGTGCTGCTAGCAGTCCAGTCAATTTAAGACTGGCTCACAAAGCCTACGCAGGTGCTTATATGGGCCCCCTCAATGAGCTATCATTGAGGGAGCTCATACTCCAATTGGCCAACCAATAAAGCCAATTGGAGTTCATTACACCAGCCTTATAAGTACTGAGACTACAGAAGCAGGGTTGAGGCTGGGTATTCTGCATTGAGTCACTCGCCCTCGACTCCCCAAGCCCTTCCCATATTTACAAAGCACAGATCAGTGACTGGATGGGTGCAACTCCAACAACACTCGAAGCTCGACCTGATCCCAAACAAAGCAGCCCACTTAACTGGCACCTCAACTGCCACTTTAAGAATTCGCCCTCTCCGCCATCAGCACATAGGCTGCTGTGTGCCCCCTGTACTCGATTCACTGCAGCCGATGGCCAGGAGGGTTTCTTTGCCGGCATTGTTCAAACCTGTCATTTCTACCACCTAGAACAACAAAGGCAGCAGTTGGATGGGAACACCATTGCCCGCCAGTTCCCCTCCAGGTTGCACCCCATTTTGAGTCGACGTCCCCAAGCACCCTCATTTGCAGCAGTGGATTGTACCTACGTGAAGGCAGATCCAGAGGGCAGGGTGGCAAATGCTGGCCGGACCAACAATGTTCACATTTCGTGAATTGATTTTTTAAAATAAATCGTTCTCAATTTCACTGCGAGGGTCCAATTTAAATATGTTAATGAAGCGGGCAACTCGACACATCAAACCCCTCACAGTAAAATGCAACAGGAACCGTGCAGAGTGAATTTTCTCATCGCTAACTCCTCACAGACCCTCACTCACCCAGGTGGGGTCAATATTTGCAGTGTATGTATTTTTGATCCAGTCATCAGCTACTTTAATGTAATAGTGGTCTAAGAATCTGCTGCAAGGTTTTTAGTACACTGGGCCGAAAGCACTCAGCTCGATTTTCACATCGAAATTTGCAATTCTTTGGGCCACTGAATAGGTAATATTTCCATATCAAGACCTGATGGCTTGCATACAAAAAAGCCATGTCAATCATCTTATTTACATATAGTTTGTGTCTGTTCCTCACTGCCCAAGATAACATTATAAAGTATTTCATCGGAGACGCTCCATTTTCCTGCAGATTAATGTCATGAGTTTATAGGTCGATTTTCATCTGCTCTCGAGAAAATCTGATCTCCGCACTTTCACAGCTTGCAAAATACGCACCCAACCCATCTTCAACCTTCCAAAGGATTTTCATCTTTTCTCACAAATAGGCCTGGCGGTGTATTTTGCAAGCTACGATGGAATGTGTGACGGTGTGGGTATGGGGGTGGGCCGGTTAAAAGGCCCGCCTCGTTTGTCACCACAGCAGCGCAGCTCTCAACATCGTTTCAAGGCCCTCTAAACCTCCCTGCCCTCCCATCACGCACAACCCACACAACCCACACAACCTCACATTACCCAATGCTATATCATGCTCCTTGGATTCCTTCATGCCATCCCAATGATACAAAATGTTCCCACCTGCCATTTCATGCGGATCTATTCAGCCTACCCAAGGCCGAATGGGAAAAACCCTCCCACACTGTACTTCAATGCAAATTTCACCTGGAAAAATGGATGGGAGTCTTTGGACGTGACAAACAAGTACCTGCTCTCAATCCCAACCCAACAGCTGTCTGATCTCAACCTTCCAAGGGAAGGGTGGTCGGCCCTTAACAGGTTCTGGACGGGCCATGGCTCCTGCTCGCCCAACCTTTACAGATGGGGAATTAGTACCAGCCCCTTAACTGCCTATGGGTGAGAGAGAAAACTGTGCCCCACATCATATGAGAATGTCCAGTCCACAAACTCAGCGCAGGCCTATCCGCATTTAACACAGCAGGACTAGAAGAAAGTGTATGACTTTAGAGACTTTGCATTTGCCAAATAAATAAAATCCCAATGCCACCAAACTATCCACTGCCCTTCAAGTCCCATAACCCACCCATACCATCCTTATTCACCCAAGCCACCCATTTCCACCGCACATTTCCCATGCCAACTCACATACCTCCATGCTACACCATGACACCACAATACTCCCTCGCCATGTGTCCTCATTCACTCAGTATTCATTGCACACAGGTCTCAGAGTCATGCAATAGCAAAGGGGATATTTTTTAATAATTGTAAAGCCATTAAACATTTAAGAAAATAAGAACCCCCTCAATTCAAGCTCATTAACATTGATAGTGGACCAAAAAGCACAAGGAAAAAATTGTTCTAATCATTTAAGTGTTCATTAGGTTTACAAGCAGACATCAAAATCATGTCTTTAAATAGTTCTTGGATCAATAAGACCACCTGTTTAGCTGACACCTTTGAAGCCCAGTCAAGCATTCATTTTTAAAATAAATTTAGAGTACCCAATTATATTTTTTACTATTAAGGGGCAATTTAGCATGGCCAATCCACCTACCCAACACATCTTTTGAGTTGTGGGGGTGAAACCCACGCAGACACAGGGAGAATGTGCAAAATCCACATGGACAGTGATCCAGGGCCGGGATTCGAACCCGGGTCCTCAGTGCCTTAGGCAGCAGTGCTAATCACTGTGCCACGTGCCGCCCTCAGTCAAGTATTCATAATGAACCAGCTGTCAAAACGAAAACTTCCAGCTCCACTGCCAACAGATATGCATTCCCATTTAAGTATTCAAAATCATGAATGGTTTTGATACAGTATATAAGGGACAACAGTTTCCAGTGTCAGAGTGCTTGTCAATAAATAGAGGGGTATCAGGTACAGACAATTTGTTCGACTTCCAGAAGCAGTTTTTTATACACAGCCAAACCTGCCAGTCCAATTAAAGCTGAGCACAAAGGCATGACAGTAAAGGGCATCTATTTTACACATCTTAATATATTATGGTTTAATATATTGTGGTACTTTCTCCATTGGAAAAATATTGTAATGCGTGTGAACACTTGGCCAATGTTAGGGTCAATTTACTCTTGCAAAACAGATCTCTGTGATGAATCATGGCTTTTCACTACCTAAAAATGACATTTGAAGGTGTCAAAACACTTTAGACATGCTTTTTGAAATATTTCCAACTACTCAGCAGGCTTTCCATTTTCTTCACGTGCTCTCAACCCACGTGCTCTTAATGGGCTTCCCATATTCACATACATTTTAAAATAGGGAATACAGCTTCAGCGGGTGCCATTTTGTGCACTTGGTATTCCTGACTTGCAAGAAGACCAGAGAAAAATGATATGGGATTGGGAATGGGGAGAAAAGTCAACTTTCCTCCAAAAAAGAACTAAGGGTGGCACAGTGGTTAGCAGTGTTGCCTCACGGCACCAGATACCCGGGTTCCGTTTTGACCTTGAGTTACTGTCTGTGTGGAGTTTGCACATTCTCCCAATGCATGCATGGGTTTCCCCCGGGTGCTCCGGTTTCCTCCCGCAAGTCCCGAAAGATGTGCAGGTTAGGTGGGGTTATGGGGATAGGCCAGGGGAGTGGGCCAAAGTTGGTTACTCTTTCAGTGGGCCGGTGCAGACATAATGGGCTGAATGGCCTCCTGCACTATAGGGATAATATTAATTGTATGGCCCTGTCACGGTGGGGATTGGTCTGGAAAATGCAGTGAGCCAAACCAACTCCATTGACTTCAGTGGGACTGGAAGAGCCCCTCTGAGAGGGGCTGTAATATTCTGCCTTAAGTATGGCCATTGGGCAGCACGGTAGCATAGTGGTTAGCGCAATTGCTTCACAGCTCCAGGGTCCCAGGTTCGATTCCCGACTGGGTCACTGTCTGTTCGGAGTCTGCACGTCCTCCCCGTGTGTGCGTGGGTTTCCTCCGGGTGCTCCGGTTTCCTCCCACAGTCCAAAGATGTGCGGGTTAGGTGGATTGGCCATGCTAAATTGCCCTTAGTGTCCAAAAAGGTTAGGTGTGGGTTGCGGGGACAGGGTAGATACGTGGGCTTGAGTGGGTTGCTCTTTGTAAGGGCCGGTGCAGAATCGATGGGCCGAATGTCCTCCTTCTGCACTGTAAATTCTATGATTCTATGAAAATGTGCCCCGACACTCGGACAAATATTCAACCTATAAGTGCTGCATGTGGGGCCTCGGATAATGTTCCTTTCATTGCAGGTATTTACCCCACATGCACTTGCGTAGAATCTCAATATGCACAAGCATAATATGTGAAAGAAAGCCCCATGCTTTGGGCTGCCAAAGGAATGACTATCTGTATCTGATTTGTTGTGCAGACAGGAAAGTTCTCCAGCAACACTGAAACTGTCTCGAGTGAGAGCCAGCTGCAGGGATTGCAGTCTGCAGAAGAGGCAGCTGAACATGAAAACATGAAAGCTGTACTGAAAACCTCGGTACCATGTGGCGAAGTCACCACCGCTGTGCCAGGTGTGCGGACCCGAACAAGAGCCAACCGAGGTAAAGGGGCCCACCCTTTGGCTGCCCACTCGTCTCGTGCCAGTCTTACATTGCATTTGCAACACAGTAAAAGGCCATTCAGCCCAACAGGTCCATTCTAGTCCACTGGCGATCTTCCTCCCACTCTTCGCCTAACATCTTGCTGAGCTTTTCCTGGTGTTATCAGGTCTTTTTTTTTTTAGAGTTCAAGATAGGGAAGGGACTAACCTGGTGATGGACTAGCCAAGCACCATCCTCATTGTGAAATGAGCCAGCTTTTTGTATTGCTCTACGAAGCAAAGTACCTCAAGCTGATCCAAATGCAAAAGTCTTCATTCTTAAATCTTATTGCAGTTGCAATTGTATAACCTTCCTTCCACACAAGTCATTCAATGAAAAGGGAAGCCAGCACAGAAAGAGACACGAAAGAGCACTCTGGGTGACTGGCATCCCCTCTGTTGCCTGCCCATGTTCTTCTCTGTGACCTCTCCCTAAAAGAATAACGCTATGCCCATACTATCTGAAATATGTAGTGTGCAGCACCTATAAAAATAGATAATACAATGTGTGTTCTGTGTCATTAATGACAGTGAACTGGCTGACTGCCTCTCAGTGTCTGGAGATTCTTGGATGTCAGCCTAAGGAACAATGGGACGCCAAATTGTCTGCCCTGCTAGATTGAATCCGTTTGTATCCAATTTACTAATTGAATTTTGTGCAGTTCTGGATAGTTAGAGCTTGGGGAAAGAATACAATGATACTTGGTCAGCACCTATATCCACTAGCTTATTTGGACTGAGTGGAACCAGGGTTAAAAAAATCAGCATCTGGCAACCCAATCCAATTCTCATCTGTTCAATTTTTAGTGCCCCAAACAAGCCACCAAGGTGAAATGTTGGGGCAAGTGGGGTTGCGAATTACCATTCAAAAGTTGCAGCCTGATGACATTCGATCGGAGACAGGAGCAAATCCTTTTGGTGCTTCTTGTAGATCATGAGGCCTTCAGCCACTAGCCCCAAGCCCTGCATTCCCAGCCCGATCACTGCTTGAGGCTGCCCACTAGCCCAGTTGCAAGCCCAAATCTCGGCCTCTCATCTTCCCCTACTGTTAGGAGTTTGCCCCCAAATTATTCAAGAGTGTCGGGTACTCCACCCACACAGGGCTCCTTTCTTTCTCCTTTCCTGGTCTCCCTGTTAATATCGGGGAAGTCCAGTCGGCATTATTAAATTTAGCCACAGAGCCCCAAATCCTAAATCTCTAACTGTGCCACCTGGTTGTGCTCCCTCCAGGCCGTGTTGGGTCATGGACTGCAGGCAATGATGATTCTCCGAATGCCACAGATGATGCTGCAGATGAAATAATGGATCGGATTGTGAAGTCTGCAACACAAGTGCCAAATCAGCGAGCCGTGCCGAGAGAGAGGAAGAGGTCGCGTGCAAACAGGAAGTCTTGTAAGTACCTTGATTTCACAGTCTGCCGAGTGTGTGTTACTGGGCTATGAATACCAAAAGCTCTGAGGAAATATCACAATCCTGATATGCTGACTGGAAGTTATATTCCCTCCACACTCGCTGCCTGGCCTGCTGGGTGTCTCCAGCATTTTTTGTTTTTCTTCCAGATTTCCATCCCCTGTGTTATTTTGCTTTATTTTTAAATATTTTTTTTTCCCCTCATTTCCACCCCTAACCCATTTGGTTGACTCATTTTTCTGCCCATGTTAATGAACCTGCGGAACGATGTGTAAATAGAAGTTAAGAAGTTTTTTTCCCCACATCACAGACTTCAGCTTCTGACTCATTCTCAGTGCAGTTGTGAATCATTCATTAAAAACCATATGGTTTTGGTTGAACACCTTGTGTTAGTGAATCCTAGCACCTTAAAGCACAGAAGGGGGCCATTCAGTCCATCGTTCCTGTGTCGGCCCTTTTGACAGCTATCCAGTTATTCCCAACCTGCTGCTTTTTCCCCATTATTCGGCAATTTTTCCCCCTTGAAGTGCTTGTCTGCTTTTTCAAAAGTTATTGAATCCTCTTCCGCCATACATTCAGGTAATGCATTCCATATAATCATAACCTGCAGTGTGTAAAAAAAAAATACATCAATCATTTCACCTCTGGCTCTCTTGCCAATTACTTTAGATCTTCTGTCTTGTTGTCACTCTTCAGACCTGGGAACAGTTTTTCCTTGCATGCTTATCGAACCCATGTGTGATTTTGAATGCTGCTATTAAATCTAAGTGATGGACTAATTCCAGCTTCTTTAGTCGAATGGAAGTCCCTCAGCCCCGATAGTATGTACAATAAATTTCCTCTGCCCCCTCTCTGAGGCTCTGACACTCTTTATAAAATGGGGTGTCCAAAATTGTGAACAAAGATTCCAGCTTAGCCCTAACTAGTATTTCTAAACGTTTGCCAAACTTCTTCAACCTTGTACTCTTTGGGGATAATTTCAACCCTTAAAACACAGATGGGTTGGGGATCAGGTGTGATGAAAGAATTTAGAATTTGCGTCACCCATTTAAATATATAAAGACGCTGGGGGAGCTACATTCTTGTGGGTTTAACTGTAGCTGCCCAGGTTTTTCGGGATTCAGGAAACCCAGCAGCTCCAGGGCAACCAAGGGCAGCTTCAGAAGAAAGATGAGTGTCTTTACAGCACTGCTTGTGGGCCAAGACCTTCTCCCTAGACCTTCTTCCCTGCTGTTGAATCTAATATCTCCCACTCCACCACATCCTGTACGATCCCTTTCCCATGTTCCTACTAATGCAGCATCAGGGTCCTCAGCTGCACCTGCAGTTGCAACCTGCGCTAGAGTGCTCACTGTCTGACGGGGAGACAAGCCTGTGAAGTAGGTTGGCTTACCGACGGGGGTCCTGCAGGGAAACAAGATCATACTTTGTAGTTAAAATTGCACAACGTGCATGGATACCCAACGAACCAAAACTCCTCCCCATCTCTTACAAAACCTGCCTCTGTCCAGATCAGGGCTTATAACTCTATTTATAAAATCAAGGGTCCAGTTTGCTTTTTAATCACCTTATCATCTTGTCCTGCCAGTTTCAAAGATGTCGATGTAAATAAGTCCCAGTCTCTTTGTTCCTGTGCCTCTTTAACTTTCTGGAATTTAGTTTATATTGCTTCTCTTCATTCCAAAATGCATCACTTTTACACCTCTGTGTAAAGAGTCAAGTCATTAGCCCATCTGTTGGTCTTCCTGATATCTGCTACTATCATCCTCACTCTTAATTACTGAAATTATGCCCTGTTTCTTCAAGCCCAGGTTATTAGTTTATATCATTGTTGGAGGGAAGAAAATCATCAAAGTCTGTTCTCGACCGCGTGGTGTTGGTAAAACCACGTTTAATTCGGAAAAACTGTGTGCACACAGGGGAGATAGATTCTGCGACCATCCTGTAGCTTGCAAAAGCCAGCTCTGCCTGTCCTCAGAATTACATGCATATATATTTAGAGTTTATCGGAGTCACGAGCAGGTATTGACGTCACTGAATCATTCGGAACAATACGAAGTGATCAGTATGCATATTTTCTGGTCCCCGTAATGGGAAAACAATTAAAGAATACAATGTTTCCTTACAACCTCATGGGTTTGTGCTGCACATATTTACCTTCCAGAAGAGGTGCAAATGTGTTGGACAATGGATCCCTTAGACTTAATGGGGCCCCCTGTGTTTCCCTTTTCATATTCAAATGCTCTGTGAGATGATTAAATCACTTCCAATGTGGGTGACTGTAACCCGTTGCTTGCTGGTTTTCCCTTGGTATATGTTTAACCCCTTGTCTGCTGGTTTGCCCTTGACCTGTGCTATTACAATACTCTGAGACATCTTTATTATACCAATCCTGACACTGTTAGTTGAATGGCGTGTCGAGGAGGTGAGAGTAACTGACCTTGACATGAAGGTGGCTTTTGACTGAGTGTAGCATCAAGGGGCCCTGGCAAAACTGAAGCCAATGGGAATGGACACACACACACACACACACACACACACACACACACACACACACACACACCCTCCACTGGTTGGCATCTTACCTGGCATCAAGGAATGTACACATTTCAGGAATTCCTCCCCCTAACCCCCCTTGTCATTGATGTTCTACACAAAAAAAAAGAAAATGTGTCTGGTATTAAATGTTAGCATCATGTTGATTAACTTTCCTACTGTGTCAGCTTGTAACAAATTGTTAACCAACTTTGAGTCATTTTTATGCCTTGCCTGCTGAATTCTCAGATATATAAGCCTGTCACATGGGTATGTGTGCAAACCCTTGACCAGGTGTTCACCTTGCCTGGTACACATGTATGCCGATGTACTTTGGCTGACAGTGACTTCTGCCTTTCTAAGCTGAGCTGTTAGGTGGAACTCCATCGAAAGAGAGGCAAGAAATCACACAATCAAATCATTCTGCAAATGGAGCTTTATTTACTGCCTCAATGAGATAGTCAATAGGTAGAACAGAACTTGAGTATTCCTGAAAGAAATTGACTTTTTTTGACGAAGCTTTTCATCGTGCACTCAGCAGAGGATTCACAAGAACACAATGTAAGGGAAATCAATTGCATGAGATGAGAATGCTGACTGGTTGGTAACTGGAGTCATTGGTAGAGTTTTTGCCATGGGACATACCAGTTGATGGTGACTAACCATTCACTGCCATGTAGTGTTTGAAATGTAAACTAGTCTAGGCTGCTTGACTCTGGTTAAGTTGTTGCCTTCAGCTGAAACAGGCGCAATCTGTGTACATGTTCTTTCTGTCTGCACAGAGCAGGGCTCTGTATCAACCTATCCAGCTTCCAGTACACACAAATGTGCCACACTGCGAGCCCAACTGACAATCTTAAATTGTTTTATTTGGATACTTCTTAGTGCACTGAGCTTATTTAGCAGATGTTATCTAATCGTGGAATCACATCAAATATTACACAATGGGCGCGATTCTCTGCTCCCCACGCCGGGTGGGAGAATCGCGGGAGGGCCGGGCGAATCACGCCACGCCACCCTGGCACCCCCAGCGATTCTCCCACCCACCCCAAAATGCCCGGGGGGGGGGGGGGGGGGGGGGGGAGAATAGGGGGTGAGGAGCAGCCTCCGACGCCGGAGTGAAACACTCCGGGTTTCACTCCGGCGTCGGCACTCAGTCTCCCTTTGGGAGAATCGCGCCCTGTGTGTTTTGAGTTTTATAGGTTACAGTTACGGTCTGTCCTTGCTTGTTGCAAATAGTGGGGAGGGGGGGGGGGGGGGGGACATGCTGTTTGATATGAGTCTTTGAGACATACAGCATAAACACTGTCCCAAACTCCAAACAGAGTGGGAATCCCATAGGCCTTAAAATTCTACTGGGCTTCAATCTGTTAGGAGGAGTGCAGGGAGGTGAACAAGTGGTGAAAATTAAGGACAACTGGGGGGAAGAGCTAGTAGGGGAGATAAACTGGAGAGAATGGAGTGAGGCACTACAAAGGGTAAATGCGACACCCTTGTGCACAAGATTGAGCTTGACACAGTTCAAGGTGGTACACAGAGTACACATTTTCAGGGAGTGACAGATGAGTGTGAGAAGTGTGGGTGAGGACCAGCGAATCATGTTTAAAAGTCCTGGGGCTGCAAAAAGTTGGGGAGGATTTTGGGCGGGTGTGTTTGCGGCGCTAACGCGGATAGTGGGGGAGGAGGTGGAGCCGGACCCATTGATGGCGATATTTGGGATATCTGAGAAGCCGGAGCTGATGGACGGGAGGAGGGCCGATGCTGCGGTCTTTGCCTCTCTGCCCATGAAGAATTCTGCTGGAGTGGTGGCCAGCAATGCCACTGGGGGTGGCAGCTTGTCTGGGGCACTTGCATGTCTTTCTTGGGTTAGAAACGTTCAAGTGCAAATGAAGGGGTTCAGCAGAGGCTTCCGAGGCAAGGTGGGGGATGTTTGTAGCCATGTTTGAAGAGCTGTTTGTCATGGGGGGCTGGGGGGGAAGGGAGGAGGGGGGCTGAAAAGGGGAAAATTTGTACAAACTGTATAGTTGTGTGTTGGGGAGTTTGTTCCTTGAATTTG
Source organism: Scyliorhinus canicula (assembly GCF_902713615.1). Taxonomy (NCBI): domain Eukaryota; kingdom Metazoa; phylum Chordata; class Chondrichthyes; order Carcharhiniformes; family Scyliorhinidae; genus Scyliorhinus; species Scyliorhinus canicula. Next base: position 22,171,866 of record NC_052150.1, on the reverse strand, counting down.
TTTTGTAACGTTTTATAACCATTTGGAATAAAATACATTTTTTTAAAAAAGAATATACTGGGGGGGGGTCGGGGTTACCATTGAACATAAACTAAACTTGACCAACCATGTAAATACAATGGCTACAAAAGTAGAATAGAGGCTGGGAATTCTGCATTGAGTAACTTACCTTCTACCTGCGCAAGTCTATCACTATCTTCAAGGCATGCATCAAGAATGCGATCCACTTATCTGAATGAGTGCAGGTCCAGCAACATTCAAACAGCTCAACACCATGGAGGACAGAGGGCCTCTTGATTGGCACCCCATCTACCCTCCAAGCCCCGCACCATCCTGAATTGGGACGAAATAACAGTTCCTTAACTGTGGCTGGATCAAAATTCTGAACCTCTCTTAATAACAGCACTCTGGGAGTGACCACACTGGATGGACTGCTGCTGTTCAAGAAAACAGCTCATCATCACCTTCTCCAGGGCAATTAGGGTTGAGCAAAATATTTTCCCTTATTAATGATACCCATGTCAAATGAAAGAATGGCAAAAGAAAACACGATAGCATCCTCCATTGTGTAGCGTAATCTCATCACTGGGCTAAGTGAGATAGAGTAAGAGCAGATCCATAAACTCAAAGCTGGACATCCATGAGTTGCTGTGTGACCCATCAACAGAAGCAGAATTGTATATCACCACAATCTGTCGCCATATGTTCCAGTAAATCTCTTGCTTTTCTTATCAAATGAGTGGTGATAAGAGCATAAATTCTTTAAATCTTTATTAATGTCACAAGTCAGCTTACATTAACCCTGCAATGAAGTTACTGTGAAAAGCCCCGAGTCGCCACATTCTGACACCTGTTCGGGTACACTGAGGGAGAATTCAGAATGTCCAAATTACCTAACAGCATGTCTTTCGCGACTTGTGGGAGGAAACCGGAACTTCCGGACAAAACCCACTGGGAGAACTTGCAGGCTCCACATAGACAGTGAACCAAGCCAGGAATCTAACCTGGATCCCTGGTGCTGTGAAGAAACAGTGTGCCACAATGCCACACCAAACCCGATGGTAAGTCTAGGTAAAGTTGCAATACAGAACCACATGGATGCTGAACAGTGGAAACAGCGTACTGGACACAGAGCTAAATGATCCTACAGGCAAATAGACCAAAACAAAGTTCTGTAGTCGTGCCACCTCCAGTTCCAGCGACCATGGTGGCGGGAAGTTGAGCAACAAACCGAAGGGATAGCTTGATGAACATCCCCAACTTTGATGATGGCGAGGGCAGCACGGTGGCCTAATGGTTAGCACAACCGCCTCACGGCACTGAGGTCCCAGGTTCGATCCCGGCTCTGGGTCACTGTCCGTGTGGAGTTTGCACATTCTCCCCGTGTCTGCGTGGGTTTCGCCCCCACAACCCAAAAATGTGCAGAGTAGGTGGATTGGCCACACTAAATTGCCCCTTAATTGGAAAAAATAATTGGGTAATCTAAATTTTTAAAAAAAACTTTGATGATGGCAGAGCCCGGCGTATGAGTACAAAAGACGAGCCTTTAGTCAGTGTGCTGGGAAAAGCATCTTTCTGGTGAGGTCCTATGAACATAGATGCCAGCTTTCAGCCAAATCAATTCACTGCACGTGACACCAAGAAATGGCTAGTACAGTAGGACTAGAAAATGTGACGAATGGAGGATTTTAGGAATATTGGGTTCTAAATGTTGGAACAATTTAAGGGTTAAAAGCCTAGGGTTATCGCATGTCTGACTGCAGTGGTCATGTTTTTGAAAAGGATTTTGTTTTGTAATGGACTGGGAACTTATAGGACCAGAAGGTGAAATTGATCAAAGGAGTGTGGTTTTCAGACTGGGTTAAGCACTTTGATTTGACTGGGGAAGTTCCTGAGGACTGCAGTCTGCAGAGTTAATTTGTTTTCCAGCTTGGGGAGATGATGTCATTGCTGGGTTGATCCAAGGAATGCAGAGGTTCAGTTTTTAGAGAAAGCTTTGGAGAGAGGAGTTGAAGTCAACTCTGTCTGACATGCAGTCCACAATTTTCTCACAGGATAGTTAGCACAAGAGTAATACTATTTAAAGGAGAGACGTCTTGTCTGAGGACAAGGAAAAAGCTGAAACATGTCAGGTGAACCATCCTTTTGAAGATATGCAGCCAGAGTCTGAAGGATTTTAACAAGAACCAAAGTTGTTCTGCAGAGCAAGTATTACTCTCTGCCATGCTGATGTTAAGAAAGATTGAGAGCTGTATGTGTCGTGATGGAAAATTGAGTAGTAGTGTCAAGGGATAATTGATTTATTTTTCTTTATTTTTGTTCATACCTTTTCCAATTATGGGACAATTTAGCGTGGCCAATCCACCTACCCTGTACATCTTTGGGTTGTGGGGTGAGACCCACGCAGACACTAGGAGAATATGCAAACTCCACAGGGACAGTGACCCAGGACCAGGATCGAATCTGAGTCCTTGGCGCCCTGAGAGAGCAGCGCCAACTACTGCACCACCTGCCGCCCTCTTAAGGGGCAATAATCTATTTCTGGTGTGAAGTTAAAGAGTTTAAGATTGTATTTATGATACAGTTTTGTTTTAAAACAAACTCCTTATTTCTTTATGAAATCACTCGTGGACTGAATCATTCCTTCCACACAGTCTTACAAATAAAAAAATATTGGGGACTCGGTCCAGTATCCTAGCCATTGTTGGGGTCTGGTCTGGGATTGTGATAAAAAGTAGACCAGGGTTGCAGTTGCTTTTTAACCTCTTGTATTCATGGAAGGGGATAGACACAACATAATCTGCCTCCTTTCAACTCGTATCATGTCCACAGTTGGGGATATAACTCTCAGGAGATGGTTTCTGCTGAGATGGTAATCAGCCTCCATCCTCTCAGCTACAACAAGAGATTACAATTCAGCTTTTGCATTGCTGCTCCTTGTTTTGCAGAGCATCTCTTACTTTGAAGTGACTGTCTGAAATATGTGTGACATCCGTTCTCTCAGGATTAGCTGGGGTTAAGTGTAATCCACATAGGAATTGCAGAAAATGGTTACCTTACAGTCTTAGCCAGGTTTTGCTTCTGCCCTTTTTAAAAAAAAAAAAACACCTGTTTACTTCAGTTCAATATGTCCATAAATAATTTGGGAGTGCGATCCATTGTCAAGACACTGCTCACATGTTCTTTGACACTCAACACTGCTTCACCAATGCAAATCTGTTGTTCAATAAACTGCAGTTATTGCCTCATTGTTAATGAGGTTAGGGAAGTTGGGTGGAGTATTTCATTTTCTCTTTTGTTCACATGTCGGTTTGTACAAGTCTAGGTTGTTGGTTTGTAGACGTATGGTTTGCATTGTTCTCAATTTGTCAGCCGCGTCCCTTAACTGCTTCAAATTGAGAGAACAGCTCTCTAAATATCTGCTGTGAGGAAAGCTCTGCTTCCAGTTCTGTAAATAGCAGAGTTCCTTCGGACATGAAGGAAAGGTGTTTACAATAAATGAGTCCTAATTGACATGTACGAATTTCTCCCTTTTGCAGTAAGAAGAACATTAAAGAGTGGCCTGACACCGGAGGAGGCCAAAGCACTGGGTTTACTCAGCACCTCCGAGATGCAGGTGTGAAGTGACTGAGCATGAACTGAGGCAGGAGACATCAAGTAGCACCTGGACAAGGCACAGCTAGAAACATCCAACTGGCAACCATTTGCTGCTGCTGACATCCAGTCATCCCCCAGCTCCACTCATCATATGGTGCATATGAGAAACAAGAGCTGGAAAGCGATGTCGCACATTGGCACTAACGTTCTGACAGCTTCTTTTTAAAATTTAAAATCAGGATTGTTCAGAAATATTTATACCTAGGTAAAAGTATTGCTTTTTGTTTTCGTATCTAATTGAAGTGATTAGAAAAGTTTATTGAGTAAGTTGTTGTCCGAGATATGTTTACGTTGGCTTTACTTGTGGCCTACATATGTAGCAATAACATGCACCATAGCAGTGTAAGCACCAGCCCTGAAGGAGACAGTCTGCTGATGTTGACAGGCCAAAAACCTAGTTCTGTGTCCATACTTTCACCTGACTGTTGTCTAATCTACATCCAAAAAGGATTTAAGATACTCTAACAGAAATCCCTCAATTCTGCAATTCGGGCTTCTTCACTGGTGACTATTGATTTCCCTCCCCCCGAGTATTATTGCCATTGATATGCATTTGATATTTTTTTTAAATCTTTTAAATAGTATGGAATGATGTGAGCTGGGCCAGCAAAGGGTGTAAAACAGGGAACAGGTATTGTCTCATTCACTCCACTTGAATATTAGAGGCTGTATGTGGTGGTGTCGGTAAAACACGAGATGAAGTTTGCCATTCTTAATACCACCATTACTTTTCCCAAGACAAGTATTGCAGTAACATTCTCCTGACTGGCTTTGATCAAAGCAGGTACAGTATTCGTGTTTGGTAAGTGAAGCGATTGCATATGCGTTTTTTGTAACACTGTTGGTTGGAGGTCAGAACTCTTGAGCCCAGCTAGTCCATTGTGTCTCTCCCCTTGGGTGAAGATTTGCTCTGGTTCCTGGTTATTGTGTAGGCTATTCCAAATGCATTCAAAAAGAATGCATTGATGATACACAAAAAAGCGACTGGAGTAGTTCTTCCCCAATCCACGAGGTGACCATAGCTTCCGCTTCATTGAATAGCTCAGTAGTTGGTGTCACGTATTGCCTACCACTCAATTCTTACTGGAGGCTCATAGATTGCGATAGGATGAAAAATGGCTGTAATTTCATGGGAAGGAGGATGTTTTCAAAGTCTAGCGATGTTGTGAATTCTCCAAAGGCACTAACTTGTCTTGCGTAATGCCAACCGTCAAATTGTAAATATTAAATAGCGTGCATGCGCATTATATCTGAGAGTGGAAAGTGGCTCACTGGACTGAAAAAGAGACAATCGAATTGATCCTGGAATTCAGTCAGCTAACCTCAATTCCTTAGGACAATATGGGTGATCGTGGCTTCGTCTTAGTACTTGAAACTGAAAATAGTCTTGTTTTTGAGACATTGGGTAGGCACTTTGGACGATTGAAGTCCGAGAGATGGGATAAGTGTGAGCAGTGGAGTGGAATGAGGTGTGACTAATGTGTGGTTTGTATGAATCTGCTATTTGTGTGGATTCACTTCAAGTCTGTAAGTTGATTATTGTGCACAAGCCTAACGAAGGTGGCAGGCACATATCCAGAGTAGGACATGTGAAATGATAGTATGAAAGCACAAGATGGTTGGATGCATGTAATAGGCCAGAAGAGTATAATTTTAATATGACATTGAGGATTTTATCGATCGTACATCAACGTTATCAGTTAGGTTTGGACATTAAGGAATCCAAATCAAAATAATTTACGTTGTGATGGAATATGCTTTGAAGCTGCTTTTAGCTGTTTTAAGGGGATGATAGTTTCAATTTCAAATCAGTTTGGAATTTGGCCCATTAGTAATCTCTATATACTTGGGCTCAGCTTGTTTAGATGAGGGTTTATAATTAAATGGGCTGGATTTAATATGGCCTGTGGTGGAGGGAAACTTGGCCACACCCACTTATCTGTGCGAGAGACTCGCCTCAGTCTCTAGGTGGCAGCACTGCCTCTCCTGATTTAGGTCAGAGGCTTGAAGGGACTGATACAGAATTGTTGGCTATGGGCAGTGGAATGTCAGTTATGCTCATTTAAAGAGCCCATTGGCACTCACTTTCCTTGGGTCCACTACAATTCGGTGATGGCTCGCGGATTAAACAGGAGCCGCGTAGCTTTTCCGCACCTCCTATAGGAAGCCCAGCAAATCCTGTTGGGCATTCTCTACTCAATTGAAGGATCTGGCATCGTCAAGGGGATGGGCTTTTGAATGCCAGCCCACAACCCCCATTCTGCCCTCACTCGCCTTCGGCCTAGGATCCCTTGGTGACTCCTGATGGTGCTGATGGCAGTCAGCAACCACCAATCTCTGGCAGCTCCCGGTGGGCAGAACATCTGTCATTGTGGGTCCTTAATCGCAAGGAAGGCCTAAGAGTGGCACTTAATACCTTTGGGCCTCCTCCATGGGACTGATGGGAGTCCCCTGCCAGTTCTCTGACCAATGGCCGAGCTTTCGTCTGGCCAGTTTAAATTCGACCCAATGTAACTAGTGTTTGAAAGATGATGATCATAATTGTAGAAAGACAAACAAAGTAGGCATACATGATAATTTTCCAAGCTTCAAAAAGGCCCGATGAAACGGCTAGGGAAAAGGGATAGTTTTTTTAAATGACATAGAAATTGCAATAAATATTTTCAAGGGGTGTATCACCTGTATTGAAATCAGTGGCAGTAACACAATAAACGGATTCAATGAGTTCAAAGGTCAAGCAGTTTCGACAGCCTCATGATTGTGTTGCTGCTTTTTAGATGTCTTGCTCCTATGTAACTTTTATTCATTAAACTAGAAACATTTCATAATGATTTAACTAGTGTGCATTATGAACCCAAGAAGTAATTAGTGAGCCCATTGGCCAAAGTGGTTAGGTCAGATGTTTTATTTTTTTTTATATATGTACGCCATGAGCTGGTTCTGGCTATGACATTGTCTTACTAACTCAACAAAGTTTCTCACTTTTCAATTTTTGTCCGACAGAGAAATGTTTTATATCCACTTGGTGTTCCTTATTCGAGTGCTGATTAAGCCACCCCTTGTACCCTCGATGAGGAGGAATGCTTTTGACCAAAACTCAGTACAACATGAATGTTAATTATTAGATAATTTCATGTTTAGCACAAAATAAAGCCTTTAGTAAATTATTGGTTTCAGGAGCAAAAGGATAATATAGAGATATGGGGCAAGTATGTACAGGACCTTAAAGACAGAACCGTTCCTAGATATAAGGAAATTAATATCACTGGATTGGGATTGAGATGAAAGGGAATCCAGGATGAATGCCTCCTTTTCAAAGTATTCCTCTCCTATCTGTTTAGGCGGAGGGGGGGACAACAAATTATCTTTGTTTAAAAATAATGGAAAATTCCTGGCTTAACGTAAATTGGTTATTTCTGCCTCTTTCGATCTTGAGCCATTAGTTAAGGAGCACTTGATCCCTCGAGCTTCTTCCATAGAATCCCTACAGTTCAGAAGGAGGCCATTTGGCTCATCGGGTCTGCACTGATCCTCCGAAAGAGCACCCCACCCAGGCCCTATTCCCCCGCCGCAACCCTGCGCATTGATCATGGCCAGTCCACCCAAGGGGTAATTTAGCATGGCCAATCCAACTTCTTTCAATTCAGTGCAGTTTTAGATAGGCTTGCAACCAGAAAAATCAGTATTAATAGCTGAACGCTGTTGCATATCTTGGCATTTGCACATTTTATGGGTTTGGTGAGTTGCTGGATTTGTTTCCAAGCTGTTAAAACGTCTGTTCATTGAAATGAATGGAGACATTTCAGGAAATGGTGATCCCTCCCACCAATTAATGGTACCATTAGAGCTCCAGAAAAAAGATATTTGAAAATAGCACGTCATCTTGTAGCAGAATGTGGACATTATTTTAATCTATGTAGGAGACCGAATAGTATCTATCCACCAGGTCGAAAATAGCAGAATATGTTAAACCGTGCAGTCCGCTTTAAATGAATGACTACAATTTTAGGTGCCAGCATTGTTGCTCAAACATCAAATGGTCTCAAATCAATATCCAGTTCTGGAAATTTTTAATCAAGTGTGTAAATGAATCACGGGGTTGTAACAGTGATTAAATCTGTGGGTTACAAGCCTATCTGGTGTGGCTACCAAGTGAAGCCTGAAGTATTACCTATTGCCTTTACTATGAATCACTGTGACACAAAACTGGAACTTCTTGTTCTGTCAGCCCCATTATCTAGCCTCATGCTGCATTTATTACATTTTTACAAATTCTGTCAATTAACTGCTGTTGCAAAATATAATGTTTTGACTTAAAATAATAAATGTTGGTCAACAGTGAATTAAAACACAAGTTGACACGTGTGTGTAAATAACTGGTACCAGCCTCGGGTATTTTGACTGGCGAAAGGAGAAGAGACGGGCTGTATCCAGTCTTTAGAGCGTTGCTCGTGAGCCAGTAGCAATGGGTGCTTTCTTGCAGACCAACAAAGGCCGAAAAATGTATCCCCCCCCTCCCCACCACTCATCTTTGCCTCTCAGCTAACATCCAACATATGGGATCAGAATTGCTAAACCAGAGAAAATTTCTAGTCTGCTCCAACGGAATACTTTGAATGTCATCTTTTTTTCAGTAACCATTGGGAATATTCCACAACTCTGTTGTAGTAATGTCCACAAATGTTGGCTCTAATATCCTTCATACTTCATATTTCAGTCTGAACTTTGCAACGCGCAAAGTAAAGTTTGTTACTTTCCTTAACTGTAGTATTGTTGGTATTTTGAGTATGTCTGAAATCCAAAACACCAAAAATATTACTTTGACTTTCAGTTTTATTGGGAAAGGCTGGCGTTTTCTGGGCAAAACGTAATTTATTAGTCTTGCGTTGCTTGATTAGAAAGCAGATCTTGCAGGACACTGTCATTGTACAACCTTTCTCCATGTTTTTAGTTTCCTTTTCAGTTTTTGTTGGTACTTTTTCCAATTAAGGGGCAATTTAGCGTGGCCAATCCACCTACCCTGCATATCTTTGGTTTGTGGGGGTGAGACCCATGCAGACAGGGGAAGAATGTGCAAACTCCACACGGACAGTAACCCTGGGCTGGGATTAAATCCGGGTCCTTGGCGCCCTGAGGCAGTAGTGCTAACCACTGCGTCTCTGCTATTCTTCCGTTTGGGTGGGTTGTTTTTTAATTTAGGGACTGCAAAATGAAACTTGCACCATTATAATGATGCCTTTTTCAGATTACCCAACCTTTGCAAAATGCTCGTTCTGATGTTCATAAAACTTTTGCGCTTGAAGAAAAGTCAATTTTAGTTTTTCAGAAGCCACTATGACCTTTGGCTTTCTCAGCGAAACCCTATCTGGTGATCGGCTGTATATTTTACCATGCTGCAGCTCGAATACAAAGCAAAATAATTTTTTGTCAGTAGTTCAAAGAAATTAAATTTTTGACTTGGCCTGCAACATAGCGACTGTCTCTTAACTTCCCAGGACTGCATAAGGTGGCTGCATCACACAGGCAACCTGAACATTGGACTCTTGAAAGTGACATACTGTGTACTGAAGCTTCCGGGAGCATATGGAAAAAGCCAAAAGAAAAATTATTTGCTTTTTAAAATTAAAGGAAAGCAGACACACTCTTTGAAAAAGAAACTTATTCATGTGTAATCCCTTTCAACCTGAAGCCAGGCTTCCTCATAAACTCTGCACTTTTACTGATGACAGTAGAGCTGAATATCAGACCATGTAGTTTACCAGCCCTTGCGAAGGGCTGCCAGTACAAGATTCACAGCCTTGTGGTTTCCTGGTAAGACCATACGCAAAGCTTTAACACTGTAGCAAGGTCACAGAAATAGTCATCTCCCCTTCTGATTAAAGGAGAGGGGGGAGAAAAAAATCACCAATTTTTGTTTAATTTGACATTGTCTTCAACTATTAACATCTTTTTATTTTGGTAACTGGGAATTGTAAAGATAATAAACCTTTTTTTAAAAAAAAAAGACTTGTAAAGTAGAAAGACAAGTTTCTAAGGACAATAAAAAAGAAGGGCAATGCTGTACAGTTGTGTAAATGTCGCTATTCATAATGTTTTTGTGTAGCATAGTGTAAAATAAATCAGACATGCTGAATGCAGTGTTAATCTGTGAATTGTAATTTAAAAAAAGCCATGCATGGTCAATTATTTACTTCACAAATTGCTCATTATAGACGAGGGAGTTTGGTATATGTTACTTTTATGTGTGTCTGAAACAGCGTTTGTCGTGTATTTTTATTTTAAGAACTTGAAACTACTGTTGTTGAACTCTTCACTCCACAGCCAACATATATATATACAGCCTTAGGAAGAAGCCTTGCTGCTGCATTAATTAGTACTAGTGGGACGCAAATGTCCGCCTACCCTGTCCATCTTTCCGTCCACCTGCCCTGCTCCACTAGTGCCACAACATTCACCAAGATACTTCCAGTGTCATTCAACGTAAACCTGTGAAACTGGCCGTAGAACCCCATATTTTAATTCTCACCACAACTGTAGCAGATCCATAGCTTGCAGCAACAGTACTGTGTACAAAACATATTGCAATAAAGCTTTATTAAGCACAATTTGCCTGTCTCACTTGTGTTTTGTTAAGCTCAACAAAGGAAAGGCCCAGGTGCGAGTGCAATCTTGTAGGGTTAGATTTCCAAGACTGGCTGATTTCAAATCACCAGCGACATCCTGGCGGTTATCGTAGACTAGAAACTGAACTGGACCAGCCATATAAAGGCTACAGGAGCAAGTCAAAGGCTGGGAGTTCTGCAGAGAGTAGCTCACCCCCTAACTTGCCAAAGCCTGTTCACCATCTACAAGGCACAATCAGGCTTGTGATGGAATACTCTCCACTTGCCTGGATGAGTGCAGCTTGATGCCATCCAGGACAAAGCAGCTTGCTTTCAATCCCTCCTGCACCGACACACAGTGGTAGCAGTGTGCACCATCTACAAGATGCACTGTAGAAACTCACTAAGACTCCTTCAATAGCGCCTTCAAAACCCCCCAACCTCCACCACATAGAAAGACAAGGAGCCCCAGGTGCTTGAGAACACCACCTGCAAATTCCCTTCCAAGTTGGACACCATCCTGACTTCGTACTATATTGGCTGTTCTTTCATTGCCGCTGGGTCAAAATCCCGGAACTCCCTTCGCAACAGCACTTTGGGTGTGTGCCCACACCACACGGACTGCAGTCGTTCAAAAAGGCAATTTACCACTACCACCTTGAGGGCAATTAGGGATTAGGGCAATAAATGCTGGACGACACCCATGTGCCACGAAAAACTTTTTTAAACATTCAAATATTGTTATTTATTCGAGTCAGAAGTGCTAATCCCACAACCCTGCACTCCCAGCAGTTCCCAAGGACAGCACGGGTTGGAGAGATCTGGCTACAATATTGCGGCTTCACCTTTGACCTGCGTCCCTTGTGTGTTGCTGTGGAATTGACTCTTTTTAAATGTCAGTCCTTATTTTTTATTTTTCTCACTTTTCTGAATGATTTGATTTGCAAGTGTCGAAAATTCTATCAGCAGGTGTCTAATTTATAACCTCCACTTCCCTTTTGCTGATGCCACATAAATGTTGTTTACACTCTTACAAACGTGGACAAAAAAACTGGATTCCTGAGGTGAGGGTGACTGCCCTTCACTTCAAAGCATCATTTGACTGAGTGGCATCAAAGAGCCCTATTAACCCTTGTAAAATAGAAGTTGATGGGAATCCAGGTGAAGGTCGTTGTGGGGAGAATTCTCCGCTATTTGGAGTCATACCTAGAACAAATGAAGATGGTTGTGGTCATTGGAGAACAATCTTCTCAACCACAAGACATCACTGCAGGAGTTCCCAGGGTCAACCATATTCAGCTGATTCATCAATGACCTTTGCACCATCTTGAGGTCAGAAGTGAGGATGTTTGATGATTTCACAGTGTTCAGTTCTGTTTCACAATTTTTCTCAATGAAGCAATTTGATTTGCAACTCCTCAGAAAACTGAGCCCGCATGCAGTATAAATTGGGCAGCATTCAGCTTGGCCTGTAAGTGGCCAATAGCATTAGCGTCTCACAAGTGTCAGGAAATGACCATCTCCAGCAAGAGAGAATCCAACCATGTACACTTGATGTTCAGTGTCACTGCTATTGCCGACTCCCCCACCATCACATCACGGCGGGGACTCAACAAATTTTCACTACATCTGCCACACAAATACTATGGCTACAAGAGGCTTGGTAATCTGTAGGGAGTGCCCTCATCTCCTGACATCCCAATGCCTTTCCACCATCTACAATTGCAAGTCAGGAGTGTGATGGGATAGTGACCATTTGCCTGGACGAGTGAAGCTCCAACTTAAAGCTCAACCATCCAAAACATGGCAGACCCACTGAGTGGCATCCCCCCCCCCCCCCCCCCCCACAACACACATCCCACCACCACCACCACACAACTTTAAATATTCAGTCCCTCCAATTGGCTGCACTATATATCACCTACAAGTGGAATGTGTGACCGAAGAAATTGAATGCAGAGGGTATGAAGTTTACATTTTGGTGGGACGAGTGAGAGATGAACATACGCAAATTGTTGAAGATGTCAGCAGGTTGGGAAAGTGATTAGGGAAGGCAGACAGGACTCTGGACTTTCCAAATCACTGAATTGTTACAGTGCAGGAGGAACCCATTTGGCTTTCGTGTATGGACCTGCTCTCCAATCGAGCAACTTGCCTTGTTCCATATTGCTGTGCTCGCCTTAATATTGCCTATCCTTCCTTTTCAAATAACTGTTTAATACACATTTGAATGCTTCAGTTGAACCTGTCGCCACCATAACTCTCGAGCAGTGCTTCCCAAACTAACCACTTGTTGCAAAACAATATTTCTCCTCGAATCACCTATGCTTTTTTAAAATATGTGCGCTCTTATTTTCAATCCTTTCATGAGTGGGAACACTTTCTCCGTAACTATTCTATCCAGTCACCTCTTGATTTTGAATATCTCTTACCAAATTTCCTCTCAACCTCCTTTGCTCCATAGAAAATTTCCTAACTTCTCCAATCTGTCTTCATAACCGAAGTTCCTCATTCCTGAAACCATCCCCTGAATCTCTTGGATTGGATTGGATTTGTTTATTGTCACGTGTACCGAGGTACAGTGAAAAGTATCTTTCTGCAAGCAGCTCAACAGATCATTCAGTACATGGGGAGAAAAGGGAATTAAACAGAATTCAAGAAAATACATGAGAATACATAATAGGGCAACACAATATATACAATGTAACTACATAAGCATTGGCATTGGATGAAGCATACAGGGTGTAGTATTAATGAGGTCAGTCCATAAGAGGGTAATTTAGGAGTCTGGTGACAATGGGGGAGAAGCTGTTTTTGAGTCTGTTCGTGCGTGTTCTCAGACTTCTGAATCTCCTGCCCGATGGAATCTTCTGCACCCTCTCTAATGCCAAAACAAGTCCTCAACGGCGGAACTATTGAGGATACTCGTACGAGACCAATGGCTTGGGAATGAAGGGTGCAGCAGTATGGGAGATCCCCAGTCGTCAAGGTTCCCTTCCCGCTGGAACTGGACCGATGCTCTTTTGAGGACCGTGTGTCTGCTGATGTGCAATGGCATTCCCACATTAAAAGATGCCCCACACAATTTGTCTGCCTCGAGGAAACCAACACACCCCCCACACAAACAAGATCTGTGGTGATCGTCGAGAGTGAAGGAGACAGGACCATGAGATTAGGACCGGCACATAGGCGGTGGAGTTTGATTCAATCATCTTGCCCTTGGATTGGAACGGTAGAACGTTTTGGTGGCTTTCGTCACAGCCTCATCTCGCATAGGGAAGGGGCTAGAAAAGGTGTCCTAAAAATAGTCTGTTTCATCTCCAACCTGTGCTGGAAAATGGCATCTCGTGGGCTCTCTACCTGCGGTCCAAAAATCAAAGTTAAACTCCCATTTCGGAAAATGAAATGTATGAACCCTCGTGTGTAATGAGCAATCCAATCGACTGGAATGGAGAACTGCCCTTGTTGCCCGTGAACTCAGGCACTTCAAATTGACATCGCTGCCCTGCAAGAGGCTCGAAGAGCAGGCGAGAAACAGCTGAGGGAAGAAGGCTGTGGTTGCACCTTTTTGGAGAGGAAAACCCGATGATCAGAACACATGAATTCACCATCAAGAACAAACTAGCATTCCGACTCTCTCAACTCCCTGTTGGCATCAATGAACACCTCATGACTCCTTCTACAGCTTGCCAAGAACCAGCAGGCAACAGTTGTGATTGCCTATACCCCAACAGTTGATGCCAATGATGAGCCCAAAGAAAGCTTCTTTTCCACCCTGCACACCTGACTCTCCAATAATCCTCGGAAGATAAGACTTCAACGCCAGAGATGTAAAGGATTCCCAACTCTGGAAAGGAACCATCTGAAAGGAAAGAGTTGGGAATTGCAATACCCAAAGCAGTTCTCCTGCTTACCAAATGCGCGGAACACCAGCTTGTCACCACTAATAGGGTGCTCCACCAAAAAGACAAGCTGAACTCTGGAGCGTTTCTGGTAGGTTGGAAAACTGCAAATGTGACACCACTGTTTAAAAAGGAGGAAGACAAAAGGTGGGTAACTATAGGCTGGTTCGTTTAACTTCTGTTGTGGGGAAAATGCTTGAAACTATCATTCAGGAAGAAATAGCGAAACATCTGAAAATAAATTGTTCCATTGGGCAGACACATCATAGGTTCATAAAAGGCGGGTCATGTTTGACTAATTTAGTTGGATTCTTTGAGGACATACGAGTGCAATGTACAATGGGGAGTTGATGGATGTGGGGTATCTGGATTTCCAGAAGGCATTCAACAAAGTGCCACACAAAAGGCTGCTGCTTAAGATAAATCTGCATAGCTTACAGGTAATGTATTAGCATGGATAGAGGATTGGTTAACTGACAGAAAGCAAGGAATAAATGGGGGATTTTCTAGTTGCCGATCGGTAGCTAGTGATGTGCCTCAGGGATCAGTGTTGGGCCCCCAATTGTTCACAATTTAGACAGATGATGAGTTGGGGACCAAGTCTAATGTGTCAATGTTTGCAGATGACACTAAGATGAGTGGGAGAGCCAAGTGTGTATAGGACACTGAAAGTCTGCAGAGGGGTATAGATAATTTAAGTGAGTGGGAAAAGGTCTGGCAGATAGAGTTCAATGTTGGTAAATGTGAGATCATCCATTTTGGTAGGAATACCAGTAAAATGGACTAGTATTTAAAAGGTAAAAAATCACTGCATGCTGCTGTGCAGAGGGACCTGGGTGTCCTTGTGCATGAATCGCAAAAAGTTGGTTTGTAGGTGCAGCAAGTAATTAAGAAGGCAAATGGAATTTTGTCTGTCATTGCTAAAAGTATGGGGTGGAATTCTCCGCTCCCCACGTGGCATGGGAGAATCGTGGGAGGGCCTCCTGACATTTTTTACACCCCCCTGGTGCCCCCAGTGATTTTCTCCCCCCCCCCCCCCCCCCCCCCCCGGCTCGGAAGAATCGCCGCTCGCCGTTTTTCACGGCGAATGGCAATTCTCCGAGCCCGATGGGCCGAGCGGCCGGCCCTTCACGCCCGTTTCACCATGGCAGCAACCACACCTGGTCACTGCATTCGTGAAATGGGCACCAGATGCCCGTTTGGCGCATCTAGGGGCCCGATTGGCACGGGAGCACCACGACTGTGTTCGGGAGGGGACAGGCCCACAATCGGTGCCCACCGATCATCGGGCCAGCGTCCAAAACGGATGCACTCTTTCCCCTCCGCCACCCGGCAAGATCAAGCCGCCACGTCTTGCCGGGCGGCTGAGGAGAAAGACGGCCACCGCGCATGCGCGAGTTCATGCTGTCTGAACGATGAAGTCATCCGCGCATGCGCGGGTTGCCGGTTCCAACCCGCGCATGTGCGGATGACTTCACATTCTCGGCGTGACGAGGTCGCTGCCAAGAAAGACGGAGGCCCGCTCCTAGCCCCCGGGTGGGGGTGAATTAGGTGCGGGGAGCGGGCTCCGAGGCCATCGTGAACCTCGGCCGAGTTCACGACGGCCTTCACGAATTCGGCCCCCTGCGGAGAATTCCGCCCATGAAGTTTAAAAGCAGGGAGGTGATGTTGCAGCTGTATAGGGTGTTGGTGAGGCCACACCTGGAGTACTGTGTACAGTTTTGTCTCCTTACTTGAGAAGCCATGATGTGGAGATGCCGACGTTGGACTGGGGTGAGCACAGTAAGAAGTCTTACAACACCAGGTTAAAGTCCAACAGGTTTGTTTCAAACACTAGCTTTCGGAGCACGGCTCCTTCTTCAGTGCTCCGAAAGCTCGTGTTTGAAACAAACCTGTTGGACTTTAACCTGGTGTTGTAAGACTTCGTATTTGAGAAGTGATGAACTGGCACTGGAGGTGTGCAGAGGAGATTCACTAGGTTGATTCTGGAGTTGAGAGGATTACGAGGAGAGACTAAGTAGACTGGGACTATAGTCATTGGAATTTAGAAGAATGAGGGGGATCTTATAGAAACATATAACATTATGAAGTGACTAGATAGGATAGAAGCAGGGAGGTTGTTTCCACTGGCGAGTGAATCTAGAACTGGGGGCATAGGCTCAAAATCAGGGGGAGCAGATTTGGGATGGAGATGAGGAACTTCTTCACCCAAAGGGTGATGAATCTGTGGAATTCCCTGCCCAGTGAAGCAGTTGAGGCTACCTCGTTAAATGTTGTTAAGGCAAAGGTGAACAGTAAAGGTGAGCAGGCGGGTAAGTAGAGCTGAGTCCACAAAAAGATCAGCCATGATCTTATTGAATGGTGGAGCAGGGTTGACGGTCCAGATGGCCTACTCCTGCTCCTAGTTCTTTTGTTCTTAAAGGGGACAAAGCAGACTGTGGGAATTACCAAACAATCTCCCTATTCGCCATTGCTGGGAAGATAATTGCCTAAATTCCTACGAGCCGACTTCTCCCAGTCTCTGAAGAAACCTTTCCGGAAAGCCAGTGTGGCTTCCAACCAAGCTGTGGAACAGTGGACATGATTTTCACTACTCAACAATTTCAAGAGAAATGCCAGGAGCAATATTAACTACTCTACATGGCCTTCATCGATCTGACCAAGACTTTTGACTCAATCAATTGAGAATTGCTCTTCAAGACCCTGTCAAAGGCTGGCTGTCAGAGAAATTCATCGGCACCCTCCGATTCCTCCACAACAGTCCTCACTGATGGAAATAAGACAGTAACCTTCAAGGTTAAGACTGAAGTCAAGCAGGGATGTGTCATGGCCCCCACTCTTTTCTCCATCATCATCACCACCGTCCTTCACCTTGTCAAGAGCCAGCTTTTCGGTGGAGTGAACATTGTCTGCAGGATGGATGGAAACTTTTTCAACCCCAACCGGTTGAAATTCAAGAAGGAAACGATCGACAATGACATTGCTCGTGGAACTTCAATATGCGGATGACATCCCCAGCTCCGGTGTCTCGGAAGAGAATCTCCAAGCCATAGAACATAGAACAATACAGCACAGAACAGGCCCTTCTGCCCACGATGTTGTCCCGAACTTTGTCCTAGATTAAGAACGAATTGATCTACACCCCATCATTCTACCGTAATCCATGTACCTATCCAATAGCCGCTTGAAGGTCCCTAATGTTTCCGACTCAACTACTTCCACAGGCAGTGCATTCCATGCCCCCACTACTCTCTGGGTAAAGAACCTACCTCTGACATCCCCCCAGTATCTTTCACCATTCACCTTAAATTTATGTCCTCTTGTAATGGTTTGTTCCACCCGGGGAAAAAGTCTCTGACTGTCTACTCTATCTATTCCCCTGATCATCTTATAAACCTCTATCAAGTCGCCCCTCATCCTTCTCCGTTCTAATGAGAAAAGGCCGAGCACCCTCAACCTTTCCTTGTAAGACCTACTCTCCATTCCAGGCAACATCCTGGTAAATCTCCTTTGCACCTTTTCCAAAGCTTCCACATCCTTCCTAAAATGAGGTGACCAGAACTGCACACAGTACTCCAAATTTGGCCTTACCAAGGTTTTGTAAAGCTGCATCATCACCTCACGGCTCTTAAATTCAATCCCTCTGCTAATGAACGCTAGCACACACATAGGCCTCCTTCACAGCTCTATCCACTTGAGTGGCAACTTTCAAAGATCGATGAACATAGACCCCAAGATCTCTCTGCTCCTCCACATTGCCAAGAACCCTACCATTAACCCTGTATTCCGCATTCAGATTTGTCCTTCCAAAATGGACAACCTCACACTTTTCAGGGTTAAACTCCATCTGCCACTTCTCAGCCCAGCTCTGCATCCATTCTATGTCTCTTTGCAGCCGACAACAGCCCTCCTCACTATCCAAAACTCCACCAATCTTCGTATCATCTGCCAATTTACTGACCCACCCTTCAACTCCCTCATCCAAGTCATTAATGAAAATCACAAACAGTAGAGGACACTGGTACGGCACTGGTAACTGGGCTCCAGGCTGAATATTTGCCATCCACCACCACACTCTGACTTCTATCGGTTAGCCAGTTCGTTATCCAGCTGGCCAAATTTCCCACTATCCCATGCCTCCTTACTTTCTGCATACGCCTACCATGCGGAAACTTATCAAATGCCTTACTAAAATCCATGTACACTACATCCACCACTTTACCTTCATCCACATGCTTGGTCACCGCCGCAAAGAATTCAGTAAGACTTGTGAGGCAAGACCTACCTCTCTCTCATCCGTGCTGATTATCCCGAATCAAGCAGATGCTCAGAAATCCTATCCCTCAGTACCCTTTCCATTACTTTGCCTACCACCGAAGTAAGACTAACTGGCCTGTAATTCCCAGGGTTATCCCTATTCCCTTTTTTGAACAGGGGCACGACATTCGCCACTCTCCAATCCCCTGGTACCACCCTTGTTGACAGTGAGGACGAAAAGATCATTGCCAACGGCTCTGCAATTTCATCTCTTGCTTCCCATAGAATCCTTGGCTATATCCCGTCAGGCCTGGGGGACTTGTCCATCCTCAGGTTTTTCAAAATGCCCAACACATCTTACTTCCTAACAAGTATCTCCTCGAGCTTACCAGTCTGTTTCACACTATCCTCTCCAACAATATGGCCCCTCTCATTCGTAAATACTGAAGAAAAGTACTCGTTCAAGACCTCTCCTATCTCTTCTGACTCAATACACAATCTCCCGCTACTGTCCTTGATCGGACCCATCCTCGCTCTAGTCATTCTCATATTTCTCACATATGTGTAAAAGGTCTTGGGGTTTTTCTTGATTCTGCCCACCAAAGATTTTTCATGCCCTCTCTTAGCTCTCCTAATCCCTTTCTTCAGTTCCCTCCTGGCTATCTTGTATCCCTCCAGCGCCCTGTCTGAACCTTGATTCCTCAGCCTTACATAAGTATCCTTTTTCCTCTTAACAAGACATTCAACCTCTCTTGTCAACCATGGTTCCCTCACTCGACCATCTATTCCCTGCCTGACAGGGACATGCCTGACAACGACATGTAGTATCTGTTCCTTGAACAAGCTCCACATTTCAATTGTGTCCTTCCCTGACAGCCTATGTTCCCAACTTATGCACTTCAGTTCTTGTCTGACAGCATCGTATTTACCCTTCCCCCAATTGTAAAATCTTGCCCTGTTGCACACACCTATCCTTCTCCATTACTAAAATGAAAGTCAGAATTGTGGTCACTATCTCCAAAATGCTCCCCCACTAACAAATCTATCACTTGCCCTGGTTCATTACCAAGTACCAAATCTAATATGCCCTCCCCTCTGGTGGGACAATCTACATACTGTGTTAGAAAAGCTTCCTGGACACACTACACAAACACCACCCCATCCAAACTATTTGATCTAAAGAGTTTCCACTCAATGTTTGGGAAGTTGAAGTCACCCATGACTACTACCCTGTGACTTCTGCACCTTTCCAAAATCTGTTTCCCAATCTGTTCCTCTACATCTCTGCTGCTATTGGGGAGGCCTATAGAAAACTCCCAACAAGGTGACTGCTTCTTTCCTATTTCTGACTTCAGACCTCAGTAGGCAGATCCTCCTCGAACTGCCTTTCTGCAGCTGTTATACTATCTCTAATTAATAATGCAACCCCACCACCTCTTTCAATACCTTCCCTAATCTTATAGAAACATCTATAACCAGGAACCTCCAACAACCATTTCTGCTGCTCTTCTATCCAAGTTTCCGTGATGGCCACCACATCGTAGTCCTAAGTACCAATCCATGCCTTAAGTTCACCCACCTTATTCCTGATGATTCTTGCGTTGAAGTATACACACTTCAACCCATCTCCGTGCTTGCAAATACTCTCCTTTGTCATTGTTACCTTCCCCACTGCCTCACTACACACTTTGACGTCCTGCACATCGGCTTCCTTCGTTGCTGGACTACAAGTCCGGTTCCCATTCCCCAGCCAAATTAGTTTAAACTCTCTCAAAGAGTACTAGAAACCCTCCCTTCCAGGATATTGGTGCCCCTCTGGTTCGGATGCAACCCATCCTGCTTGTAGAGGTCCCACCTTCACCAGAATGCACTCCAATTATCCAAATACCTGAAGCCCTCCCTCCTACACCATTCCTGCAGCCACGTGTTCAACTGCACTCTCCCTATTCCTAGCCTCGCTATCACATGGCACCGGCAACAAACCAGAGATGACAACTCTGTCTGTCCTGGCTTTTCACTTCCAGCCTAACTCCCTAAACTCATTTATTACATCCACACTCCTTTTCCTACCTACGTCGTTGGTACCAATGTGCACCACGACTTCTGGCTGCTCACCCTCCCCCTTAAGGATCCTGAAGACACGATCCGAGACAACCCTGGCCCTGGCACCCAGGAGACAACATACCTTTCAAGAGTCTCGCTCATGACCACAGAATCTCCTATCTATTCCCCTAACCATTGAGTCTCCTATCACTATTGCTTTTCTATTCTACCCCCTTCCCTTCTGAGCCACAGAACCAGACTCAGTGCCAGAGACCTGGCCGGTAGGGCCTTCCCCCAGTAGGTCATTCCCCCCCAACAGCATCCAAAATGGTATACTTGTTTTGAAGGGGAACGGCCATGAGGGGTCCCTGCACTGTCTGCCTGTTCGTTTTCTTTCCCCTGACTGTAACCCAGCTACTCTTGTCCTGTATCCTGGGTGTGGCTACCTCCCTGTAACTCTTGTCTATTACCCCCTCTGCCTCCTGGATGATCCGAAGTTCATCCAGCTCCAGCTCCAGTTCCCTAACATGGTCTCTGAGGAGCTGGAGTTGGGCGCACTTCCCGCAGGTATAGTCAGCGGGGACATCGGTGGTATCCATCACCACCCACATCCTACAGGAGGCGCATGCAACTTCCCTCGCCTCCATCCCCTCTTACCTTACAGAATACAGCTGCACTGTGGACCAACTGGAACTCCGCCCTCCGACTCTGCTCCCAGTCAGCTGCACTCTCTGTTAACCCCCAACTCTCTTCAAGCTCTTTAAGGAAATGTAGGAAGTGAAATGAAAAGGGGCACCTTACTCACTCCTCACCGAACTCCCTCAGTCACCAAACTCTCACTATAGCACTCAAATGCACCCAAATTCAGCACTCCCTCAGTCACCAAATTCTCACTATAGCACTCAAATGCACCCAAATTCAGCACTCCCTCAGTCACCAAACTCTCACTATAGCACTCAAATGTACCCAAATTCAGCACTCCTTCAGTCACCAAACTCTCACTATAGCACTCAAATGCACCCAAATTCAGCACTCCCTCAGTCACCAAACTCTCATTATAGCACTCAAATGCACCCATATTCAGCACTCCCTCAGTCACCAAACTCTCACTATAGCACTCAACTGCACCCAAATTCAGCACTCCCTCAGTCACCAAACTCTCACTATAGCACTCAACTGCACCCAAATTCAGCATTCAGTGCAAACAAAGTCTGCACTGTAACTAGCTCAGATTTATACTGTAACTCTAGCCTCTGAAAACTGGCCTAATCTAATTAACTAATTAACAAGCCCCAGCTGCAAGTAGTTACAAGTAGAACTTTTGTTTTAAAGCTGATTGAAAATTCACCACCTTCTCAACCAAACAGCAACTTTTAAGTTAATTAACTAAATAAAAGAAAGACTAGACTTTAGATAAAAATAAAAAATAAACCCTTAATATCCCTCAGTCACCAATCTCTCACAAAAGCACTCAAATGCACCCAAATTCAGCACTCAGTGCAAACCGATGCCATGCCTGATGCCTTCACTGAAGCATACCAGCCGGTAGCAGTATGTAGGTTGAAGTTGCACATTGGGCAGCTCCTGCTCGAGGCTCGATTTTTTTTGGAACTTAACGCCCGGTCCCAGGGGCAATTTTTAAACCAACAGGTGCAGAAAGACATAAGGAAGGAGGGGATTGTTGTAAACTCGGAAGAAGGCTGCCGGAAAGAAGGGAGCAAGTGAAGATTCGTTGTCGAGCAAATGGATCAGCCCAGCAGCAGGAAAGATGGCGGAGGCTAGGTCACTGGGTGGGGCTGCGCAGTTCTCGACAGAAAAGATGACCGAGGTGATGGCCTTGGAACTTGAAAAACTATTTACTGAACACATGGAGGTGAGGAGGACGGAAATGATGGCGACAATGAAGGTATTGGTGGAGGAGGCAATTGCCCCGGTGAAGGTAGTTGTGTCGAGGACATCGGCCGAGGTGCGGGAGCAGGCTGAGAAACTGAAGGGGGTGGAGGAAGCCTTGGCGCAATACAGTAATTAACTCACCTTGCTGGGTGAGGAGCTGCAGAGAGTGGTGGAGACCAACAAAGGTCTGAGAGCGAAGGTGGATGACCTGGAAAATAGATCGAGACGGCGGAACATAAGAATTGTGGATCTGCCCGAAGGGATGGAGGGCCCTAGGCTGACTGAGTACTTTGCCAAGATGCTGGTCGAGCTGCTAGGGGAGGGGAAAGAACCCACCGGTATGAACTGGATCAGGCTCATCGGTCATCGAGGCCTAAACCAAACGAGAATGAGCCATCAAGAGTGGTAGTAATTTGTCTTCTCAGATACCATGAGAAGGAGAAAGTCCTGAGTTGGGAAAAGCAGAAACAGGTGGTGCAATGGGCTGGAGCTGGTATATGTATATACCAGGATCTAACCGTGGAGCTGGCGAGAATGCGGGCGGCCTTTGGCCAAGAGAAGGTGGCACTGTAGAGTATGTTTTGGCGTGGTGTGTCCAGCAGAGTTGAGAGTGACCTACAACTCCAAAGACTTTTGGTTTGGGGCGGTGAAGGTGGCTTTTGTGAAGGCAAAAGGACTGGGGCAGAAATGGGACTGGAGTTCAGTCTTTGACGGAAGGGGGGATGGAAGATAGTATCTCAATCTCTTTCATGTTATATGTGATGAAAAGGTGTGAAGTTACATGTTTGGGAAGGGTAGGAGTTTGGATTTCTAGCATTTGTGTGTTTACACTGGATTGTTTGAAGAAATGTCTTTGTTTTTCGGACACTGAGCAGGGGCACCAGACTAGGAAGGGATCGATACTGGGAGAGGTGCTTTCGAGGGGAAATGGATAGGGGGATTCTTGGGGGGTTCAATGGCAACAAAGGGACTGGGCGGTTCAGGTCCAGAGGGCAGGATCCGGAGTTATAATGATGGCGGTCAGGAGGAGCGGGGGTATTGAGTGACTCCCCCCCTCCCCCCGGTCAGAATAGTAACATGGAACGTGAGGAATTTGGGGGAGGGGGGACAGTGAAGAGATCGAGAATGTTTGCGCACCTAAAAAGCTAGGCCAGTGTTGCCATGTTATAAGAGACCCAGCTAAAGGTGAAGGACCAAGTGAGGCAAATATTTCATTCCGGGGTTGAAAGTAGGGCGCAGGGGAGTAACGGTGTTGGTGGATCAGAGGGTGAGGTTCCAGATGGAGAAGTTGGAAGTGAACCAGGGGGTCGATACGTAATAGTAAGAGGGGAATTGGAGAGGAGGTTGGCAGCAGTGACGAGTGAGTATGGCCCTAAATAGGATGGTGCAGGGTTTGTGCGGAAGACTGAGCAGAGTCGAATAAATTGGCGTTTGGTAGGATTTGTCAGGAAGGTCTCTGTTGTGGTCACAGCACTTTAGAACATAGAACGATACAGCGCAGGAAAGGCCCTTCGGCCCTCAATGTTGCACCGACATGGAAAAAAACTAAAGGCCATCTAACCTACACTATGCCCTTATCATCCATATGCTTATCCAATAAACTTTTAAATGCCCTCAATGTTGGCGAGTAACATTTCTATGTCAATTTCTGCCAGTAATTCACCAATATTATTTACCATTTTCGCAAACTTGCACAGTAACCCTGATTTAGACTCTATGAATTTCTGTTAAGACTGACCCCACTTAACAACTTTCTATTCCCGACTGTAGTGCGATCCATCTCTCCCAGTATTTTCTGCCACTTTGTAGTCTTCTCTAATGTTATCGACTGGCCCCCACATTCCTGCTGAGTTCATTCAAAACCTCTTGAAATTTCTAAACAAAACTATAAAATGCTCCTCAAGGAACTCAGTCCCAGCTCTATTCCGTTGCATCCCGTCACGGTTGTACGGGTGCCATATTTCCCAGAGCCACTCCCAAGTTCCTAAGAATCAAAAGAACTCCATCCTGCACAATTTTTCCAATCACACTTTAATCTGTCTCCTGTTTCTGTACTCACTTAGGCGTGGCACTGGGTGTAATCTGGAGATGACTGCTTTTGAGATCCCGCTTACTAATTATCTACCGAGCTCCCTGAATTCAGATTGCAGGACCACATTCCTCTTTCAAACGATGTCATTAGTACTGTTGCGCGCCTTAATGGCTGGCTGTTCGCCCTCTAACCCCTGGGGTGCTCTGCAGCCATTCAGAAACAGCCCTAACCCTGACACCAGGGAGGCAACATGCCATCCTAGATTCATATTTGAGGCCACAGAAATGCTCTTCTATTCCCTTGGCCATTGAATCATCTATTACTTTTGCTCTTCCAGGCTGCCTTTCACCTCACCCCCTGATGTACCATCAATTGAACGCGAGACGAGTTGCTGAACAAAAGTATGGCTTTAATATACTAGATGTTAAGCCCTGCGGTCAATTACAGTAGAAGGACGACCGCCGGGAGTACTGGGTATTTATACTCCGCCCTGGAGGCGGGGTTAACTCAGCCTCTCGACCAATCAGGGAGCCGTCACCTGACTGGTCTCAACCAACCGGTTGAGAGGCACATGACCGACCAGGGCCAATGGTAAGTCGGTGTTCTGCACCAATGGCAGGCAGCTATGCTAATCATACCACCACACCCCCAACCCTGCGCAGCTGAATCACTTGTGTTGCCATGGACTTGGCTCTGGCTTCACTCCTCCGATCGCTCTCATCAGTTTTCAGAACTGAATACTGGTTGGAGAATTAGATGCACTCAGCGCACTTCTGCTCTACCTGCCTGTTTCTTTTTGACTGTGTTTTGGTGGTCACTTCTTCCCTCTCTCCCTGCGTACCCTTAAGCTGCTGGGTGACTACAGCAGTAACCTTGCTACCCACATAACTCCGAACTTCATGGATGCTCCACAGTGAGGTCAGCCCGCTGCTTAAGTTCCAGAACCTCGAGCTGTAGCAACTGACAACTCTTGTTGCACAAGTGGGTATCCAGGACATGGGAGGCATCCTGGAGCCTCCACATAGCGCAGAATGGCTATTCCTGAGGTTGGAATAGCTCTGCCATTTCTCTATTTGTTAACTGATAAGAGCTTTTCACAGTAACTTCATTTGAAGCCTACTTGTGACAATAAGCAATTTTCATTTCATTTCATTTTCATTTCATTTGTTGCTGTGATGAAACCCTGCTTCTAGCAATAAACCATAATCCATATCAATAGTGAAAGAGTTTTACCAATGATAAAACTTGCTACTATTAATACAGGTCGTGGACCCCATATAGGGGATGCTGGGGACTGAGCAACTTCTGGATTTGGGGTTTCTCCAGATTTTGGATCCTAGATTGGTGGGGTAAAATTGAATATCTTGCCATTTAGCTCACCAGGCTAAATCGCTGGCTTTGAAAGCAGACCAAGCAGGCCAGCAGCACGGTTCGATTCCCGTATCAGCCTCCCCGGACAGGCGCCGGAATGTGGCAACTAGGGGCTTTTCACAGAAACTTCATTGAAGCCTACTCGTGACAATAAGCGATTTTCATTTCATTCATTTCATTTCATGTGTGCAAGAAATGTTGCAGTTTAGCAGTATCCAGCCAGAAGTACATGTTTTTTAAACAGTGTCTTCTGACATTGATCCCGGACCCAAACTGCAGGGGATCAGCATTCCACGACCCGGATATGACGGATAGCGAAGCCTGATGGGAATTGTAGTTCCAAGGTCGGGACACGGTTCTCGGGTCCTTCTAGACTTTGGCATGACCGGTTCTGGGATGCCGGATGAGGGGTCGACGCCTGTAAGTCTTAGCAATATCGAGCCATTCTGACATGAAAAAGAAAGAAAGAAATAAATAAATAATCTTTACTGTCACAAGTCAGCTTACATTCACACTGCAATGAAGTTACTGTGAAAAGCCCCTAGTCGTCACATTCCAGCGCATGTTCGGGTACACACACACATAATTCAGAATTCTCAGCTGGTATGGGAATTGAACCCGTGTTGCTAGCCTTGTTCTGCATCGCAAATCAGCTGTCTAGCCCACTGAGCTAAACCAGCCCCTGTGCCATTGACATTGGGCCATTCTGACATAATTTGATGTGGGGTTATGATTCCGGCATGTGGCTCAGACAATAATGTGCTCCACTTCCTGTGTGGACCATGGAGTAAGTGGTCACACACAAGGCAGTTTCTGCCCAAGGTTACAGAAAAGAGCTCTTTTTTAATCAATACGAGGTGGAATTTTGATGAAAAGATGTAGGTGAATGTTGGAGGAGTACTTTCCCCCAGGAATGGTATGTCTCTTGATTACCAGACCCGGCAGAAACAGCGAAAGATTTGGCTGGAGCTGCAGTAAAGACAAAAGCCTCTTCCAGCATGCAGGCGGGGGAAGGGCAAACATAAAGGCTTCAAATTGACTTGAGGGCCTTTATTAAAGCTGAATTCTAGCAGCAGAGGGAACAACTGTGAAAAGACCACACCAAGGCCATTGAAGAAGCGGTGACGAGACTTCCGGTGGCGGCCATGGAGGAGTAGGTCGCGCATTCGGCAGCTCCTGTCTGGAATCGACTCTCGGACCTTTTTCAGGAGTTTCCACAGGCATTTTGGAGCAGATTGGTGAAGCGAACACTTCCAAAAGGATTCCCTCTCTGTTGTATGGATAGCTGGACCAGGAGTGGCGTGTGAAGCGTTTAAGTCCCAACAGACAGAAGCGTGTGGAGCGAGCGCCGAGGCACAGGCGGCCGGTATAGACCAGGGTACGTGGGCGCAGTTGGCACAGGAGCAACAGGAGTTCCGTAGGGGCTGCTTTGCTGGTCTTAAAAAGCCATGATGTGGAGATGCCGGCGTTGGACTGGGGTGAGCACAGTAAGAAGTCTTACAACACCAGGTTGAAGTCCAACAGATTTGTTTCAAACACGAGCTTTCGGAGCACGGCTCCTTCTTCACCTGAGGAAGGAGCTGCGCTCCGAAAGCTCGTGTTTGAAACAAACCTGTTGGACTTCAACCTGGTGTTGTAAGACTTCGTACTGGTCTTAAAAAGGACATGCTGGCCCCGATGAAGGCATCAATAGACCAAATGATCGCAACTCAGGCAACACAAGGGAAAGCGATCCAACCATGAGGACGAGTTGGTCGTATTGGCCCTTAAGGTGGAGGCGCAGGATGACCTCCACACGAAGTGGCAGGAGAGGCTGGAGGACATAGAGAACAGGTCTAGGAGACAGAACTTGAGAATTGTGGGTCCCCGAAGGTGTGGAGGGGTCGGATGCGGGAGCATTTGTGTCCAAGATGCTGGAGACACTGATAGGGACGGGGGTATTCCCTCGACCCCTGGCGCACAGAGCCCTCGCAAGGAAGCCCAAGGCGAATGAAGCGCCGAGGGCCATGGTGGTGAGATTTCATCGCTTCTCTGACAAGGAACTTGTCTTGCGGTGAGCAAAAAAAGAACGGAGCAGCAGGTGGGAGAACAGCATGATACACACCTACCTGGACCTGGGTGCGGAGCTGGCCAAGGGGCGTGCTGGATTCAACCGGGTGAAGGCAACCCTCTTCAGCAAGGGCGTGAAATTTGGGATGCTACACCCAGCGAGGCTATGGGTCAGCAACAAGGAACGGCATTACTATTTTGAGATGCCAGACAAGGCGTGGTCATTCGTCAAACAAAAAAAGCTGGACTTGAATTAAAGGACGGCTAAGCTTTGGTGGAATGCGGCGGTGGTGGGCTGGGTAACAAGGTACCATTTCTAATATAAGATTGTATACAATGTTGGGTGCGTGTAAGAGCTGTGGTGGTGGCTGGAGGGTGCAGAGTTTTCGGCAAAGTTGAGATACGGAGGGGGGGAGGGGGAGGGGGAGGGGGAGGGGGCCCTGTACTTAGTGCGAATTTTTGGGAAGTTGGAGCCTTGGTTAAACAAGTGTCTCCTCACAGGGCAATATTAGTGTCTTCTTTTTGTTTCATATTACTATTTACTCACTGGGGCTGGAGAGGTAGTTTAATTGGTTTATTCACATGGGGAGAAGGGTCCGGACAATGAGGCAACAGTCTGATCGGCGCCAGGAGCGGGAGCTGCCAGGGTCAGCGTAGGTCAGCTGACTCTCGGGAGCATAGTGGGGGTGAGCAAGTGCCCAGCTGGTACTTAGCGGGGGGGGGTTTTGTGTCATGGGGCTGTTGGAGGGAGAGAGAGGAGGGGGGGGGGATGCTGCTTTGCTGACAGAGGAGGTATCAATTTCAGGGTACCAATTGAGGGTCAGGGGCGGCGTCTCCCTGTGGGGGTGCTCAAGGAAGCGAAGGGCGCGGGCTTGAGGTTGGCCAAGAAAGGTCGATGGCTAGTCGGCAGGGGGGTGTGGGTTTGGTTCCCCATGTCCAGGCTGATCACATGGAATGTGAGGGGTTTGAATGGGCCGGTCGAAAGAGCGCGCGTGTTCGCGCATCTAAAGGGGTTAAAGGCAGACGTAGCAATGCTTCAGGAGACGCATTTAAAGCTCGCAGATCACACGAGATTAAAAAAGGGATGTGTAGGCCAGGTGTTCCATTCAGGGCTGGATTCGAAGACCAGGAGCATAGCAATTCTGATCTGTAAGGGTGTGGCATTCGAGGCTGGGAGAATTGTGGCAGATAAGGGGGGCAGGTATATAATGGTGAGTGGGAAGTGGGAGGGGGTCCAGGTCGTGTTTGTGAACGTCTATGCTCTGAATTAGGATGATGTGGAATTTATGAGACGCATGCTAGGCAAAATCCCGGACTTAGAGTCACAACACCTGATCATGCGGGGGGACTTTAACACAGAAATCGACCCTGAGCTGGACCGGTCGAAGTCCAGGACAGGGAAGCGACCAGCAGTGGCTAAGGAATTGAAGGGTTTTATGGAGCGGATGGGGGGGTGGGGGGAAATTGGGGGGGGGAATGGATGGGGGGGAAATGGGGGGGGAGGGGGGATGGGGGGGAGGGGGGATGGGGGGAAATTGGGGGGGAAATGAGGGGGAGGGGGAAATGGGGGGGATGGGGGGAAATGGGGGGGATGGGGGGGAAATGGGGGGGGAAATGGGGGGATGGGGGGGAAATGGGGGGGAATATGGGGGGGGAAATGGGGGGATGGGGGGGGGAAATGGTGGGGGTGAATCCCTGGAGGTTTGCGTGGCCAAGAGCGAAGGAGTTCTCCTTTTTCTCCCACGTTCATAAGGTTTATTGCCACATAGACTTCTTTGTCTTGAGTAGGACATTAATCCCAAAGGTGGCGGGGACAGAATACTCAGCAATCACAGTCTCAGACCATGCCCCGCACTGGGTGGACCTGCACTTAATGAGGAGAGAGGCCAGCGCCCACTCTGGAGACTGGATGTGGGGCTGCTGGCGGACGAAGAGGTTTGCGGGCGGATTAGCAGGAACATCCAGGATTACCTGGAAACAAACGATACAGGTGAGGTAGCAGTGGCAACAGTCTGGGAGGCTCTGAAGGCAGTTGTCAGAGGCTCATCTCAATTCAATCCCATAGGGAAAAGAGAGAAAGAGAGGAGAGGGAGAGACTGGTGGAGGAGATATTCCGAGTGGACAGGAGTTACGCGGAGGTCCCCGAGACGGGCTACTGAGGGAGCGGCGGAGTCTGCAGGCGGAGTTTGAACTGCTGACCACAGGGAAAGCGGTAGCACAGCTGAGGAAGGCAAGGGGGGCGAAAGCGAGTAGAATGCTGGCACACCAACTGCAAAAGAGGGAGGCGGCCAGGGAAATCAGGGGAGTAAAAAATAAGGAGGGTAACATGGTCTTGGATCCAGGGGGGGTGAACGGAGTCTTTAAGGAATTCTATAGTAAACTATACGAGTCGGAGCCCCCGACGGGAGTGGAAGGGATGAGGCAATTTTTGGACCAGTTGAGGTTTCCAAAGGTGGAAGAAGACCTGGTGGTGGGGCTGGGGGCCCCGATTTTGAATTGGAGGAGATTGTCAAGGGTATAGAGGGCATGCAATCGGGTAAAGCCCCGGGGCCGGACGGTTACCAGGCAGAATTCTATAAGAAATTTTCGGAAATATTGAGCCCACTCCTGATGAGGACCTTCAATGAGGCTAGAGAGAAAGGAACCCTCCCTGCAACAATGTCACAGGCTTTCATCTCACTCATTCTTAAACGAGGGAAGGACCCGGAACATGTTGTTATACATGCCGATTTCGCTTTTAAGCGTGGATGCCAAATTGCTAGCTAAGATTCTGGCCACAAGAATTGAGGATTGCGTCCCAGGGGTGATAGAGAAAGACCAGACTGGGTTTCTTAAAGGCAGACAACTCAATACCAATGTCCGGAGACTTTTGAATATTATTATGATGCCCTCAGAGGGAGGGGAGGCGGAGGTGGTAACAGCGATGGATGCAGAGAAAGCCTTTGACCGTGTGGAGTGGAGGACCTCTGGGAAACGCTGGGGAGGTTCGGGTTTGGTGAGGGCTTTATTGGCTGGGTGAAATTGCTGTACCAGGCACCTGTAGCAAGTGTATGTACAAACCGGCTGAGGTCAGGGTACTTCGAGCTTCACCGGGGAACGAGGCAGGGGTGTCCCCTCTCCCCGTTACTATTTGCCCTAGCTATAGAACCACTAGCTATGGCGCTGAGAGCCTCGAGGAACTGGCAGGGACTGGTTCGGGGAGGGGGGGGGTGGAACATCGGGTCTCGCTATACGCGGATGATTTGCTCCTGTACATTTCGGACCCTGTGGAGGGGGTGGGGGAGGTTCTGCGGATTCTGAGGGATTTTGGTAGTTTTTCAGGGTACAAACAGAACATGGGAAAGAGCGAGTTGTTTGTGATTCAGGCCAAGTGGCAGGAGGAGAGACTGAAAGAGCTGCCACTCAGGATGATAGAGAAAGGTTTTGTTACCTGGGTAGACAGGTGGCCAGGAAATGGGATGCCCTGCACAGGCTCAACCTGACCCGGTTGGTGGAGCAAATGGAAGGGGACTTTAAAAGGTGGGACATGCTCCCGCTGTCACTGGCAGGGAGGGTGCAGACCGTGAAAATGACCGTCCTCCCCAGTTTTGGTTTGTCTTTCAGTGCCTCCCCATCTTCATCCATAAGGCCTTTTTTTAAGCGGGTGAGTAGGATCATTACGGGCTTTGTGTGGGCGAATAAGACCCTGCGAGTAAGGAGATCGCTGTTGGAGCGCAGTCGGGGGGGGGGGGGGGGGGGTGGGTTGGCACTGCCGAACTTTCACAACTACTACAGGGCGGCCAATATAGCTATGACTAGGAAGTGAGCGATGGGTGGGAGGGCGGCGTGGGAGCAGCTGGAGGTGGCGTCATGTAAATGTATTAGTCTGGGAGCTTTGATAACGGCTCCTTTGCCGTTCTCGCTGACCCGTTACTCCACGAGTCCGGTGGTGGTGGTGACGCTGCGGATCTGGGGACAGTGGAGGTGGTACAAGAAGGTGGAGGGAGCGTTGGTCTGGACCCCGATATGCAACAACCACAGGTTTGTCCCTGGGTAGGATGGATGGTGGGTTTCAGAGCTGACGGAGGGCAGGCATCAGAATGATGGGAGATCTGTTCATAGACGGAAGCTTCCCAATTTGAAGGCACTAGAGGACAAATTTAATCTGCCGCCAGGAAACGCGTTTAAATATCTGCAAGTACGAGCCTTCCTGAAAAAAACAGGTAGTGGCCTTTCCGACGCTGCCGCCACTGAGGATACAGGACAGGGTGGTCACCGGCACCTGGGTGGGGAGGGGGAGGTGTCTGATATCTACCAGGAACTAGAGGAGGCGGAGGAAACCCCGGTGGAGGAGCTCAAGGACAAGTGGGAGGAGGAGCTAGGTGAGGATGGATGCGGGTCTGTGGGCAGAGGTCCTGGGCAGGGTTAATTCCTCCTCATCATGTGCCAGGCTCAGTCTAATTCAATTTAAGGTGGTCAACCGGGCACACATGACGGCAGCGAGAATTAGCAAGTTTTTTTGGGTAGAAGACAGTTGTGTGAGGTACAAGGGCAGCCCTGCAAACCATGTCCACATGTTTTGGGCATGCCCGGAGCTTGGAGAGTTCTGGCAAGGGTTCGCGAGGGCAATGTCCAAGGTACTTAACACACGGGTGGTGCCGAGTCAAGAGATAGCGATCTTTAGAGTGTCAGAAGACCCGGGAGTTCAGGGGGAGAAAGAGGCCGACGTCTTGGCCTTTGCCTCCCTAGTAGCCCGGAGATGGATTTTATTAATGTGGAGGGACTCGAAGCCCCCGAGTGTAGAGACTTGGGTTACCGACATGGCTGGGTTTCTCAGCTTCGAGAAAATAAAGTTTGCCCTAAGAGGGTCTACGCTAGGGTTCTCTCAGAGGTAGCAGCCGTTCGTCGACTTTCTCAGGAAAAATTAAAGTGTCAGCAACAGCAGCAATCATTTGGGGGGGTGGGGGGGGGGTGAGTGCTTCATTGCGATGGTGTGGGAAGACTGGGTTGCGTGGGGTAATGTCTATTTAATTGTAATTGTATATTCTCTTTTTGCACTATGTTAATGTTCACTCTCGTTTGTTTTGTTATTATGGTTACTACTGTTTTATTATGAAAAATTCTGCAAAACCTTAATAAAAATACATTCTAAAAAAAAAGATAATAATATGCTCATGTATTACAAAGAAGTTCCCAACGATGAACCGTTGGGAGTGAGACCTGCCACCAACCGGGAAGAGGGGAGGGGGGGGGGGGGGGGGGGGGGCGGGTGTTGATCCTGCACTTCCTTCGACTGAAAGTACATCTAAGGCCTTCTCGCAATATTTTCTGCTGTCATCGCCAAACCCGCCCGACACAGACGGGAGCAGAAAATCCCATCCTGGAGCATAAACGCAAGGAAGTAGTGTTGAACTTTTAAAAAAAAAAACTCTGGTTCAGCCTCATCTGGAGTATTGTATCCAATTCCAGGCAAGACACTTGAGGAAGGATGTGAAAGCATTTGCACAAGATTTACCGGATGGCTCCAGGGGAGAGAGATTTCAGTCACGTGGGTAAAGTAGAGAAGCTGGGGTTGTTATTTATGAGGAAAAGGTTGAGAGAGGATTTGATAGAAGTCTTCAAGTTCAGGAGCAGAAGAAGAGAAATTGCTCCCACTGGTGGAAGGATTGAGAACAGGAGTTCACCGACTTAAGATGATCAGCAAAAGAACGAACAATGACATGAGGAAAATAATTTTTACACATTATCTGTGGCGGAGGCAGATTCAATCTGGGCCTTCAAAGATAACCGGATAAGCACCTGCAAAAAAAAAACATTTGCGGGGCTGTGAGGAAAAGATGGTGGAGGGGGGCTCTGAGTGAGACGAGTTGAGTTGCCCTTACTGAAAGCCAGACGCCACGGGGAAAATGTTGGCCTGATCTGCCATATCACTTCTCCGAATCAATGATAATTAAACTGTACTGTCTCTCTGATCAGCACATTAGTTTACGCATTCAGTCAGTCTGTCCTTGATGATGGATTCAAGCAGCTCCCCCACAGCTGATGTTAAACTGACAGGACAAGTGAGTTTGAAGGTAATACATTAACTTGGATTGAGGGTTTGTTGAAGGATGAAAAAGATGAAGTGAGAATGAATGGGTCATTTTCAGATTGCAAGCTTACAGCTGGTGCGGTGCTGGAAGGATCAGTGTTTGACCTCAGCTATTTACAATCGATATCAAATACTTAAACCTCTCCCTGTCCTCCAAAGAATTGAGGAGAGCAAGCTGTAAGGAGAATGCAAAGAGTCTGAAAATTAGTCAGTGGGCATAAATGGCAGATGGAATATAATAAATTATAATAATATAATAAAATGTGAGGTTATCCACTTCAGGACGACGAATAGAAAAGCTGAATACTTAGCACTGCTGCCTCATGGCGTCAAGGATCTGGGTTTGATTCCGGCCCTGGGTGGGCCACTGACCGTGTGGAGTTTGCACATTTTCCCCATTTCTGAGTGGGTCTCACCCCCACAAAACAAATATGTGCAGGGTAGGTGGATTGGCCATACTAAATTGCCCCTTAATTGGAAAAAATATAATTTGGTACTTTAAATTTTTTTGAAGATGAAATACGAAAGAAAAGTTGCCACCCAGGTTGATAGGGTTGTTAAGAAGGCGTATGTTGTGTTGGCTTTCATTAACGGAGAACTGAGTTTAAGAGCCCCGAGGTTTTGCTGCAGCTTTATAAAACTCTAGTTAGACCACACTTGAAATATTGTGTCCAGTTCTGGTCGCCTCATTATAGGAAGGATGTGGATGCTTTGGAGAGGGTATCGAGGAGATTTACCAGGATGCTGCCTGGACTGGAGGGCATGTCTTATGAAGAAAGGTTGAGGGCTTTTTTCACTGGAGCGAAGAAGGCAGAGAGGTGACTTGATAGAGGTGTACAAGGTGATGATTGCATGGATAGAGTGGATAGCCAGAGACTTTTCCCCAGGGTGGAAATGGTTGTCACAAGGGGACATAATTTTAAGGTGATTGGAGGAACGTATAGGGGAGATGGCAGAGGTAGGTTCTTTACACAGAGAGTGGTGGGTGTGTGGAATGCACTGCCAGCAGAGGTGGTGGAGTCAGAGTCTTTAAGCGACTCTTAGACAGGAACATGGGCAGCAGTAAACGGAAGGGGTGTAGGTTAGGTTGATCTTAGATTAGGATAAATGGTCGGCACAACATCGGAGACTGAAGGGCCTGGACTGTGCTGTACTGTTCTATGTTCTATGTTCTAAAACATAAATGACGAAAGAGTATTAAGTGGCCATATGCTAAGGTATTTAAGTGTCCTTTCACATAAATCGCAGCACGTTAACATTTGGGTACAGTGTGATTGGGAGAGTTGGGGGGCGGGGGGTGGGTATGTTGACCATTATTGCAGGGGAGGTTGCATTTTAAGCATAAGTGAGTCCAACTGCAATTATACTGGGCTGGATTCTCCACTGCGTGCCACCCGGCAGCAGGGTTCCTGGCAGCGGAGAATCGGGCGTTGTGAAGAAAACGGGCGCCAATCGGTTTCCGATGTTCCTGCCACCCGCTGGCGGCGGGATCGAGGTTCGTGCTAATGCGCCAGCGGAATGATGTCCAAGGGGCTTAATGATCGAGTTGTGTCCACTTAGTGGGCCGGGCACCATATTCTCCAGGCCCGCATGATTCTCCAGCCCTCTGGGCCGGAAATCAAGTGGGCAGGATTTACTACAGGTATTTGACAGCGTGGCTCTGACGTGGTGGGCCAGAGACTCCATTGATAGAGACCTCCCAGAAATCCTCCCCTAGATAAAGAGGTAGAGAACCCCCATGGAACCCCTATATAAAGAGACTCCTCCAAAGACGCCCTAAATAGGGAGACTGCCCCCAGATCCCCCAGAAAAGAGACCCCTATCAGGAAGACTTCCATCAAAGAGAAACTTGTCTGGAAACCCCTCATAAAAGAGACCCCTGCCTGGAATTTAAAAAGCAGACCAGACAGCAGTGGAAAATATTTATGGTTGTCACACTCACCTGGGCAATACAGCTGCTGGCTCAGACATGGGAGGCACCAGGTGTCAATTCCTAGAAAGAGAAAGCAGTCAGTGTGTTTAAACTCCACAGATCCTTGAGCTGCAAGTCATTCATCCATTTCCCTCACTGGGCTGTGATTGACAGCTTCCACACACAAACATCTGCCAGCCTTCCTTCATTCATCTTCTTTCACAGTTGAGTAACTCTGAAATGCTCTAACCACAACGTTTATAAACATCAACCACTTCAAAGAGAGTAAGTGCTTTCAATTTCCAGATGAGCACTTCAAAGTCACCCAAGTGTGAAGGGAGGTGATTTCTGGGGTCTCTGTCTCTGCGTCACTCAAAATAATTCTCCACCCAGAAGGCAATGGATATTCCATTGCTGATCATATAGATTTTTGGACACAAAAAGATTCGAATGCTACGGAAATAGGACAGGAAAATGGAGCTGAGACTCAAGATCAACCATGGCTACTGAATGGTGCTTTAGGCTGTTGGAGGCCGGTTTAGCTCAGTTGGCTGGATAGCTGGTTTGTGACACAGAGCGAGGCCAACAGCGTGGGTTCAATTCCCGTGCCGGCTGAGATAATTCCTGAAGGCTCCGCCTTCTCAACCTTGCCCCTCACCTAAGGTGTGGTGATCCTCAGGTTAAATTACTACCAATCAACTCTCCTCTCAAAGGGGGGAGAAGCCTAGGGTAATCTGGGACTATGGCGATTTTACTTTTGCTGTTAGACTGTAGCAGACATGTCACCTAGTCCCGCTCTTATTTCTTATGCTATTACAGGGGTTCTATCTCCCACCCTTGTCGAATAAGCAAGCAATTTTCCGTTCTGACAGCTCATTTCCCAAAAAGATTATAAGTCGGGCTTCTGCAATTTCCTGATATTTGTGATACCTGAGTTGGAAGCCATCAAGTAAGGTTAAGGGGGTGGGGTTGTTGGGTTACGGGTATAGGGTGGATACGTGGGTTTGAGTAGGGTGATCATGGCTCGGCACAGCATTGAGGGCCGAAGGGCCTGTTCTGTGCTGTACTGTTCTATGTTCTATGTTCTAAGTCCTGGCAATTTAAGTCAATATTTTCTATATTATGATTTTAAAACTATTATTGAATACAATGAGTTAATTCCTTTGATTTACTTTTTGTTTGCATTTTACAATTATCCTCTTCAACTATTGTGAAAATGAATGCAATGTACTTGTTTAATAAATAATTACAAGATAGATTTTAAAGTAATTGGCAAGGGAAGAAATGGCGATGAGAGAAGACGCGTTTTCACGCAGTGAGAGATGAGGATCAGGAACGCACTGCTAGAGAGTAGAGTGGTGGCTGGATCAAGTGAGGCTTTTAATAGGCAATTGGATTATTATATGGAAAGAATGAATGTGCAGGACTTAAAGGAGAAGGCAGGAGAATGACAGCAGGTAAAGTATTCCTACAGAGAGCCAGTGCAGATGTAACTGGTCAAACAGCTACCTCCTGTGCTGTAACGATTCTGTCATCCTTGTTATCTATTCTAGCATTACCTATACTTGTTTTTAATGGGTCCATTATAACTCTCATAGTTTGTCTGTTGGTTTGCCTATAAACAACTCAGCCCAGTTTAATGTGCTCAACTTACGTTTCATTCTTTCAATGTTAGCCTTAAAATTGAAACTTTGATTTATGTGTAATCTTTCTCCGTCTGAAACTTAGGGTGCGATCTAACCAAAGTGGAGTTCTGTGACGAGGACGTTTGGCTGGGTGTCCCTCAAGGACCTTTATGCAATGTTATTTATCATCGATCTCAGCCTGGTTCATGTACAGGACATCCCAGAGATAGAGTTTCCTCTCCTCCTTGTACTTTTTAATCATTCATCCCACATGGACACAACAATGGGATCTTCCACATTCTGCTCCAGCCATTTTGAGACATCCCTCAAGTTAACACCAGGTTGACATCAAATCCTTTAAGATTCACCATTGGACCACAAAGGGTGTTATCCAGGAGAGCAAAGTTGAGAGGATAAAGGAGTGTGTGAAAGAGCGAGACTGAGAGCGGAGCCAGGCAGATAAAAGAGCGTAAGAAAGAGTACAACTGAGAGTGGAACTAGGTAGATAA
This sequence comes from Scyliorhinus canicula, assembly GCF_902713615.1. Lineage (NCBI taxonomy): Eukaryota > Metazoa > Chordata > Chondrichthyes > Carcharhiniformes > Scyliorhinidae > Scyliorhinus > Scyliorhinus canicula. The sequence goes on along the minus strand of NC_052150.1, from coordinate 22,133,944 downwards.
AAGAGTGTGAGAAAGAATAAGACTGATTTGGATTGGATTTCAGTAAGGAAATAGTGAAATGATTATTTTATGTCTATTTTCACTGAGGAAAATGCATGAAATTTCTCAGATGTAGAGATCCAAGGGACTAGAGAGAACATAGAGTTGATGGAAGTTAATATAAGTAAGAAGGTTGTATTGGTAAAATTAATGGGACTAAAGGTTGCTCCATACCCTGGACCTGATGGTTGGAATTCTCTTTTCCTGTTGGCAGCGCACCCCTGACGGTGTGGGGTGTCTTCAATGGGAGATACCATTGACGAGCAGCGAGAGGAGAGAATCCCACCACCAGCGAACAGCGCGCCGCCGGGAAGCACGCGCCTGGGGGGGGGGGGCACAGAATCCAGCACTATAGTATACATCCTGGAGTGATGAAAGGGGTTGCTGTAGAAATAGTTGGATGATTTGGTGATCATCTTGAAATGAAAATGAAAAAATGCTTTACGTTTTGGAATGGGTCCTGAAGATTAGAAGCTAGCAAATGTCATCCCACTGTTTAAGAAGGGAAGAAGAGAGAGAAAAAGGAACTTCAGACCTGTTAGCCTTACATCAGTGGTACAGAAAATGGTGGAATCCATTCTAAAGGATGTGGTAAGTAGACGCTTGGACAATCATGACATGATTGGAAACAGTCAGCCTGGATTTACCAATGGCAAATCATGTTTTATGGATGTTACTAACAAAATTAACAGTCAATGGATATATTTGGAAGTTCAGAAGGCTTTTGATAAAGCCCCACACAGGAGTTTGATTAGCAAAATACAAGCACATGGGATTGGAGGCAATATACTGGCATGGATTCAGGAACGGTGAACAGGCAGAAAACAGAGAGTGGGAATAAACGGATCATTCTCGCATTGGCAGGCTGTGGCTAATGGGGTACCACAAGGATCAGTACTTGGGCCCCAGATGTTCACAATATGTGCGGACCAAATGTAATATTTCCAAGTTTGCGGATGATGTGTGTTGTGAGGAAGATGTAAAGCGGCTACAAGAGGATTTGGACAGACTTAGTGAGTGGGCAAGAACACGGCAGATGGAATATAATGTGGAAAAACATGAGGTAATCCATTTTTGTAGAAGGAACAGATGTGCAGAATATTTCCTAAATGGTAAGAAATTAAAAAGCATAGATGTACAAAGTGACCTGGTGTCCATATGTAGTTGAAGGCTAGCATGCAGGTGCAGCAAGCTATGAGGAAGATGAATGGAATGTTAGCCTTTATCACAAGAGGTGACCTTGAAAACTGCCTATTACAACCTCATGTAGTGCCTTAACATATAGCTAGTATCTGATGCCAATGATTCTATATAAGCATGCTAACTACCCGGGAAATGGTCATAAAAATGTTTATCGTGTGTCCATACAATATTCCAGCTCTGATGGGTGATAAACAACATCTAGCGGAGACGGAACAAGATGGAGTGAAAGAGCCATCAGTCGGCAGCCAGAAAAAGAAGACAGCAAGAGAATACCAACTGTTTTCACTAAACCTTGAAATATCAATAAAAATAGTCATAGGTCCTTCTTTCTCCACCCCAAGTTCCTCTTTAAAACTTGCACTTCAAAAACAGCTAAAAATCCAAAATGCACAATTTCACACAAATCTTTTTTAAAAAAACTTCACCCATGGGATGTGGGCCTCACAGGCTGGGCCAGAATTTATAGCCCATCCTTGAGCAGCGCTTCCTAGGCCATTTCTTGGGGTATTTAAGAGTCAACCACATTGCCATGGCTCTGGACTGTGCCATAAGTTGCACACAGGCCAGACCAGGTAAGGAGGGCAGATATCCTTCCCTAAAGGACATGAGTGAACCAGATGGGTTTTTACAACAATCAACAATGGTTTCATGGTCATTATTAGACTTAGTTCCAGATTTCTATTGAATTCAAATTTCATCATCTGCTGTGGAGGGGTTTGAATCTGGCCCCCAAGGTAAATCATTACCCTGGATCTCCCCTTTAGCCACTCAGTTGCATGCATGCACCATGAGTGCTATGTGGTCTCGATATTCATTTGACAACCATTCTAAATGAATCCCATAATTCTAAACATTCCCAACTACAATGGCATGACCTTATGCTTGCTGACGTTGCCTGCATACATTGCTATTCTGTCACAAGGTGCTCACTCAATGATATGGCTGCAGAGGTAAAGGGTTGTGATAGTTTATGTGGCAGGTTCAAGGAATGAGATAACACTGGCCTCAGCGAATCTGCACGCCCTCATGGGCTTCTTGCCAGCAGCCTTTCTCATTAAATATCAAGAGGCTCCCCCTACGCCTGAAGCTCTAATGTGTGAAGGGGCTGGAAGTAAATCTTCTGTTTGTCACCATCATGAGAGGAAGTGATGCTGGTTAACGCCCCTTGAAATATACTGCTGCTGGACACTACAGATATGTAACAGAGCGAATTCAACTAAGACTTAAAGCCTTCTGAAATCACTCAATATCATTGGATGCTAAGATCTACAAAACATAAGAGGCATAGTTCATCTGATGGAGAATTTCTGTAGAAATTCATTCATTACGCCTTGAGATAAGGATTGCCCTTAGTTACTGGAGCTCAAACGACATTGCTCTTTCAGTGAAACATGTTTTTTGAATTATTATGATGCCTTCTGTAAAGCTATGCTACAAGGTATGCGCCAATAACTATTTTCACAAAAAATTGGCTCCTGGATGTGATTCTGAGGCCATTCGCTAATGGCCTTTCATGAAAAGAAACATTTATCAGAATGAATGATTACAAACCTAGATTAGAACTTCTTCTATTGAAAATAGCTCCAGTGAACTGTTGCATCAAACACGAGCCTTGATATGAAGCAATTCAATAGTTCAGTGGAAAATATTAGAAGTTGCCACAAACACATTCAATTTCCATTAAAGCCCTCAGTACTGCCAGGAATATTTTATTCTGTCCTGGGAAGCAACGTAATGGTGAAATCTTTCTGGTATGTTGCATTTCGAGTCTCGACTTAAATTTCTTTCACTTCAAACCAATAAAGAATTTCAAAACTTTCACTATTCTATTTGATTGTGCTGGAAAGCCTGGATATTAAATGAAGTGTTAAGACGAGTCTCCACCATCTCGTTTTTCTCTTGCGAGCACTATAATTCTTTACGAGCTCAACAACGGGATTTAATTAAAGAAAACAAGTTATTTTATTTCGCGAGTCATGAACCGCATCCAAAAGCAGCTGATGTGGACTGGTGTAAACAAAAGCCTATTGCCTGACTTACTTGCAGTTCTCCGGATGGGACAGATGGTTTTCTCGATATGGAATTCGGCCAGGGAAACTGGGTTTTACACAGATAAGGGTGGAAATTCCTATCGACCACCTTTGGCGAGTCAGGATCAATCTCGGATGAGCAGATGTTGAGAGAGTGTAATTGGGCAAGAGAGCACAAAAAAAATTACATTTCTCCCATTTGCTGTCTGCACCTTCCAGCTTATCCAATAATCTTCGGCTCATATCCCTCCCTGACGCTTTGCTTCTTCACCTCTCTTACCTGATTTAAGAACTTCTAAAAGCCCATAATCCACGATTCTCCCAAATTGGGACTATGTCACCACGCCGGGCTAAAAATGGCGGAGGTTTGCTCCAGAGATTCCTGGAAAAAAGTACAACAGTGTGCACATACGCACAGCCGCGGCCTCCAGTGGCCGCGCCAAGCTCCATGGAGAACTCAAACCGCAAAAACTAGACACCTCACCCTGATTAGCTGCGCGCCCTAGCATCTAACCGCGCTCAAAAGCACTCCCCGGCCACCTATAAGGCCCCCTCCCCCCCCAGTGTCCAATCCCCCCGCCCCCCACCAGGACGGCCGTGGACTGAGTCCGCAGCCACCATGCCAGCAATCCGACCAGCAATAGGTGGTTAGTTCCACGCCGTCGGGAACTCTGTCAGTCGAGAGCGGAGGATCACTGGGCGGGCCTCTTGTCAATGGGCCCCCAAACGCGCGGCATATTCCGCGATCATGCCGATTCTCGGATCCCAGAGAATCGCCGGACTGGCGCTGGGCCCGATTTCGGCATGAAAGTGGATTCACCGCCCCCGAGCTGAACACAATTTTGCTGCGGGGCTGCGAAGAATCCAGCCCCACATGTTTAAGTCACTCCCAATATCCCTTCCTTTTATTTGGTACTAATGTTTGTCTGGCAACTATACTCTAAAGGACTTTTCCGTTCGACGTCAAAGACATGCAAGTTGTTGATTACCATCTGCACTGCGCCTATCTGAGTTTTTGGTACAAATGAGGTCTCATTTACATGGGTTTGGCAGGAAGTATTTTCTGCAGAATGCACTCGCCCGTAACTTGAGTATACAAACGTATGAAACCGAAGGGTGGGAAAAGGCTACCTGTTCCATGTCTGAGTGGACTGGACTTACAAAATCAAATGCTTTTTACTTCAGACTATTAAGATTATCCCCAAAAGAACAGGCAAATTCTGCTTCTGTTACAGACTTAATGCTGAAGGTTATGATTACCGGCTTACGGTTATCAAGAGCCTGCGCATACCAGCTGGCAGAGGTATTCACAGACATCTTTAACCTATCCCTACTCCACTCCGAGGTCCCCACCTGCTTCAAGAAGACCACCATCATACCGGTACCAAAGAAGAACCAGGCAACATGCCTCAATGACTACCGCCCGGTGGCCCTGACGTCAGTTGTAATGAAGTGCTTCGAGAGGTTGATCATGAAGCGCATCACCTCCATACTCCCAGAACGCCTTGATTCACTGCAATTCACATACCGTCGCAACTGGTCCACATCAGATGCCATTTCGCTGGCCCTACACTCATCCCTAGAACATCTCGAAAACAAGGACTCCTACATCAGACTCCTATTTATTGACTACAGCTCCGCCTTCAACACCATAATCCCAGCCAAGCTCACATCAAAGCTCCAAAACCTAGGACTTGGCTCTCCACTCTGCAACTGGATCCTTGACTTTCTGACCAACAGACCACAATCAGTAAGAATGAACACCAACACCTCCTCCACAATAGTCCTCAATACCGGTGCCCCGTAAGGCTGCGTACTCTACTCCCTGTACACACACGACTGCTTGGCAAAACTTGGTTCCAACTCCATCTACAAGTTTGCTGACGATATGACCATAGTGGGCCGGATCTCGAATAACGACGAGTCCGAATACAGGAGGGGGATAGAGAACCTAGTGGAGTGGTGAAACGACAACAATCTCTCCCTCAATGCCAGCAAAACTAAAGAGCTGGTCATCGACTTCAGGAAGCAAAGTATTGTACACACCCTGTCAGCATCAATGGGGCCGAGGTGGAGAGGGTTAGCAGTTTCAAATTCCTAGGGGTGCACATCACCAAAAATCTGCCCTGGTCCACTCACGTCGACACTATCACCAAGAAAGCACAACAGCGCCTATACTCCCTCAGGAAACTAAGGATATTCGGCATGTCCACATTAACCCTTACCAACTTTTACAGATGCACTATAGAAAGCATCCTATCGGGCTGCATCACAGCCTGGTATGGCAACTGCTCAGCCCAGTCCATCACACAAACCTGCCTCCCATCCATGGACTCCATCTACACCTCCCGCTGCCGGGGGAAAGCGGGCAGCATAATCAAGGATCCCTCCCACCCGGCTTACTCACTTTTCCAACTTCCTCCATCGGGCAGGAGATTCAGAAGTCTGAGAACACGCACGAACAGACTCAAAAACAGCTTCTTCCCCACTGTCACCAGACTCCTAAATGACCCTCTTATTGACTGACCTCATTAACACTACACCCTGTATGCTTCAACCGATGCCAATGCTTATGTAGTTACATTGTATATCTTGTGTTGCCCTATTATGTATTCTCATGTATTTTCTTGAATTTTGTTTAATTCCCTTTTCTTCCATGTACTGAATGATCTGTTGAGCTGCTTGCAGAAAAATACTTTTCACTGTACCTCGGTACACGTGACAATAAACAAATCCATCCAATCCAATGTGATTGAGTCATGTGCTCTTTCATATCGAAAAGTATGAATCATCCACATTTATGGTTCTTGGGTCACTGGCTGTGTGGAGTTTGCCCATTCTCCCCATGCCTGCGTGGGTTTCCTCCGGGTGCCCAGGTTTTCCCCTACAGTCCAAAGATGTGCAGGCTAGGTGGATTGGCCATGCTAAATTGGCACTTAGTGTCTAAAAATGTGAAGGTGAACTGGAGTTACAGGGACAAGGGGGTGGGGCTGGGGGTCAGGGTGCTCTTTCAGAGGGACGGTGCAGACTCAATGGGCCGAATGGTCTCCTTCTGCAGTGTAGGGGTTCTATGACTTCTATGGGATGGAAGTTTGGAAGACAGTCATCAAACCAGCATGGCTAGTTCATGTCAGGGGGAGAAGGACGAAGAGTTGAACGTGGACCCACCATCTTAGGATGTCACTGAGGGCCAGAGAGGTCGGCATCAGTAATTTGACACTTCACTTGCCAAAGTTCAAGAGGGCCATTTCAAAAGAGAATGGAATTTGTCTGATATCCAGTGAGAAGCAGATTAGTTAGCAGAGGACCCTAGAAATCCCCTGGATGGCATTGAATTATTAGCGGCCTGCAGTTGTAAGGAGACCAATGTAGAGCGATTGAGCATTCTCATTTCATTGCTGAAAGTTAATTCCAATTCTGTGTTGTTTCGATTTCCAATAGTGTTTTAGATCAAGATATCTCAGCTTTTTGTCTTTAAGGACCACATAAATAGTATGGAGCCTTGAGGCCACACCTAACAGTTGACATCCATGTTTTAATTAATCTCCATGGACTGCAATTAATGATTCTTTGAAACAAGCTATTGCAAACCTTCACGTCTGCACAATACAAACAAGACAAACTTTCAAATGTCAACAATAAGCATAAATTGGGCTGGATAGCCTTGTCTACAAAGGCAGCTAAGGGGCTCGGGAACAAATATATGACTGTAGCCACACGTTGGACACAGTACACCAGACAGAATGGTTCTAACAGTAGTGCAGCCTCTGCCACTTGAGAAATTTGTCTGTTAATGATGCAGTGGTACGCATCCCAGTTTGAAATGTGCCTTGAAATCCCAGCAGTTGCCATCCTGCCCAAAGTAAAGCCCGCATTGACTATTTCTAATTGTCTCGAGGAAACGGCAGCACGGTAGCACAAGTGGAGAGCACTGTGGCTTCACAGCGCCAGGGTCCCAAATTTGATTTCCCGCTGGGTCTGTGTGGAGTCTGCACGTTCTCCCCGTGTTTGTGTGGGTTTCCTCCGGGTGCTCTGGTTTCCTCAAACAGTCCAAAGATGTGCAGGTTAGGTAGATTGGCCATGATATATTGCCCTTAGTGACCAAAAAGGTCAGGCAGGGTTATTGGGTCACGGGGATAGGGTGGAAGTGAGGGCTTAAGTGGGTCGGTGCAGACTCGATGGGCCGAATGGCCTCCTTCTGCACTGTATGTTCTATGAAAGTGGAAAAAGGCATTGTATTAAAGCTTCAAAAGAAATTGCCATCTTGGACCAGATGGGTAAGCTACTATCTGCAAATTCTGTGCTCACACTTGATGCAAACAGCCCGGAAGTGTGCTGTCCCTGGGATTTGTGATATGGTCAGTACCAAGGCTGACTGGCAGGCAGAAATCCTGCCCCACCATACCTCCTGTGGTGCAGCATGACAGGAATTTCAAGGATAAACATTTGGCATCAAAATGACAGTTTTCCCATTGATAAATCTATCCAACCAGCAAAATATACAGTAACATTCAGCAAATGTAACTGGTGTCAAATATTTTACTGGAACTCAATGCCCGCCACAAAATAATAATGTATTTGTGTAAATACACCTCTGAAAATCCCAAAGTTGCTTAATTATAATGTCACCAAGATGCATATTATTAGTTGATATGGAAATAAATTTCTCAAGCGATTCTGTTGCAGTGGGCTGGGGTACCCACACCCTCAGGTCCGGACGCCTACACCAACATTGCTTTACACAAGGTATCTTTCTTCTTTCTCACAGATGCAATGTTCTGTGTCTTTTATTCATCGCCAGTCTGCACGTTTCACCACCATTTCCTGAGGCAGAGCGAACAGCTGCAAGTTCTGTGGTTCCCTCTCCCCACCCCCAACCTCCCTCCTCCACCCTGTTTCCTGCACTTTGCTTAGTGTCACCGCCTCGTTACATTTTACAACTGGACACTGCTGAGCCCCAACTACCCCTAAAGATCCTTCACTGATGAATAAACGGGTTTTTCCCCTCGTATCTTCAGGCGACCTTTAAGCTGCCCAGTGTTACTGGAAAAGGGCTATGCCACAGATGCGTCAATATAAGCCACACGCTGATAACGTTTGCTCTGTGACTTTATTGTGATGTTGTCACAAACTTTATGGAATCCAGTAAGTCTAATTGCCAGTAGCTGGCTAAAGGTTTATTAGAAGAGTGTGAAGGAACAACACTGAACAAGAGTGGTGTTTACAGCAATTGGTAATGGTTACTTACGGACTTCACGGATACAATGCTGAGGGATTTTTTTTCTCTTAAATCTTGTTATTTACACACTTCTTTAAACATTTCAGATGGTCAGTACTTGAAAATGTTTACCATGCATGCCTGACCAATGCTGAACCTTTTCTGATATGAAATCAAAATGCAAACCATCTAGGAACTTGGTTTGTTCCAAATTCAGTTTAAACAACCTTGAAACATTGCCTTGATTGTCATAAATGTGCGGTAGGCTGGCCTGTCTTCATTAGTGCCCCTGGACATTGACTTTAAACGAGCTATTTAACCACGTTGGCCCTTCACAATCTGGTGCTGTCCACATCGAACAGTCATACATGTATCACTGACAAAAACAGAAAATGCTGGACAATCTCAGCAGGTCCGACAGCGTCTGTGGGGAGATAAAGGAGCTGACGTCTTTAGTCTGGATGACTCTTTGTCTTATCTTAGTCATATATGTATGTTTGCATTAAAGGTCAATGGATTGCAAACAAGATTGGACTTTTCCCGTCCAAAGCCTGGAGCGGGAAATGGCTTATTGAATCAGAGAATTCAACACAGACTTGGAAATGAAGCTTTGGGGTGCATTTTAATGGAAACAAAACGGAGTCCCATGATGGGCGAGTTTAGTGGGATTTTTCCCCGGCGCTGAACATACCCGCTATCAAATGGGACAAATGGCCAAGGCTGCACTTACCTCCGTTTCCACCTGTGAGGAATGGTTCCTGGGGATCGCGGGGTTGACCCAGGAGAGAAGTCACCAACAGCGAGGTTGGCCTCTTACCAATTTTTACAGAAGCACCACAGAAAGCGTCCTATCTGGCTGCATCACAGCTTGGCAATTGCTCAGCCAAGACCGTACGAAACTACGGAGAATCGTGTACACAGCCCTGGCCATCACGCAAACCTGCCTCCCATTCATTGACTCTCATGGCACCTCCCGCTGCCTGGGGAAATCAGGCAGAATTATCAAAGACCTGTCCCACCTGGGTTATTCTCTCTTCCAAGCTCTTCCATCGGGCAGAAGATACAAAAGTCTGAGAACACGCACTAACAGATTCAAAAACAATGGGCTGGATTCTCCGATTTTAAGGCTATGTCCGGAGGATCCGTGACGTTTTATGTGGGAAACATTGGTGCTCCCTCAACACTGATGCTCCGACAAGTGCTGGGCTAGCAGCCGCCCCACATAAAATGCCCGGCCTCCACAAAATAAAGGGCGGAGAATTGCTGGGCCCGTAGCCGTGCATGCACACAGCAATGACCTGCAGATGTTGCGCCGTACAACATGGCACCGGCGTGTACAGACCCGACCTGCCAGATAGTGCCACCCTGCACACTCCCTCGCCAGCCCTTGGCAACCCCCAACCAGTCCCCCCAGCTCGCTGAAGCCCTCTCCGCCAGCAGCAGGGCTCCCTCCCGACTGTGGCGCCGCTTGACACAGTCCGCAGCTGCCACGCCTAGTTCCCGACTGCTGAGACCACACGTCAACCGCACGGTTGGGAACTCGGCCCATCGAGGGTGGAGCATCGGGGGGGGGCTTCAGGTAATGTCCTGAAGCTGTCCTAATTGCGTGCGGCGCATGCCGCGATGATGTCGTTTTGGAGGGGGTAGAGCATGCACCTGCGTAAAAGAGATGCCGCCCTTGATTCGGTCGTAAAAAATGGATCTCCGCCCAATCGCCTATTACGAAATCGGCGTCAGGAAACAGAGAATCGCGCCGACAGTCTTCCCAACTGTTACCAGACAACTGAATAGCCCTCTTTAGACTGAACTGATCTCTCCACTCAATCTTCTCTACTGTGGAGTACTATACTCCGTATGCTTCACCAGATGTCTATATCGATGTATTTACATTGTGTATTTATCATATATCCTATGTTTTTTCATATATAGAATTATCTGCCTGGCTGTATGCAGAACAATATTTTTCACTGTACCTCTGTACTTATAACAAATCTAAATCTAATCATTCACCTGTGATAGTATAAGAGTGTAGTAAAGGGTTTTGCTTCAAAAGGTTATCACTTCTTTTTTTTTAAATTTAATTTCCCGGACCCAATTCTTTTTTTCCAATTAAGAGGCAATTTAGCGTGGCCAATCCATCTAACCTGCACATCTTTGGGTTGTGGGGGCAAAATCCATGCAAACATGGGGAGAATGTGCAAACTCCACTCGGACAGTGACCCAGAGCCGGGACCGAACCTGGGACCTCGGTGCCATGAGGCAGCAGTGCTAACCACTGCCCGGTTATCAATTCTTCTGAGAAGTCGGGCAGGCAACACTTTCTGTTTTCGTTTCAGATTCCAGCAGCCACAGTCATTTGCTTTACGGCTTTTAGCAAGTCTTTTGAGTCTGTCGCAAAATGGAAAAAACAAGAACCGTGCTTGTAAATACGATGCGGCTTTCCTTAAGATCGGATTTCTGAGTGTTTTAACCAACTCCAAAGAAATGCCAAAATGCCTCATTTGTCGCCAAATGATGTCTGACGAAAGCTTGAAGAAAAATTAAGCTTGAGCAATACTATCAGACCATTCACAAAGAATACATCGGAATACACACCCCTTTTCTTTTTTAAAATAAATTTAGAGTACCCAATTAAGGGGCAATTTAGCGTGGCCAATCCACCTAACCTGCATATCTTTGGGTCGTGGGGGTGAAACCCGCGCAGACACAGGGAGAATATGCAAACTCCACAGATAGTGACCCAGGGCCGGGATTTGAACCCGGGTCCTCAGCACCGTGGTCCAGTGCTAACCACTGCGCCACGTGCCGCCCATACACGCACTCCTTTTCTAAAGAGGTGTGTTCGCAGCAAAAAGTTCAGTTCTGAACAAGCTCAAGGAGCAAATTTTGAGGTGAGCTATCAGACTGCACAGGCAAAGAAGCCTCACACTAAATTTTATTTGCCGCAATCATAGAATCCCTACAGTGCAGAAGGAGGCCATTCGGTTCATCGAGTCTGCACTGGCCCTCTGAAAAGAGTACCCTACTTCGGCTCACTTCCCCCACCCTATCCCCATAACCCCACTCAACCTGCACATCCCTGGGCACCAATGGGCAATTTAGCATGGCCAATCCACCTCACCCGCACATATTTCGACTGTGGGAGGAAACCGGAGCACCCCGGAGGGTGGGGAAATATTAAAACCAGGTTTTGAAAATACTGTCACTGTGGGAAAATATACTGTGGGAACACATCAGCTTTTCAGTATCCAGAGTACAAATGTGACAATGTAACAGTGTAACCACAGCCAGTAAGTTAGATACAAGTGTGAGTGCTGGTATGGAGCGCCAATCAGAAATCACAATTCAAAACTCTAAACCAATAGGGGGGGGAGGGGGGGAGGATTATCAAAAGTGGAGGTATAAAACCTTGTGCACGTGGTACTCACTCACTTCTTTGTTCTCTTTCTATTATTCTCTTTCTTTCGCCCCTCTGGGAATTTTGTTTCTCTTGATTATATTTCAAACTGTACTACATTTTGCAATAAGCTCAATCTCAACCTACCACTGGACCCCGTCCCTTATTAGAAGATAAGAGATCCTATAGGAAGGACATCCGGGTCCTGAATGGTTAACAATTCTCTAATTCTCGGGCTGGAGGACAAGTGTGCTAGATGCGCCGGAGGGCCGGCTAACCATGTACACATGTTCTGGTCGTGCTCTAAACTCAGGGGGTATTGTCAGGGATTCGCAGATCCAGGGTATTGAAAACTGGTGTGGTAATGAGCCCTGAGGTGGCAATCTTTGGGGTTTCGGAGGACCCGGGAGTCCAGGAAGAGAGAGAGGCTGACATTCTGGCCTTTGCTTCCCTGGTAGCCCGCCGACGAATACTGTTAGCATGGAGGGACTCAAAGCCCCCGAGGGCCGAGGGCTGAAGTATGGCTATTGGACATGGCGAGCTTTCTTGGCCTAGAGAAAGTCAAGTTCGCCTTGAGAGGTTCGCTATTAGGGTTCGCCCGAAGGTAGCTGCCATTTATTGACTTCTTCGCAGAGGAGTAATCGTCAGCTGGGGGTGGAGGGCGGGGGGGGGGGGGGGGCTAGGGTAGAGCAGAGTAAGGGGATATTCAGGCTGGTCCTTGCGTGAACAGAGCCATGGTTTAATTTGTGTCTTGACTTCTTTTTTTTTGTACTGTACATTGTCACTTTTTCTATATGCCTAAAATACCTCAATAAAATTGTTTGTTTAAAAAAGAAACAATTCTCTAATTCTGTGTCTGATTTTTAACTTTAATGGAGATAGGGCTTTAACTCGTGAGAGGAGATATAGGAGCTTGTTACCTTTACATTGGCAGCTTTATCATTGACTATTTCTTGGCATTTTGCACGCTGTATGGAAATTTCCAAATATGGTTTGGCGTCACACCACCTCCTTCTCAAGGGCAATTAGGGCTGAAATAAAAATGCTGGCCAAGCCAGCGAGGCCCACAAAACAATGTTTTTAAATCTGCCTGGCGGCAGACTGTTCCCAGTCTGGATGTGAGAAAGTTTGATTCAATCCAAAACCCTTTTCAAAGCCAATGCCTTTCTTGCAGCTGAAATTGGACAATTTAGTGAAAGATCATCTGATCAATTTTTACAAAAGACAGTTTCCAGAGTTGCACTGACAGAATTTTGGTTCAGTTTGAAAGTTAACTATCCTGACATGCACTGCACGCAACGAAAGCGATGGTTCTTTTTTGCCAGCATACATTTGAATGAAACTAGATTGAGTGCTCATGTCTGCATTAACCCTGGATGTTACATCAGGGAAGATGTTCAGTATCAAACACTGTCATTCGAGGACCGGCTGGACCGGACATGCCGTCGAAGACTCCGGCTGAGCAAGGGGACCGTACAGCATATCTGCTGGAGCATGGAGCACCTGGAGCCGCTATGGGGGAGGACACCCGCTCTCGGTGGCCCAAAAAGTGATGGTCGCCTGGAACCTTTTCACACACGGGGACCTTCTAGGCGCTGAGAGGGGACCTGTCTGGGATCCTGCACACCTCAGTGTGCAGGTACATCTGCGGCATCCTGAAGTCCTCATAAGCCCGATCGGCACAATACATCAAATTCAATGTGGACCGAGCCCACCAGAGTGCCCGGACAGCAGGGGTCACTGCCATTGCCAGGATGCCCCAGGTCCATGGGGTGATCGACAGCATGCAGATCACCCTACAAGCATCGGGCATATGACGGTGGTTTACACAAACCAAAAGGGGTTCCACTCCATGAACGTGCAGCTGGTGTGTGACAATGAGATGCACATCATGCAAGTCTGCGTCCGATACCCAGGCAGCATGCATGACGCCTTCATCCTGGCACAATCGAAGGTTCCAGACACCTTCAAGGTGGACTCCCATGTGAGGGGTTGGCTTCTGGGTGACAGGGGTTATCTGCTGTGGTCATGGCTGGTGACACCTATCCAGAGGCCACAGACGACGCAAACATCCGCTACAACGACATCCCTGCCGCAACCAGGCCATGATTGAGCGGGGCATCGGCTTCCTGAAGATGCGGTTCAAGTGCCTGGACCGCACTGGGGCGGGGGGGGGGGGGGGGGGGGGGGGGGGGGGGGGGCCTCCAGTATAGCTCTAGGAGAGTCTCCCACATTGTAGTGGTCTGTTGCATCCTTCACAATATCATGCGGCAGAGGGGCAACATGCTGGAGGAGGGGGATGAACTTGAGGCCTCGCCGATGATGAGGATGTGGGAAGAAGGCCAGGATGGGCCGTGCATGGGGCCTGAGCAGGCACAGGAGGCCGCACAACGTGGGTGCCAGGGCCGCTGCACATGGGATGGTCTAATCGGCTCCAGGTTCACTGACTAGGGAGCCTTTATGACAGTGCACAAACACACCATCCCACCCCCACAACCACCCCTAACCCCAGCTGACCACCCCGTTCCATGTCCGCCCTCCCTGTACCTCCCCCCCCTCCCCCCCTCCCATTCCTCACGTACCTACACCCCTCCCCATGACTCCTAACTGCCTCAGGGTGCGGGCACTGGGTTGGCAGTAACAGCGGGTCAGATCCATGGGACGGAGGTTGATGACGACCCGCTATGCGATGAGCTCCGGTGCCCCACATTGTTTGCAAATGTCCGACTCCTGCCCACGGTCCACCTGGGTACTCCCTGCATGTGAGCTGGCCATTCCATCACATGGTCCTACTGAACCCTTGAGGTGGTGCAGGTGGGGGTGAGTGTGCGGGAGGGGGGGCGGAGAGGTGGGGGGGGGGGGGGGGGGGGTTGGGGTGGAAAGGGTTGGGCCGGGTACCAAGGTAGTGAGTGGTGGCTGACCTGGGGGCCCGGGCCTGTGCTCACCTCCAACGGCCGAACAAACCCCTGCACTCCACCCTCCCCTCCAGCTGGAATGAGTGTGGGTGGCGAGTGGGTGTTTATATGTGGCTGCAGCTTGTCAGCCTCTCGACTGTAGGGATTCTATGCTTCTACGTAACCAGTGGTGTGTGGCAAGGATCAGTGCTCGGCCTGAATTATTCACAATACATATTAGTAACTTAGGTGAAGAGACAAAGAGTAATGTATCCAAGTTTGGAGATACTGCTAAGCTAGGTAAGTTGTGAGGAAGTCACAAAGAGGCTGCAAAGAGATATATAGACAAGTTAAGTCAATGGGCAATAAGTGGCATCATGAAGGGATGTGTGAGGATATTCACTTCGATCGTAAGCATTGAAAAGGAGAATTCTTTCTAAAATTTGTGAACCTTGTTGATGTTCAGAGAAACTAGGGTGTACTCATGCAAAGAACACAGAAAGTTAGTGTAATGATATGTGTATAGTCAGGATAGTGAAGGGTTAATAATTACATCTATGTGTAAATCAAACAGTGGAGGGCATTACTAGTTCACTGTATTTAAGACAGCCTCTCTCGGAATTCTGAGAGAAGCTGAAGAGAACATGGAGAGAGCAGAGTGAAAGTTGATTAGAGATATATAGCACAAAGTCAAGACATAGTGCAGTTAGTAGTTCGATAGAATATTGTATACGGTAGTACAGATTCAATATCAATTGTTTATCATCTCTGACTCATTAGAGTGTGTGAACTTCATTTAATTAGTAGTGTAATAATAAATTAGTTTGTTTCAATCTTTTGATTAGTATATTCTTTGTCAACACTACATCGGATCATTCTGGAGGAAAAGACAAAGAGTACAACATATTACCAGTCATGGTAATATAACAGTTAGGTGCAGCAAGCAATTCGAAATGCTGACAAATTGCATGGTGGGCTGTATTTCAGTGGAATTGGAGTACAGGAGTGAAAGAAGTCTTGCTGCAACTGTATGGGGTTTTGGTGAAGCCGCTCCTGGAGTACTGTCCGCAGTTTTGGTCTCCGTATCTTAGGGAGGAAAGATTTGCCTTAGAGGCGGTACAGCGAAGGTTCACTACATTGGTTTCTGGGATGAGAGGGTTGTCCTGTGGTGAGAGGCTGAGTAACTTGGGTCTATACTCTGTGGAGTTGAAAGAAATGAGACATAATCCTATTGAAGCGTAAAAGATTCTGCAAAGGGTGGATAGGGTAGACACTGAGGGTACGTTTCTCTTGGATGGAGAATGTAGATCACAGGAGCGCAATCTTAGGATAAGGGGGTAGTTTAAGTTTGAGATGAGTAGTAATTTATTTGTTTAAAGGATTTTGAATCTTTGGATTCCGCTATTCCAGTATGTCATGTATATAGCCATCATTGAATGTATTTAAAGCCGGATAGGCAGTGTTTTGCCATCTCAGGGAATCAATGGATGTGGAGGGTGGTCGAGAAAATAGAGTTGAAGCAAAAGGTCAGCCATGATTGTATTGCATGGCAGAGCAGAGTTGAGGGGTTATTTGGTCTGCTCTTGCAGCTATTTTCAAAATATGTTCTTATGCCCATACGTTCTTACCAGCTCTGTGGAGAAATCAATGATTGAGCAGCCTTCAGGTAGTTGCCAAAGGAAAAGGGGCAACTGGGCCAGGTGGCTGGGCGAGTTGGTCTGGAGTGTAGTGTGACCAGTGTGGAGAATGGAGATGACAATCGGTGGAAGGTAGTCGTGGTAATCAGGCGACGGGGGATAGCGATGATGATCAGGGGGAATGGGGAGAGATGGTGGGCAGCAACAGCCCACAAGCTTTTACCATGGGAGGACACACCAGCTCTTTCCAGCTCCACTTGCGTACGACAATATTATAAAATCTTACCTTGTGGGCTTCAGCGTACCGTGGTCCCTTTAAGATCCACCTACCAGGCTGCACGACTTGGCTTTCCCGCGCCAGCTATCTCAAAGCAAATCAATATTGGGGAAGAGGTTTCAATAACCATTAGGTCTGTTAATTACACAAGCAAAGGAACAATGATTTTTATTTGCTTGTATCAAAATGGTGGGGGCTGCACACCTCTGAGTCGTCTAAACCTGTGCTTCCTGTCAACCATATTGGAGGATTTGAAGGCCATCTGGTATCTGAAAATTGGTCAGATTTCTTGGCCTTCTGAAGCCGTTGCACTTTCTATTTGTCTCCTGCCAAATGATTCAGTATCCCTTGCCCAAGTGAAAATATACAGCCAGCTTAATAAAGTATAAAATTAGTCAAACACGTGGAATCTGTTTTTTAAATTGCGACCAGTAAGAGTATGCCTCATTGCACTCATGCCAAGTGAGGTTTGTTACTGACAATGCAGCACGGTAGCACAAGTGGATAGCACTGTGGCTTCACAGCGCCAGGGTCCCAGGTTCGATTCCCTGCTGGGTCACTGTCTCTGCAGAGTCTGCACGTTCTCCCCGTGTTTGCGTGGGTTTCCTCCGCCTGCTCCAGTTTCCTCCCACAGTTCAAAGATGTGCAGGTTAGGTGGATTGGCCATGATAAATTGCCCTTAGTGACCAAAAACGTTATGAAGGGTTATTGGGTTAAAGGGATAGGGTGGAAGTGAGGGATTAAGTGGGTCGGTGCAGACTCGATGGGCCGAAGGGCTTCCTTCTGCACTGTATGTTCTATGTTCTAATGCAAAGTCAGAATAACGAGGAGGTGATGGTCTAGTGGTATTGTCACCGAACTAGCAATGCAGAGACCCCCAAATGGAGCTTTGGGGTCCTGGGTTCAAATCCTGCCACAGCACATGGTTACATTTGAATTCACTAAATAAAACCTGGAACTCAAAGTCTGATGCTGACCATGAAACCCTTGTCAATTATCATTAAAAAAGAATCTGCCACCGTGTCCTGGTCTGGCCTACACATGATTCCAGACCCACAGCAATGTGCTCTTAAAATGCTCAAAATAACCCAGCAAGCCATTTGGGATTGTGTTGTCAATGTCCCATGAATTAATTTTTTAAAAAACTTTTGCACATTCTGTCCCATGTGAATTTATTTTGTGTATTACAATATTAAAAATCGCAGGTGTCGGAAATATTTTAAAAGTGTTGTAAGGAAAATTACTGCTGAACGCCCACCCAATATCCCAGCACTACGCTGGCCCTGAAAATGTAATTTTACAAGTGTGGAGTCTCATTTTCTTGGAAGAAAATTAATGTTGGAGAGATTTTTTTCAAAGGAAAATAATATACTTGAAACTTTTCCGTCTATTTTATTTCTCCCCCTTTATCCAATCTGCATTTCCTAATCTCTATTTTGATTATTGTACGTCATTTAAACTGTACTTATATTTCTCTCTTTAAGATTCATGGTTCAAACTCTGTGGTACCTTTCCCCAGATACTTTAGATGCTAAAGAGTTTCTGAGGTAGCCAAGCTAAAGGCTTGAGCTGAAATCCTTGTTTGGTGGAAGGAAGCATCTTGGAAAGGGGTTGAAGCTTGCGATAGGTATGGCTGCCTGGAGGATCATTAAGGGGCTGTTTGCAACTTAAAGTGCCTGCTTGCACTCATTAAGGAGACTATAGGGCATTTTCTAGCTGTCAATTTTATTGATGCCATCTCGTAACAGTAACAAGTTGACTGAGAGTAAACAAGTTATTGCAGATGATTTTGAGCATTACTCATCTTTTATTGCTCGCTTGTGGCTCGCAGTTTTGCAGGGGACTTTTGAAATGCAACTACGATCTTTCTGGGTCATTCTGTCAAGACTTCACCAGTGCCCTATCAACATATATTCTGGAACATCTCTGGGAACCTCACCTAAAAGTCTGAGCACTGTGCTACTCTACACGATTGGTGTCACCAGAGAAAAGTGAGTGCCTGCTCATCAGAATCCTGATGGTCTATAGGAGAAACGGGAGAAAGGGGTGTGGTGTGCAACTGATGCATGAGAAATGGTCAGGAGTGGCAGGAGGGCTAGATAGACTCCTTCCTCTCTGTGGGCACATGACAACCCTCCTCCTCTGGACTCAGTCGTCAGGATATCCAGTGTTATGACTGAGTAGCTGTGTGCCCTCTCATTTGGTCCCTGACCCACCCTGAAATATGTCATAGAATCGTAGAATCACTACAGTGCAGAAGGAGGCCATTCGGCCCATCGAGTCTGCATCGTCCCTTTGAAAGAGCACCCAATCCCTTGCCCGAATTCCTGCAACCTAAGGAGCAATTCAGCATGTTCAATCCACCTATCCTGCACATCTTTGGACTGTGGGAGGAAACCGGAGCACCCGGAAGAAATCCACATGGACACCGGGAGAAAGTGCAAACCCCACACAGACATTCTCATTGTGTGTCAGTCAGCGCACTCCACACCTACAGTGAAATGGGTGTGTGGAGTCAATGAAAATTGTGTCGAAGCAATGCTGAAACATGCAGATGTCTGTTTTAGCACCTCCTGGCAAATTCAATTTATGGTAATCAACAACTAAGATGAAAATTGCACACTAAAATCAGGCTTTCAACCAGACGTCTCTTATTGATTAGTACCTTCTACCACCTGTTTTCACTCTTTCATCAAAATCACTTCCTGTCTGCCGCACTGAGGATTCTCCAATCTGATTGGATGAAGAGCCTCACCATTTCTTGCCCAGCTCACGGATGCCACAAAACTTCTCAAGAGAAATACCAATTGAGAACCCAATGGAAACTGTAAGCAGTGGTCAGCAAGGTGGATGGTGATCTGGGCCATTTAATTATTTTCGCATCTTCTCTCCTGAATTATCAGAACCATAGAACAGGGGGTGGAACTGCTGGAATTAAAAGCCTGTATCCTTTCCCGACTGTGGTTAGATCACTCCCTCCCTCAATCCTGCTCTCCCCTTCAGAGCCAGCCAAAGGCCTAACACCCCCCCCCCACCCCACACCTCCCCCCTCTCCCCCCGCACCTCAATCCTGCCACCAGTTTGTCCCTACTCCACCAAAGACTGCCAGGGACCGTTCACAGGGTATGTCGCGCTACCCACCACAAGGCACTGGGTCAGGTATGTGATGGAATACTCCCCACTTGCCCGAGTGAGCACAGCTACACCGACAATCAAGCAAGTTCAACACCATCCAGAACAAAGCAGCCAAATAACTGCCACTCCCTCCATCACCAAGGGCAGCTGATTGCCCTCACCTTCAAGTTTCTGTCCGAGTCAAGGAACATCGTGATTTGGAATAATATTGCCATTCCTTTACTGTCGCTGGGTCTAAAACCTGGAACTCCCTTTCGTAAAGTCCTGTGGGTGTACCTACATCAGATGGACTGCAGCAGTTTAAGAAGACAGCTCACCGCCACCTTCTCAAGAGCAACTAGGGATGGGCACAATTGCTGCTAGCAACAATCGCATCCCGTGAATGCCTCTGTCTCCCGCCTACCGACCAAGTTACCATTCTGGTTGTCAGGGCTGCACTGTATAGTTTAATTTAAATGAGGTCATGTCATTAATATCAGTGGGGTTTCAATGTCCCTGGGATTTGCCATCCTCTGCTACTGGGCTTCTCCGCACCCTTTTGGCCTCCCAATTCTCATCAGGGCTAATGAGTGAATCCCTCCTGGGAAGGTAACAGCGTAGGCGTAATAACATTAACATTATAACATGAGATGCTTCAATTTGTTAAAAGCGGCAGATATACAAAGTGGGTTGACTGAATTCTCCAATGTGCCTTTAGGGGCAGCAGTGTGAATAAATGCCCTAATGAGAGACATACCCTTGCCAACTAAATACACCTTTGGGCCTGTGATGTGAAAACTCTTGTGATTCATCAAGTGAGGAAAACCTGGGATTTGTATTTAAAGCATGAGCTATGTTGGCTGTTGGATATAAAGAGATCCAAGTGAAACTAGCACGGTAGCATTGTGGGGCAGCACGGTAGCATTGTGGGGCAGCACGGTAGCATTGTGGGGCAGCACGGTAGCATTGTGTGGGGCAGCACGGTAGCATGGTGGTTAGCATAAATGCTTCACAGCTCCAGGGTCCCAGGTTCGATTCCCGGCTGGGTCACTGTCTGTGCGGAGTCTGCACGTCCTCCCCCTGTGTGCGTGGGTTTCCTCCGGGTGCTCCGGTTTCCTCCCACAGACCAAAGGTGTGCGGGTTAGGTGGATTGGCCATGCTAAATTGCCCGTAGTGTCCTAAAAAGGTAAGGTTGAGGGGGGGGGGGGTTGTTGGGTTACGAGTATAGGGTGGATACGTGGGTTTGAGTAGGGTGATCATTGCTCGGCACAACATCGAGGGCCGAAGGGCCTGTTCTGTGCTGTACTGTTCTATGTTCTATGTAAGGTTGAGGTTTTTGAGTCTGTCCTCGGAGGTTTAGCCCATCCCACTTTTTGATATTTGCTCTATTGAGCTATAAAGTTTTCACCACTATGGGAATCACCCTCGTGTTTGTGTGCAGGAGTTTCTGCTCTGTCTAACAAAACTTCCTTATTGACTTTCTACCTTTAATGTCACTGGGTGCTGCTGTGCACCTGTCTGTGCACTAGAGGGAACATGTGAGCTGTTATGTGAGGGACAGAGAGCAAGTGTGCTTCTTACTCAATGAAATGAAAAATGAAAATCGCTTATTGTCACGAGTAGACTTCAATGTGAAAAGCCCCTAGTCGCCACATTCCGGCGCCTGTTCGGGAAGGCTGTTACGGGAATCGAATCGTGCTGCTGGCCTGCTTGGTCTGCTTTCAAAGCCAGCGATTTAGCCCTGTGCTAAACAGCCCCATCGGGGCAGTTGCCAATGCTGACCTGCGCAAACTATAAGTAAACAATTTAAAACGGATGTAAATCTTATTTACCATCCTCCAGCTTGCAGATGTTGACTGTGCCATCGGTTAATATTGTTTTATTTTTGAATAAGGAAAACAAGATGATCATAATGGCATGTGGATATTAAAGAAACTTCAACGGGCTGTATTCAAAAATTGTTTTATTTTTAATCTAAAACTGCACTGGCCATTGAAATATTCTGTCTAATTCATGTTGTACTTTCCAAGCTTCCTCGTCAGCATGAACTACACCCGCTGGTATCGTATCATGGGTAGATTTGGTCATTGTACATTGAGTTTCAAAATCCAAGTCAGCGCCCTAGATTAGAGTTAGTTTTGCTTTCCGAGACTGATTCCCAGGGATTATAATCACAGAAGAAGGGAATTTCGTTCAATTATTCTGCTATGAAAACTGGGAGGAAATAATCACTTGGAATATTAACTGATCCTCTGTTCTCACCTGAGCCAACCACCTCTTCTCTGACTGTCCTTCCTTGCACACTACTGATAATCATAATAATAATCTTTATTAGTGTCACAAGTTGGCTCACATTAACACTGCAATGAAGTTACTGTGAAAATCCCTTAGTCACCACACTCCGGTGCCTGTTCGGGTACACAGAGGGAGAAATCAGAATGTCCAGTTGACCTAACCTGCACATCTTTCAGGACTTGTGGGAGGAAATCGGAGCACCCGGAGGAAACCCACGCAGACACGGGGAGAATGTGCAGACTCCGCATAGACAGTGACCCAAGCCGGGAATCGAACCCGGGTCCCTGGAGCCGTGCAGCAACTGTGCTAACCACTGTGCTACCGTGCCGCCCTGCTGTTCTTGCTGCTTTGTTTTTACTCTTCACTCTCACCACCCTTTTGACATGTTTTATAAATTCCTGTATTCATCCCAGTGTATGTCTTCACCTTTCTCAGGTCATAACTTGAACATGGTTTTCTTCCTCCTTATCTGCCTTCTGATTTTCTGTACATCCATCTTGAGGTACACTGGTATGGGGAGGGGCGGTTTGTCACTTGGAAATGTTCTGGGGACCTGGGGGGGGGGGGGGGGGTCAAATCCTACAAGGGTGAAATTTGAATTCAGTGGAAATCTGATAGTAAAAGTCTAATGATGACCCGTCTGATTCACTGGTGTCCTTTAAGGAAAGAAATCTGCCATCCTTACCCGGTCTGACCTTGTGACTTCAATTCCCCAGCAACGTTGTTGACTCATAAATACCCTCAGTAATGTCACTCAGCTCAGGGGCAATTAGAGTGGGCAATAAATGCTGGCCCAGCCAGCGACGCCCTCATCCAACGAATACAAAAATCTTATTAGCCAGAATTTTATGTTGTTCAGGAGGGTACGGGCCTGACCCAGAAGGGTGTGTAATCGTGGGCAAAGACATCGGGCACGTACCCTGACGTCATCATGCACTCGCTCAATATTTCAGCCGGTGGGCACATGCAAGAGTCGGAAGCACCCACTGACAATGAAATAGGACATTTAGCCCATAAAGGGGCAAAATGAACGCAATTTTACAGGGCCGGTCTCCTTACGGTTAGGGGGTGGCCCGATTGGCCAAGCGGCCTTTATGTTTTAACCTGGATCTAGGGCGGGTTGAATTGTTCGGGCTAAAATAAAATTAACAACTGTGCCAGGCGACTGAGGGTGGTTGTGCTGCCTGGACGTGCTTTACATAATTGTAACACTATTTTCTATGTCTGCAGCTTCCTGAGACAGCTCCACAGTTGCTGTCCGCCTGAGCGAGTACCTCAGAAGCTTCATTCCGCACCCGCCCTTTCCACAGCGCCTGCCCTCCCCAGCAGCGCTCAGCCTCTCGCAGAGTGTGTTTACCGCTGGGACAGGCAGTGTGAAATTGTGCTCCGGGGCTGATCGCTACTGGGAAGGCAATTTGCGTCCTTTCACGGGCCCGACAGACGGATTATTCGGGCCAATAAGTCTTAAAACCCTTGCCTCTGAAAGACGTTATTTAAACCCCAGTCAAAGTCTGGTCTAATCTAACACTCCAGTGTGCTCTCGAAGCAGGTGTGATGTCTGTCAAATATGGCTTCAGTCCCAAGACCAGCTTGCCTACTCTGATCACACAGGTAGATGTTGAAGAATCAAAGAGAGGCAGCAGATTTTCCTGGTGACCTGGCCAACATTCAGTAAGCACCAGCAAAAATGAAAGAGCTAGTCATTAATTTAATTGTCACTTGCGGGATCTTAATGAACCATTATGGCTGCAACATTTACCTCTATAAGAACAGAGATTGTGCCTCAATATAAGTTACTGTCAGTGAAATATTTTTGACAGACGCGACATAAATGCAAGACCTTTTTCTCTACATAGTCATTTTAAGTTCTTAGTGCTTTTACTAGATCACCTCCACTCGGTTGCTTGAACTAAGGCAGGATTTTTTGGATGGCTGCGCTTCCCACTCCATTCCTCACTCAGGTAGAAGTCCCACCTTTGAGAAATGCTGGCCAATCTGATTGGCTGGAAGCTCAGTAGTCGCAGTGGCAGTAGTGGCCATGACTGGGACTGTAAGCAGTCTCCGGATTCGCTGAGCGCAATCTTACCATTTTCTTTCAGCCAGGCTCAGCTGAAACCCGGTGTGTAGCTCTCCAGCTGAACAGACCAGTTTTCACTTCAGACCTTGAGCCTCTCTGAGTGAGACAGAAATGAGCGGGCGTGGTTTATGTCGTCTCTCTGGCGTGGCAGGACCTGGTAGAGCCCGCAAGGCCGGCTCCACAGAGATTGGGGCATCATCTCGAAAGGGAGGGCCAATCCGCACTGAAAATCAACTCCCCAGCCCCTCGCCGCCATTCTCCCTCGCGCCATCCTCGGGGGGCTCTCCCCCACTGCCTTCCACTGTGGAAGTATCGTTGGCATTCCCCCCATCAGTGCTTGCCCCCGCTCTCCCGTGCCTGCAAGCGACCCCCTCAATGGCCTCTGCACTCCCCTTCCCATAACACATAATGGGAAACCCTCCCATGCAGCTCTCTGGAGGACCCATCTAGAGGGCGTACTGCCCCCTGGTATTTCTCCTTGGCACAGGTTGGCACAGCCAGGTTGGCACTGCCAAGTTGGCTCTGCCCAGGCAGTGGTCCTTAACTGGGCAATAATTGGGCACTAATGAACCTCAATTGAGATGAGGGTGGATGAGCTAACCTCGGTCTGGCCCAGCAAACATAAAATTGTGGTTAGGTTGGGGGTGGGCAGGAGAGTGGCAGGGAGGACACCCGGGGAATTTTGTGAACAATGCCACGTAAATGCAACTCTTTCTTCCCTCATCTGGGTATCCATATCAGCTTTTCAGAAAAACCACAATATTACAAGAACTTTGATTTTTGCTAATGCAACGATTGCGTATGAAAACACCTTTACAAAACACTCGATTGGCCTCAAATGAAGAATTGCGTCCAATATATGGTCACTGCACTTCAGGAAGGACGTGAAGGCTTCAGAGAGGATGAGGGACTTCAGCAAATGGATAGGTTGGAGAAGCAGGGACTGTGTTCCTCACAGAAAAGACAGCTGAGAGGAGACTTGACGGTGACGTCCTGGGGGGTTTAGACACAGCGGACAGGTAGAAACCTTTCCTAGTGGTGAAAGGGTCGAGAACAACAGGGCACTGATTGAAGGTAATTGATAAAAGAAGCAAGGTGAACATAAGGAATAGGTTTATTTTTACACTGTGGCTTGGATCTAGAATGCATGGCCTGAGAATGTGATGGAGGCAATTCAATTGTGGCGTTCATTAGCACCTGAAGAGAAAAGCAAACTTTCAGGGCTACAGGGAAAAGGAGTGGGAGTGGGACCAGCTGAGGTGGCATGGACCCAATGGGCTGAATGGCCTCCTTCTGTGCTGTGACAATTCTATGATTCTAGGATAGCATCACTTTCTGCAGTGAAGCCCGGTCCTGTTACCAATGACCCCAGAAATGACCGTGACCTGACCTAGACGTGCTGGGTGGTGGCCCTGGGGATGGCCTTGCCTTATCTTGGCAGCAGGATATCCTTCCTTGGCCTGCTCCACTAGGGCCTCCTGAGAGCTAAGAGAAAAACTAGGGCGAGTCCGGTTACTCCTTCTCCTGCTCATCCTTCTTGTCGCTGTGTAGCAAGAAGATTAGGTGGAGAGGAAAGCCTCAGGAAGTTAATTCCTGACTGAAGCTGGGCTTGTGAGGACTGTTGAAAGTGACATGGAAATAATCATGTATTCCTGATACGATTGGATGGGCAGACCATCAATGGTTAGCACTGCTGCCTCACGGCGCCGAGGACCCGGGTTTGATCACAGTCCCAGGTCACTGTCTGTGTGGAGTTTGCACATTCTCCCCGTGTCTGTATGGGCCTCACCCCCACAACCCAAAAAGATGTGCAGAGTAAGTGAATTAGTCATGCTTAATTGCCACCTAATTGGAAATAAATTGAACTGGGTACTCTTAGCTCATAGAAAAAAACAAAAAGATCACCTGGACCTCACATTGGCATTAGACCACTGGCTTCCCATGGACCTCTGTGCATGAGCATAAAGTGCAGAAACTTTAACCTTTATCGGAATGTTTCTTAAGGTTGTGTAACAGTTTAAAATAGCACTTCACTACCGTTGATCGGATTTCTAATAATTGGCTCAACTAGTGGTTTTTTTTTTCATTAGTGGAACAAATCCAACACAAAGCGTGTTGGAAAGTATGACTCCACATTAGTAATGTGTGTGGATGCGCATGACTGCCAAGTCTGGTGTTGGCGAGTTTCGAGCAAATTTATTGACAGCCCGAAAATGTCTCCTCCCACAAGGTGGTTCGGAAAAACTTGGAAAATGGTCGACAGCCACTGAACTAAGAACGAAATCAAAAGCAAGTCAAAAAAGAAGAAGGAACAAAGTAGAGGATAAAAATGAAGAAGTGAAAGACAGAGTCACGAAAGAGTGTTGTGGGGCAGTTGTTACGGAATTTCACAATGAGATTCATGAGTAAGGCTGGCCACAGAATGGTAATATAACAACAGTCAGTATCTGGTATTTAAACAGAGGATAACACGGGTTAGTTCAGCTTTAAGGAACGTCATTTTCACAAACTGTTGGTCTGACTTATGGGCAGCACGGTAGCATAGCGGTTAGCACTGTTGCTTCACAGCTCCAGGGTCCCAGGTTCCAATCCCGGCTTTGGGTCACTGTGCGGAGTCTGCATGTTCTCCCGTGTCTGCGTGGGTTTCCTCCGGGTGCTCCGGTTTCTTTCCACAAGTCCCGGAAAACATGCTGTTAGGTAATTTGCACATTCTGTATTCTCCCTCTGTGAACCTGAGCAGGTGCCGGAATGTGGCGACCAGGGGCTTTTCACAGTAGATTCATTGCAGTGTTAATGTAAGCCTACTTGTGACAATAAAGATTATTATTATATTATTATAACTCAGTTTGTCATTTTAAATCAGACTCTGGTTAAGTAAAGAAGTGTTTGCAGAGTCATATTGCAATCTTCAGTGGGATACAATAGCCAGCATTTTTCTTGTAACAATTGCAATGAAATTAACAGAAGTGTACTGAGAAACTAACCAATATTTTTTCCTGAAGACATCAGAGTTAGCCACATTACCATTCGGCATTCTACTCAGTGAGAGCTAGATTTATGAGTTATAAGATTTCAGTACACACATCCTCAAACTCTGATGAAAGTTAGATTTTGCTCTTTGTAGGTTATTTTGGTGACAGATTAGAACATAGGGGGCAATTCTCCGAGCTCCGCGCCGGGCCGGAGAATCGGAGCAACCGCGCCACGACGCACCGACGCCGGCGCGCGATTCTCTGAGGTGAGGAATATCGGCACCATTTGTACCGCTGCATTTGGCGCGGCGCTGGCCGCGGGCCGCTGGAATTGGTGGGGCCGCCGATTATCCGGCCCGGATGGGCCAACCAGCCGCTCCGACACGACAGAGTCCCGCCGGCGCCATTCACCCCTGCTCACTGCCGGCGGGAACTCTGCGGGAACGCTCGGGGGGGGGGGGTTGGCCTGTGGGGGAGGGAGGGGGGCTCCTTTACCGGGGGGAGGGCCTCCGAAGGGGTCTGGCCCGCGATCAAGGCCCACCGATCGGCGGGCTGACCTCTCTGTCGGCGGGCCTCCTTTCCTCCGCAGGCAATGTTATATCCATGCGCCATTGTTGTGCGGGGCGGCCTTGGGGAGGACGGCCACTGCGCATGCGCTGGTTGGCGCCTGCCCAACTGCGCATGCGCAGGATCCAAGGTAATGCGTCTTTTACGCGGCACCGGGTCTCCAACGCCGTGCCAAGGCCCCGCCCCTGCAAATCACACCACGCCCCTGCCAGCCAGACGGAGGCTCCCGAATATGGTCTGGGAACGGGCGCCGACGCCGGAGTAAAACACTGTGTGTTCGGAGTAAAAGCGTCGGCACTTAGACTCCCGTTGGGAGAATCCCGCCCATAGTAGGGACATTAGAAACTAGCAGAGGTCAAATTTTTCTATCTCTATGATGTGTGGTGACCGCCTCCTGTGTTGATTCGATTCACTTATTTACAGCAAACCTGCAGCTTTCTCCACTTCCCACAGCAAACAAAATGGGGGAGATGCGTCTAAAGCAGTGTTTTTCAAACTTTTTTCCCCAGAATCCACTTTTGGCAACTGGCTGACCTTTGGGACGTATGCCATGTTCATTTACCTTTAATGTGAAAGGGGAGCCTGCTTGTTCCTCACGCTCTCACTCCAATCAGGTTCACAGAAGAAGAAGGCAATGTGCATATCAGGTGCAAACCTGAAGATTATTATTATTCATCTTTATGTGAATGGAAAAGCCAGGCTCGCACATGTAGGTCGACATAAAGAGCAATAGCAACAAAATGCTTGTTTTACTCAGCACTGGATACTCCTGGGAGATGCTACTCCAGAATGCTGACAGCCTCATGGACTTTGTTGTGTTTTTAATGTGCTGTCACAGGTCATGTACAGCAGCATAGTCTTTTCTTTTGGAGTCAGCTATAAGTTAATAGCTGACTCTGGGGTCTCAAGCTCAAAAGGAATTTTTCACCCAGCACTTCTCTTTCAAAATCTGAAACTATTCCTCCCATTTTCCAGTACTTCTCTGCAGATCTCACACATGGACTTTATATCCTTATTTGCATTGGCACAATTGAAAAAAAAACATACCTTAAGTAATAATCTCTACACTGCTTTGTTCCCGAGTTAATTTTCTTCTTTGTATGCTGTTAACCCTGGAGCCCTGGTACAGAACTAACATGAGCACTACTCTGTCCTGCCCTTGATTCTCCTGTACAGCTGTCTCCAACGATTCAGTTGTGGAATCCTGGCCAGTAGCTAGCACTACCTATTTGTGCCTCTGGCCATCTCTTACTTGTAAGAAAACGATTCACCTTCACGGTCCTCTTGCCTTGCTTGACAACAGCTAGAAAATGGAAGAAGCTCTCTTCCATGATTTGGTGCAAAAGCACATACATAGAGGGCGCTTCATGTCAAGTCTATGTGCAGGATGTGTGACCTGCTCACTGCTGCCTCTTCTGGCTGGAAGATTACACACAGCCTAATTTCTTCTCTTAGAAGGCAGCAACGGCTGCCATTTTCAATAAAAAGGCCGGTAGCCGCCGTTGGGTGCTTCTCCTGCGATCGGGATCACTACAGGAACGTGTCGACCGATCGTTCCACTACCCTCTTGACAACCACTGCAACCTGCACTTTGAAAACCCTAGCGTGAATATATATTTCCGCAGAGGCTTCTGTTTAGTGACAAAGAAATTACAGCAAGTCAAAACTGAAGGACCTGGTTATGTTAAATGTAACATCTAACAGTAAATGTGAACTGAACATTGCAAAGAGGTATTGACAGAATAAATGACTAGGTAAAACTATAACAGGTGGAGTTCACTGCGGGTAAGTATGATGTCATTCATTTTGGACCTATGCGAAAGCCAGTTCAGAGTTATTGCCTAAGTAATGGGAAGCTACATAGAATTCATTGAATCCCTACAGTGCAGAATGAGGCCATTCGGCCCATTGAGTCTGCACCTACTCTCCCAAAGAGCACTCTACCTGAGCCCGCTCCCCCGCCATATACCCGTTACGCCGCACATTGATCCACCTAACCTGCACATCTTTGGACTGTGGGAGGAAACCGGAGCACCCGGAGGAAACCCATGCTGACATGGGGAGAAGGTGCAAACTTCACCCAAGGCCAGAATAAAACCCTGGAGCTGTGAGGCAGAAGTGCTAACCACTGTGTCACTTATTTAGGCCATATTAAGGAGTGACAGAGAGACTTGGGACTCCATGCACAGAAATCACTTAAAGCTGGCGCGGCGCAAAAAATAATTGAAAAGGTGATGAAATGTTGACGGTTAGAATTGATAATAATAATAATATAATAATCGCTTATTGTCATAAGTAGGCTTCAATGAAGTTACTATGAAAAGCCCCCAGTCGCCACATTCCGGCGCCTGTTCGGGGAGGCCGGAGCGGGAATTGAACCCGCGCTGCTGCCTTGTTCTGCAGTACAAGCCAGCTGTTTAGCCCACTGTGCTGAACCAGTTCCAGGGCAAGCAACGGGAGCTGAACCACAAACACAAGGTCATTATGCTCCAGCTATAGGAAACTCTGGCTAGATTCTAGCATTTCAATCTGGATATTCCCCCTCAGAAAGCCGACATTGGCAGTGCAGAGAGAGAAACTATCGAATTTCCAGAGAAATAGAATGAAAAAGCAGAGCAGTTAGGTTAAACCTTTGCAGAATTGTGGTTAAGCTACACCTGGAGCATTTTATAAAGATCTGCACTGCAATAAGGACAGAAGAGACACTGGTGAGAATGAGCAAAAGATTTGCAAGGATATGAGAACTGAGAAGTCATAGCGGTCTGGAAAAAAATGAATACACCATCTCTAGAATACAAAAGGCCGAGGGTGTCTTAAAAATAGTCTTTAAAATTATGAAGGGGAATCCAATAAGGAAAACAGTGGAGAGGCAGCAGACAATCTAGTTTTTGGTTTCTGCACAGGTTTTGTGCCAGCCCTTTGTGTTGTGATAATAATATTAGTAATCTTTATCAGCGTCACAAGTAGGCTTACATTAACACTATAATGAAGTTACTGTGAAAATCTCCTATTCGCCACACTCCGGTGCCTGTTCGGGTACACAGAGGGAGAATTCAGAATATCCAATTCACCTAACAAGCACGTCTTTCGGGACTGTGGGAGGAAACCGGAGCACCTGGAGGAAGCCCACGCAGACACGGGGAGAACGCGCGGACTCCTCACAGACAGTGACCCAAGCTGGGAATCAAACCTGGGACCCTGGCACTGTGAAGCAACAGTGCAAATCACAATGCTACCTGCTGCCCATTGGATCTGCGCGAACAAAACATAAGCTTGTGTTGCGCAAACCATATTTCAACAAGGGTTGAGACAGTTTCTGGTAATTTCAGGAATTTCAGGAAATTATGTCACTTTCTGTCGCTGTTTTGTTTGCTGCATATATACGATATACGAATTAGGAAGAGAGGCCAGCTTCTCGGTCCCTCGAACCTGTCCCCCCATTTAATGAGATCGTGGCTGATATGATTGTATTCTTAACTCCACATTCCTGCCTACTACCAATAACCTGTCGCCCTCCTGTTTATCAATAACCCATCGAGCTCTGCGTTAAGAAATATTCAAAGACTCTGCTGCCACTGCCCTTTGAGGAAGAGAGTTCCCGAGGGAGGGCGAAGACACAAAGCCTCCGGGTGAAAGGGCCGCTCCCTGTCCCCCACCCCCACCCTCCCAATCCCAGCACTACTGGCAAGCTGCCTCCAGGTACATACCAGACTTAATCGTGAGCCGGGGAGCCCACCCGCTACAAGGAGGATCCAAATGGTGGCCTCAATCAGTCAACAAATGGGCTCTTAATAGTTTACCTCGTAGCCCCTGCTGGTAGTGATTCACCACTGGGAACATCGTCAGGAGACGCGAATGCATCAGGCCACTGATGTGATACATATTTTTCTGATTTTCCTCTCCCTCCTGCCTCGTAGCCTGCCAGCCTGGGACTAGGGGCTGGTTTAGCTCACCAGGCTAAATCGCTGGCTTTTAAAGCAGACCAAGCAGGCCAGCAGCACGGTTCGATTCCCGTACCATCCTCCCCGGACAGGCGCCGGAATGTGGCGACTAGGGGCTTTTCACAGTAACTTCATTGAAGCCTACTTGTGGCAATAAGCGATTTTTCTTTCAGAAAGGTTTCACCCACTGTGAGTGGGTCAAAATCCTGGAAATCCCTATTGAACAGCATTTTGTGGATCCCTTCACCATATGGACTGGCAAGATTCAAGACGAAAAAGCAATGTTATGTTCTCACATTGCTTAATTTTAGTGCAACCATAATTTTATGAAAATCTCGACGGTGTTCATACCGACTCTGTTTTTCCTCTCCGCTTTCCCTTGGTGCAATTGTGGAACAGAGCAATTAGGGACAGGCAATACGTGCTGGCTTTGCCAGCGATGCTAATATCCCGAGAATTATTTTAATGAAACTCCTTGCACTTTGTTGAAACTTGACACTCAGTAAGGTTCGGGATGTAATGTTTTGTAAGAAGGTAGTGTTTTGGTTTTGTGTTTTTAGTTTCAGGTCAAATGGAGTAATGAAGAGAAATTTGTGATCTATTACAAGCTTTGCCTGATGGTTGACCTGCATGGTCTGATTCCAATGGGGTCTGGGGGCCTAGGTTAGGTGCTACGGAAATGCACTTGCCAGGTTTAACACCTGAACACAAAGGGATAGGCAAATGTTTTTCCTATTGCAGATTTGCTGCCCCAGAAACATGGAACAGAGAGAGAGGGAAAGCGGGAGCAGCTGCTCTGATCAGCAGTCGGTAAAAGGCTGTTTTTGCAGTTTGCTACCAGACAGAATATAGGCAAGATGCTATTTACTCGTCAAAGCATCAAAATCCATGGAAATATAAGGGGCTGGATTCTCCGATTCCTGACGCCAAAATCGCGTTCGGGCAATGGGGCGGAGAATCTGTTTTGACGCCGAAACCAGTGGCGACGCCGTTTTTAGGATGCTCCGCCCCCTGAAAAGCGGCGTTGTCTAAGAGTACGCCGCACGGCGTATCCACGGCCTCAGGCCATTGCCTGAGGCCCGTCCCGCGATTCTCCGTCCCCGACTGGCCGAGTTCCCGACGGCATGGGACACGGACGGAGTCCAGCGCTACCACCGTCGGGGGAGGCCCGATCCATGGGCAGAGGGGCTTTATTTGGAGGCACTGTGGGGGGGGGGGGGGGGGGGGGGGGAAGGTCCGAGGCGTGTTAGCCGGCCGAAGGGGGGGGCACTACTTTTGTGGTCCGGGTCTGCGGGTTGCGTCCGCCGTGCACATGCGCGGCCACGGACCCGGTAATGGTCCAGACCATATCGGTAGCTAGAGCTGGGAGCTCTATGCTGCCTGGCTGCTAGCAACCCCCCCCCCCTCCCCCACCCCCACCCCACCGCCACCCGCAGAGCAGGGAATTGGTGGCAGTTTTGCGCCAGTTCTCCAGGTTTTTTTTCACGCCGGTGTGAGGACCTAGTCTCCCAAATGGAGAATCGAGCCCAAGGACTCTGAAAGATTTATCGAGGCTTGGCTGGGGGAAAGAATCGTTGGGGTGCACCGTGTTTCGATCAATAGGTTTGGGATTTTCTCACTAGGCTGAGGTAAAGAATGTTCAATGGACCCTGGATGTTCCGATTCAGTGAAATTGATTCATTGATTGATTTTGATTGATTGATTGATTGCCACATGTACTGAAGTACAGTGAAAAATATTTTTCTGCGGCCAAGGGGGGATGTACGCAGTACGTACACAGTAGACAAAAAGAATAATCAACAAAGTACACCGACAAATAAGTAAATAATGGAAGAAAGTGAATCTGTGTTACACTCTCAGTTAATGTTATAACTGGGTGGGAAGATCCCGGAAAGGAGCCCTGGCTCAAAAGACCAATGTGGGATTCTCCGTTGGCGGGATTCTCCGTTGGCGGGATCCTGCGCTTCACTGGCAGCACACCCACGCCCTCGGGTTTCCCTGATGCATCTAGTCGCAGCTGATGGTTAATGCTTCTGATGTGCTCAGGCGGTCCAAAATGTCTGTGCAGCATAGCAACTCGGGGCCATGGTCACTTTCACTGCTGCTGCCAGTAAGATGCGATGCGTACAGTAGAAGTGAGTTACAGGACGGGTTGCAGCATGTGGCTTAATTCTTTAGTGGTTTCCTTTGTGAAACACAGCCCCTACAAACCATGCTCCTGGTTTGAAAAGCTGAGAGCGTCTTGATCAATGTATCCTGGTGAGTAAAATCCACGGGCCTCTGGTGGTGCCTGGAAACCTTGCCCTCCCTTGGTCTCTTCCTTCCTTCCTTCAAAGTAAAACAGCTACAAAGGCATTCCCAATACAAAATGCATTGCACCTTCTTTGGAAGGTTGGTGGGGGATGTGGGTGGAGACGGAAGACAAAAATAGGATCCCTGAAACTGAATCAGTAGTGAAAAAAGAGGAAAAATAGTTCACAAATCGGATTTCAGACGATCATATTGTACCTGCTGTGAAGCTTTAAATTTTACCTCTCGCTGCCACTTAAAGCTTGACGTTCATTTTATTGCGTTAAAAAGCAATGATGATGGAAAATTGGACTTGTTTATTGTGGTAGTTACCACTGATGTATATATTGTATATAGAGGATGTCGATGTGGGTGCTTTATGGTAAGGCCCCTGTACTACAGGTACGGGGGTAGTTCCCTGCCTGCTATCTCCACCCAGTAGGCGGTGTATAAATATGTGTGCTCCCCGTACAGCAGCCATTTCGCCAGCTGCTGTAGGAGGCAACACATCTTAGTGTAATAAAGCCTCGTTTGCATCCAACTCTCGTCTTTGTGTAATGGATCGTGCATCAATTTATTACACTAAGTTTTTAGAAGATGGACCTCCGCATCAAGCCGGATCGCCTGCAGCTGCATCCGCAAGCGGACAACGCCAAAAATGACTTTGAACATTGGCTAGCCTGTTTCGAAGCGTACATCAGGTCTGCGCCAGACACAATCCCAGAAGCGCAGAAGATCCAAATCCTTTACACGTGGCTGAGCTCCAACGTCTTTCAACTTATCCAGGCCGCTTCAAACTATGCAGAAGCCATGGCGCTACTGAAGGAAAACTACGCTCAGCGGACTAACACACTCTATGCAAGGCACCTCCTCTCCTGCATCGTCAACGCGTGAGTCAGTGGAAGATTTCTGGCACGCCCTGTTCGCCCTGGTTAGAGACTTTGACTGTCAGGCCGTTTCCGCCACGGAACACTTGAATTTGCTCATGAGAGACGCATTTGTTACGGGCATAGGGTCCGATTACATCCGCCAGCGCCTCTTGGAAGGGGCCATGCTCGATCTCGGGGAAACCAAAAAGCTAGTGCTCTCACGGTCGCTTCACACAACATCCAGGCCTACGACCCCGACCACGCCCCCCCCCCCCCCCCCCCCCCCCCCGTGCATCGTGGATTCTGCAGGCGGCCGCCCCATCGTGGACCCCATCAGCGACCACCCTCAGCCAACCCCACGCCTGTGCCGCGCGGCAGCCAACCAACCCCGGGGAACCCAAATGTTACTTCTGTGGGCAGTCCAAACACCCCCGACAGCGCTGCTCGGCCCGGAGCGCCCTCTGCAAGGCCTGTGGCAAGAAGGGACACTTCGCTGCGGTGTGCCAACCCGCTCAGTCACCGCTATTGTTCCGGCACCTCCCACATGCGGTCAGTGGGTGCCGCCATCTTCCCCTCCTCAGACCATGTGTGGCCTGTTTGCGCCGCCATCTTGCTCGACTCGCAACGGGTGCGGCCCGTGGGCGCCGCCATCTTGTTACCCCCAGGTCCAACGGGTGCTGCCATCTTGTTTTCCCCACGACACGTGCGGCCAGTGGCCGCCGCCATCTTACCCGACCCATGCTCCCCGGGCACCTCACCCGGCCGCTCGTCGCCTGCAACCGCCGATGACCAGCTGCGTCTCGCCTCCGTCACGATTGACCAGTCTCGTCCACACAACCTTGCAACTGCTTCAACCAAAGTGAAGGTCGATGGGCACGAGATCTCCTGCCTGCTGGACTCTGGGAGCACCGAGGGCTTCATTCACCCCGATACGATAAGGCGCTGCTCCCTTGCGGTACACCCCGTTAACCAGAGAATCTCCCTGGCCTCCGGGTCCCACTCCGTGGCGATCCGGGGGTATTGCATCGCCACTCTCACTGTCCAGGGCATGGAGTTCAGCGGTTTCCGCCTCTACGTCCTTCTGAACCTCTGCGCTGCCTTGCTCCTCGGCCTGGTCTTCGAGTGCAACCTCCGGAGCCTAACATTGAAATTCGGCGGGCCCCTAACACCCCTTACTGTGTGCGGCCTCGCGACCCTAAAGGTCGACCCACCTTCCCTATTTGCAAACCTAACCCCGGATTGCAAACCCATCGCCACCAGGAGCAGACGGTACAGTGCAAAGGACAGGACCTTCATCAGGTCCGAGGTCCAGCAGCTGCTTCGGGAAGGCATCATCGAAGCCAGCAACAGCCCCTGGAGAGCCTAAGTGGTAGTTGTGAAAACTGGGGAGAAACACAGGATGGTCATCGACTACAGTCAGACCATCAATCGGTACACGCAGCTCGACGCGTACCCCCTCACACACATATCTGATATGGTCAATCAGATTGCACAGTACCGGGTTTTCTCAACTGTGGACCTGAAATCTGCCTACCACCAGCTCCCCATCCGCAAGGCGGACTGCCCATACACTGCCTTTATCACTTTTTTAGGGTTCCCTTTGGCATCACCAACGGGGTCTCGGTCTTCCAACGGAAGATGGAGCGAATGGTTGACCTTCCCGTACCTGGACAATGTCACCATCTGCGGCCACGATCAGCAGGACCATGACCCCAACCTTGCCAAATTTCTCCACACCGCCACTCTCCTCAACCAGATCTCCAACAAGGAGAAGTGCGTATTCAGCATGAACCGCTTGGCCATCCTCGGCTATGTGATCCAGAACGGAGTTCTGGGGCCCTATCCTGACCGCATGCACCCTTCATGGAACACCCCCTTCCCCACTGCCCCAAGGCCCTCAAATGAAGCCTGGGCTCTTTTCTTATTACGCCCAGTGGGTCCCAAACTACGCGGACAAGGCCCGCCCACTCATTCAATCCACTGTTATTCCCCAACGGCCGATGCTCACCAGGCCTTCAACCGCATCAAGGCCGACATCGCCAAGGTCGCGATGCACGCGGTCGACGAGACATTACCATTCCAAGTCGAGAGCGATGCATCAGACGTCACTCTGGCCGCCACATTCAACCAGGCAGGCAGGCCCGTGGCATTCTTTTCCCGCACCCTCCATGCCTCTGAAATTCGGAACTCCTCCGTCGAAAAGAGGCTCAAGCCATCGTTGAAGCTGTGTGGCATTAGAGGCATTACCTGGCCGGCAGGAGATTCACTCTCCTCACTAACAAACGGTCGGTTGCCTTCATGTTTAATAACACACAGCGGGGCAAGATCAAAAACGATAAAATCTTGAGGTGGAGGATCGAGCTCTCCACCTACAACTATGAGATTTTGTATCGCCCCAGTAAGCTCAACAAGCCCCCGATGCCCTATCCCGAGGTACATGTGCCAGCGCACAGGTGGACCCACTCCGGACTCTGCATGACAACCTCTGTCACCCGGGGGTCACATGTTTTTACCATTTCATCAAGGCCCGCAATCTGCCCTACTCCATCGAGGAAGTCAGGGCGATCACAGGAGACTGCCAGGTCTGCACGGAGTGTAAGCCGCACTTCTACCAGCCAGACCGTGCGCACCTGGTGAAGGCCTCCCACCCCTTTGAACGCCTCAGCATGGACTTCAAAGGGCCCCTCCCCTCCACCGACCGTAACACGTACTTTCTCAGTGTGGTCAATGAATACTCCAGATTCCCCTTCGCCATCCCATGCCCCAATATGACGTCCGCCACCATCATCGAAACACTCAACACCATCTTCGCTCTGTTCGGCTTCCCTGTCTACATCCACAGTGACAGGGGATCCTCATTCATGAACGATAAGCTGCGGCAGTACCTGCACAACAGGGGTATTGCCTCGAGCAGGACGACCAGCTACAACCCCCGGGGAAACGGGCAGGTGGAGCAGGAGAATGGGACGGTCTGGAGGGCCGTCCAGCTGGCCCTATGGTCCAGAAATCTCCTGGCCTCCCGCTGGCAGGAGGTCCTCCCCGATGCCCTTCACTCCATTCGGTCGCTCCTGTGCACCACGACTAATGAAACTCCCCATGAACGTCTCTTTGCCTTCCCTAGGAAGTCCACCTCCAGGGTTTCGCTCCTGACATGGCTGGCAGCTCCAGAACCCGTTCTCCTCCGTAGATACGTTCGACTCCACAAGGCGGACCCATTGGTGGAGAGGGTACAGCTACTTCACGCCAACCCGCAGTACGTCTACGTAACGTACCCCGACGGCCGCCAAGACACAGTCTCTCTCAGAGACCTGGCAACAGCCGGGTCCACACACACACACACACCCCCCACCGCAGCCCCCGCTC
Organism: Scyliorhinus canicula; assembly: GCF_902713615.1. Taxonomy (NCBI): domain Eukaryota; kingdom Metazoa; phylum Chordata; class Chondrichthyes; order Carcharhiniformes; family Scyliorhinidae; genus Scyliorhinus; species Scyliorhinus canicula. The sequence goes on along the minus strand of NC_052150.1, from coordinate 22,095,762 downwards.
CAGGACAATCCGTCCTCCCCCTGCTCACACCCGGGGATGAAGAGGATTTCGACATGCTCCTGGAGTCACCGAATACCAAACCAATGCCGGAGTCACCGCCAGCACTGCGGCGCTCTCAACGACAGATCAAGGCTTCAGACCGCCTGAATTTGTAATATTATCTGTACTTTAAAACACATCTTTCTGTATATAGTTCTCCACCACCCCTGCCGGTCTCAATTTTTTAACGGGGGTGAATGTGGTAGTTACCACTGATGTATATATTGTATATAGAGGATGCTGATTTAGGTGCTTTACGGTAAGGCCCATGTACTACAGGTACAGGGGTAGTTCCCTGCCTGCTGGCTCCGCCCAGTAGGCGGAGTATAAATATATGTGCTCCCCGCACAGCAGCCATTTCGCCAGCTGCTGTAGGAGGCCACACATCTTAGTGTAATAAAGTCTTGATTGCACCCAACTCTCGTCTTTGACTAATTGACCGTGCATCATTTATGCTAATCTTTCATTTCATATATTGTTGGGAAGGTGGATCTAACAATGGGCTGGATCCGGCAGAACATGTTCCCCACACTGACTTCTCCCATGGAAGAAAGAGGAAAATCCAGCCTTTTCTTTCATATCTCTAAACATTATTAGTTTGATAATCACCTTCTCATCTCAATAGCCGCAATCTGATGCCATAAGAATGTGAGCCTTGTTTTGACATAAAACACGTTGCCATTCACTGGGCGCACAAACAAATGGGGCTGCATTCTCCATTTCGGAGACTATTGATGCCAACGGAGAATCCGTGGTCTATTATGACAGAAAAACTGGACCGATTCCACTACCCCATTGAGGGGCTAGCACTGGTGCCACGCGGAACACACTCGATTCCACGGAAAAATGGTGCGGGATACGCAAGTCCGTGATCGACACTCGAGAGGCTGACAAGCTGCAGCCGCACATACACATTACACTCCCTACACATCCCAGCCAAAAAGATGGTACTGGTTGTGCTGGAGTGGGTACAGCTGATGGGTCGGCTGGGGCCAGAGGGAGCCCTGGGGGGACACCTATATTGACACGTGGCACCAGGTTCCAAGCGGGCTCTTAACAGTATGTGCAGCTGCATGGCTGCCTTGCCGGCTGCGGCAATGGTGCTCTGTGCCCGTCCATCCTGACCCCATAGCCCACTTCCAGGCCACCCCCCCCCCCCCACTACTTCCCCCAGCCCTGACAGAAGCCCCCGGCGAGCGGCACAACTGTCAGCAAATTATGGCAATGATGTCCGTACCCCCTCTCTCTCTCCCTTAGCAGCTGCAACGGCGGTTTCACGATTTTTGAAAGCACACGTGAACCACGCCGTCAGGAACTCGGCCCATCGGAGGCGGAGAATCGCGGAGCCCCTGAAGAGTACCAGATCGGGCCCGCTAATGATATGCAAACGGTGCCTACTGTGCTTGCAGAGTGAAACACATTGACTTCATTTTCGAGGTAATGGATTATCGTGATTTGGCATCAATTCAGCGCCTGCTGCGATTTTGACGTCGGAGGCTATTCTCTGCCAAATCGCATTTCCCGATTTCAGCATCGGCTAACGGAGAATCCCGCCCAAGATACACTGACATTTTTCCATAAAAGTTATGTTCGTTTTAACATTCAGATTTGCCTGCTTCCAGTGCGGCGATCCATGATGGTTATTCTCAATGTTTGCATTTTGTTAAATCGTGATTTTATTTCTGGCCTTCGCTGCACATTATTCCCACATATTACCTCACATTGTAAGATCTGCGTGTCAGCAGGACTTCGATACCACGTTGAACAGTCCCCCATTCAGTTGTTATTCTGGCAAATTCACTTGTTGATGTCTTTAAAGCCAAGGCTGCCAGTAAGTGTGTCAGACAACCTTTGATTTTGAGGGGGAACAAACATTTTAAAAATAGCACCTGGGGGAGGAGCCGCAACTGTCTGATGACTAAGTGCCTCCAGATCTACAACAAAGCAGTTCCGGTTTGTCATTTCCCTCGGCCCTAGAAATTTCTGCGAGACCTCAGCCAAAAATAGGTTCCAACAAAGCAAAATTGCAGCCAAAGATGCTTGCAACTTCATTAAATGTTGTAAATGGGGTTGTTTTTTTGCAGTCGCAACACTTAAGTGATGTACTTGCATGCATCATCTTTGTGTTTTCCTGGATGACAGGTAAACTAGATGATTAAATCTCCTGTGGCCCCAAAATGTATAACCTTAAAAGTGAACTAAACGTGACCATTTTCGGCACGTTTGATTACAATTGATCGTACAATTTTTTCTTCGCCCTCCCATTGTTATACATGCCAGTCAAGATAGTGAGAATGTAAGCCTGCGTGAATGTTTCTTTAACCATTAAAGTAGAACGGGATGACTCAGCCTTTGATTGTTCTACCTGATATCAGGCACGATAACATGGGGAGGCAACAAGAAGAGGTCAGGTGCTTCCCCCCCCCTCCCCACCCCAAAGGAAGAAAGGCACAATAATCTCCCTAGATCACTTTGCAAATCTGCTCTTGTCTGGCTAAGTGTCTGGTGGCTGATTGTTTGACACTGCGTTCCACTGTCTCGTTCCCTGAATTAGGGCAAATTGAGTTGCACAACGCTTTCCTAGTAAGTTGTCTTCCTAACTCTAAACATGCTCGTGGGGGGGGGGGGGGGGGGGGGGGTGCTTTCGATGGGTCAAACAGGCCTTGGGGGAAATTCAAAGACCAAAGACCTCCCCGTTATGGAGGATTTGCTGACAGGATGCATTTAATCGGGTGAGAGGGTGACTGGAGGGGACCCTGTTGCCTTCCTGCTTTCACCCCGATTAAGTCCCCCTGGCGGGAAGGCCTGTGGATGGGCCTTTCCATTCCACCACCAATTGAGACCCTTAAGTGGGCAATTGATTCCTACATGAGTGCCTCATCCCGCTATCGCTGGTCTTTGCCCAGTGATTTCAGTGGGGGGGGGTGCTCGCTGTGGAAGGAAGAACGATAAGGAAACCTGTGCAGGATTACCTGCGGGCTACTATGTGTGCCCCTCGTTCAAATGTACTCAGTGCCTGATTGAGCGACCCAGCATTGGGAAGTGAGTGGTTCCACGTAGATGTACCTCTCTGCCTTTGCTCCCCATGCCCCTTTCCTTCCCTCAGCATGACCTCCACTACGAGTCCACACCCCCTTCCCCATACCCACCAATCCTCTCCACTCCACCATCACTCAACTATCTTTGGGATCAAGCGACGATACAAGTCTTTGGGTGGATGGCATATTGGCAGCAGTCATGCGCCGCCCCTTGGCACTGCCTTTCAAAAGGGCTGCTGGTCCCTGATTAGCTAGCAACTCTCAGCAGGGGTGACGTCCATCCCTGGGGTTCTTGCTCCTTGGGTAGGCCTGCTACAATTGCCTGAGTGGCACTTAATTTGCCGAACCTTCCCCTCCAACAAACGATGAGAACCCTGTCACTCCATCCTGCTCCTTGGGTGCAAAACGCACATACACCTCTTCCACGATTGGGGCCCACATTGCGAGGATCACGGGAGAGATTTATTTCCACCAACACGCTATTTCCATGTGCTGCTCTGGATTTTGCAAGCTCTATAAAAGAACACCTCCTCGAAATGTTTGTGACCACTAGGGGAAGCCTGCTGAAGAGTCAGGAGCTCTCTGAAAGGTGCATGTCAAGTGTTTTTGGCACCTTCAAATGCCATATTAGATGTTGTATTGTAATATAGATGTATTTTTAATGCAGTAAGTGATCATAATGCAGTAAGTGAAACCCAGAAGAGGTAGGTTACACAAACCTCTCCACTCACCTGATGAAGGAGCTACGCTCCGAAAGCTAGTGATTCCAAATAAACCTGTTGGACTTTAACCTGGTGTTGTAAGACTTCTTACTGTGCCCACCACAGTCCAACACCAGCATCTCCACATCTTCAATATAATTCTCATTGCTAATGCATGGCTTCTGGGGGCTGTGTGCGTCGTGAATGCTGGGTGAGTGGCTATGGAAGATACATAGGGGGCATGGGAGTGATATGGAGGTGGCATGGATGATCTAAGGTTTAATGTGGTGGCATGGGTGATCTGAGGTGGCATGGGCCAGCATGGACAATCTGAGGGTGCTTGGAGGAGGCACGTGATCTGAAGGGACATGAAATGGCATGGGGGTGTGTGGGGGAATGAGGGGGTTGAAGGATAAGGTTAAGGGGACCATTGAATGATGATGAGAACTGGGCTGCTGTGTTGGAGAGCCAGGATAGGCCTTACAACCAGCCCACCTCTGCACGTACACTCCTCACATACTCCACTGCAACTGACAAAATGCACTGGGAACCCCAACACTGAGTGAAAAAGACAAAAATCCCAGGCAAAGTAACACATGGGTATGATGTGAATTTCAGAGGTTGCAAAAGTGTGCAGGTTGTGTTTTGCCATTGCCTTTTCACAACAGCACATGAACAACCAGGTCCAGGTTTCCAACTCATTCTAACCAGGAAAAGTATGTGTAAATCAGAGTTTAGATGAAGAGCCAGCCTCGGAATCTTGAGGACATATCTTCAATGCGCTACACCACCAGAACGGTGGCGGAGTAGAATTTGTATTTCTGCTGATGGCAAGGGATCTTGAGGTTGCTGGAATTAGGTCACTGGCAAGGGAACAAACTACTTAGATATCATAGATTATCATAGAATTTACAGTGCAGAAGGAGGCCATTTGGCCCATCGAGTCTGCACTGGCTCTTGGAAAGTGCACCCTATCCAAGGTCAACACCTCCACCCTATCCCCATAACCCAGTAACCCCACCCAGCACTAAGGGCAATTTTGGACACTAAGGGCAATTTATCATGGCCAATCCACCTAACCTGCACATCTTTGGACTGTGGGAGGAAACCGGAGCACCCGGAGGAAACCCACGCACACACGGGGAGGACGTGCAGACTCCGCACAGACAGTGACCCAGCCGGGAACCGAACCTGGGACCCTGGAGCTGTGAAGCGATTGTGCTATCCACAATGCTACCGTGCTGGTGCTGACATTAACATCATGAGCTCTTGTGGCACAATGGGGAGCACTCCTGCCTCTGAGCCAGGAGCTCTGTGTTTGAGTCCCACCCCAGGACTTGATGGCCAAGGGAGGTTTGTTCATAAGGCGGTCAAATAGGTTGAGTGTCAACCTGCAAATCCTTCCAAACACACCAATGGCTGATGGTAACGGGAGAGACTCCCGATCAGACACAATTGATTTGGAGTGGCGCCCCTCAAGCGACCTGTTCTGGAAATTGAAAATGAACATTTCCACAGTCCTCGAGGGCCATAGGCTGCTCTCCCCTTTTGAGAGAGATTTGACTGGTGGTGACTTAACCTGAGCCCCACAAGGTGTGGAAAATGATTTGGAATTACATTAACTTTGCTGCTCAGTGACATTTTCAATAACAGATAGTTTTAAAATGTAATGCATATTGACTTGGAGGTGGGCAGTGTTGAGAAATGCATGCATGCCATTCATTTCACCTGCAATTTTCTAATCTAGATAAGAATGAATTAAATTTGCTTGTTTTCAGTTAGGCAGAATGGAATCATATCCCCAAATAATTTGTTTAAGCTGAATATTGGCATGGTTCTGAGACATCTTCAGTGCATGTGAGTCCCTGAAGTCACAACAGATTTCTCCACACGGTTGGTTTCAACTAATTTCACATCTGAAATAACATTGCTTAATAGTGAGGACCAAAATATAGAGTCCGAATGACCCAGGCCTGCTTCTTAGTTATCCCGATCTCAAATGAACTGAAAGTCTTGATAACCCAACAAAATATCCCCCAATTATTAATGTTGATTTTATTGTTTACAAATGGCCAACCTATTGATACAGCTAAAGGATTATGAGTCAAATCACTTTCGCATTGCATAAACTGTACACTTATATACGATTGTCATTCCCAGCCACATTGCAAAAGCAATAATTATGAGTTTTATCAAAATCCTGATCCAAGATAATAATATGGTTAGAATCCATAGAATCATAGAATCCCTACAGTGCGGAAAGTTGTGCTAACCTGAGTTCGCCCCTCAGCCCCTCATGTGCTAACAAGTGAAGCTTAGCCGTGTTACTGGGGAGAGGCACCTGACAAGAGCTCGATGTTTGCCCACAAGAGAGGTGGGAAAGTTGGAGACAGAATCATCTCCAAACCCTCTGCAATTTCTTGAAGTATTATTTTTCCAAAGTTGGTCGGGATTGACTGTCCATCACTCATAAGGAAACAACAACAAAATAGAGAGTAAATAAGGAATGGGAAAGAAAGAATTGCATCTACATAGCGCTTTTCGCAATCATTGGAAATCCAAAAGCACTTTACCGCCAAAGAATTACTTCCAAAGTGTAGGTGGTCTTGTCATGCAGGAAACATGGTGGAGAATTTGCACACAGCAACCTCCCACATACAACTGTGTTATAATAGCTAGATAATCTGTCCTTGTGATGTTGATTGGGGCACCAGCAACAACTCCTCTGCTCTTCATCAAAACCGTGGCATGGGATCTTATACATCCAACTGAGCAGGGCAGATGGGGCCATGGTTTAACGCTCCATCCCAGAAACTCCGCCTCCAACAGGGCAGCACTCCCTTGGTACTGGCCAGTCCTGTTTTTATTTTGTGTGGTCAAGCCACAATACCTTGAGGGGCACCACTCCAAATCAATTGTGTCTGACCAGGAGTCTCTCCCGTTCTTATAATGTAATGTATACATTACATTGCTGGCATGAACTCGAATCCAGGACCATGATGAGTCACATGGCTACCAACCACGGCTGACACTAAAGGTCTACCTTGAAATGTTTAGGAAAAGATGAAAAAAATCTCTATCTCAGTAAAATGTTTCTCGGCAAAGTGGTTGTGAAGGCTTATCTATCAGAATTAAGTTCAGTGTGGGAATCTGAGTTTGATTTGAAAGATGAAACAGCAGGAGGTGGCCAAGGAAGTGTATAAACACAATAATAGTTCTTGAATGAACCACCTACTCGCTGGCTCCAATTAAATTATGTTTACAGATTTGTATCCCTTGTGCCCCGCGTTTCTCCTTTCATTCATCATTCATATTTACTCAAAAATAGCTTGTTCAGTTATGAGCTAGTTTCTATTTTTGCCCTCACTCTTAAAAGGGAAATTACAAGAAAGAGGTGATAACACTTGCAAACTGGTAAATAACAGCTATTTTTACCAGCAGGATGTAATTGTGCACCATTTCAAAGAATTATTCCTTTTTAATGTAATAGATGTTCCTCCGAGTTTCTGAAACACCCCCTCTGTTTACAATGAAGTTTATGACTGAAACTAAATTGAGCTTTGAAACGTAAAACTTGACTGTTAAGTCTAACCAGTACTTCTTTTCCAAAACTTGGTCAAAACTGGAATGGGTCAAAAAAGTACATAACACTAAAATAGAAACTGTGGGAAAGTCGCAAACGAAAGCTCGAATGGTAAAGGGTGAACCTCAAAACTTGTCCGAAGAATCCCAATCCAAATGCTGCAAAATATACTGAAGGCAAACTAGGTAGATAACAGTTAGAATTATTTAAGGTAACACTGTATTCCAATTGATGCTTTCCAATGAAGCAAGTAGCTTATGTAGTGTTAAAAAGTTTTGTACACCAGTTTCGTAATGTTGGTCTGAAGTGATTATACACTTCAACAATACAGCAGATAAGAATGTGATTAATCTGAATCCTATGGGCACGGTTCTCCGAAATGGAGACTAAGTGTTCGCGCCGTCGTGAATGCCGTCGCGTTTCACGACGGCACGAAACGGGCGCGTGGACTACTGATTCTGGCCCCCATAGGGGGCCAACACGGCGCTGGAACGGTTCATGCCAACCCATGCATGCGCGGGGGACGTCTTCAACGCGCCGGCTCCAACGCAACATGGCGTGGGAGAGTTCAGGGGCCAGTCGCGCAACAAAGTAGGCCCAGGGGGGGGGGGTGGGGAAAGGCCGGCCTGCCAATCGGTGGGTCCTCATTGCGGGCCAGACCCCATCGGAGGCCCCCCTTGGGGACGGAGCCCCCCCCCCCCCCCTGCAGGCTGTTCCCCAAACCTTTGCGCAGAGTTGCAGCCGGCAGCGACCAGGGGTGCACAACGCCGGTGGGACTCTGCTTTTTCCGCACGGCTGCTCGGCCCATCCGGGCCAGAGAATCGGCGGCCTCGCCAATTCCTGCGGCCCGCGGCCAGTGCCATATCAAATGCGCTGGCGCAAATGGGGCCGATTCTCCCGGTGTCGGGGCGTCGTGGCATGGTTGCGTCGATTCTCTGGACCGGAGCGGGGCTCGGAGAATCGCGCCCCAAATTCCTGACAAACTATATTGAACGTCGATGAAAGAGGAACATTACTCCATTTTTACTTCAGCAGCTTCTGTGTCCTGCTTATACCTGAGCTGAACATCAAAAGTGCATAGTGTCCATTGCACAAACATTTACTTTCACTCATCTCATCCCATTCCATCCCATTTCAGCAAACTCTATGCAATTCAACCATCCGGCCGCATCCCATCCCCCTGAAACCCTTTGTCACCATGATTCAGATTTGCTGAGTATTCTTCATATTAGACTCACCCTCCAGCAGCGTCTGACCTGAACGACTATTTATGCAGAACTCTGCAATCCGTAACCTACACCACGTGAAATCCCAGACAACGGTCACTGCTCACCTTGCCAACCACTACTTGCTGCCTTCACCCATCACATCAAAATCTAAATCTTTTTCCCCGTCTTCAAATTCTCACATGACTTCAATTTTCCATATGTTGTGCCAGCTTCTCCCGATTTTATATCCCTTCCCATTGAACCCACATTTCCAAACTCTGATCTGTTACATGCCCTCTCTTCACTATTTCATCATCAGGGATGGAGCCTTCAGCCAGTAACACACCCTCTGAGGCCTATAAATCCTGCCTGGGATGCAATGCTCACAATTGAATGCATACTCCAGAAACTATCTGACCAGAGATCTGCACAACTGAAACATAACTTCCATCTCTTGCTATTCCATCTGTCTTGAAATAAAGGTCAATGTTTCATCATTGGTTTCAATTATGTGTGTATCCAGTCCATTAGCTTTTAATGATTTCTGTACTTGGGCCCCTAAATCTCTCCACTCATCCACAGTTAACTTATTGCCGTTTAGAAAATACATGGATTCAAACATGGGAGTACTGGGAAAGATGGGCATGGATTTGGGAGGTGACAACATGTTCAAAGAGTTTGGAGAGTAGAGGGAGGTTGAAGATGGGGCTGTAATTTGTAAGGATGGCAAGGTCAAGGGTTTGTTTTATGGAGGAGTGGGAGATGATGGCAGATTTGAAGGACAAAGGGATAGTACCTGAAGAGAGAGAAATGTTGACAATAACCATGGACACAGTAGTTGGCTGATCAGTAGCTCATTGGGAATAGGGTCGATGGAGCAGGAGCTGGGTCACATGGACAAGATGAGCTCTGAGACGGCAGGAGGGGAGATGGGAGAGAAACTAGAGAAAGATGTGGGTTCAGGGCTAATCCGTCTGTCTTTTTTGGTCCAAAATAGATGAGTTCACTGTGGCCACCTTTGACCCCGGAACTAGTGCAGAAAGGAACATTTAAAATTTCTTTGCAACTTCCAGGGCGGGGATTCCAAAACTGTGGGTCAAGACCCCCAATGGATTCGTGAAATTAGATTTTGGGGTCGACAGCTCTGAGGCAGCAATGGCTGTCATGGACCTTAGACTGATTTACAATTTTATTGGATGATAAGAAAGATCAGTAAATGTGACCTGGTGATCTATGACCTGGTAGCAGTATCAACAGGAAAGAAGTCATGAAAAGCTAAGCGGTCAGAAGCCGAGAAGGCAGACAAAGAAGAAATTCCTGTAAAGAAGATCTAGAGGCAGAGGCGATCGGCGCACAAATGCGGACACAAAGAGAAAGCAGGCAGCATTAGAAAATGGAATGCAGAATTCATGTGAGCTGAATACAGCAAAGTTCTCCATGAAATGGTCAGATTTCTCTTTGGAAGCCAGGAGAAAAACAGAATTCCAGAAGATCTTGCGAAAGTGATGCATGAGAAAGCTAAAAGAGACTAAATTCTAAAACCAAAGAGAAAATGCTGGAAAATGCGAGAATTAATGTGGTTAATAGGTAAAGTTTAACTGCAGGAAAAAAAACTGAGTCAGACAGCAAGCAACAGTGATTGAGACTTGACAAAAACAGTTTGTTATTTGCCACCTTCACTCAGTTTTCCAATGAAATTATATCAATGCATCTCTTGTCTTCTTCCTTTAAAATTTATATTTCCAACAGTAAGATTGCTCATCTGACCGGTTGTTCTATATCATATATTTTCTTTTCATATGCATTAATATTTATTAGAGTTAATACGTGTAATTATTATTGCGGTGTGCTAATCTCTACTGAGAGATCTGAAAGTAATTTCCAGTATCAGTTAGTATTTGCACTTGGACTTTCCCCAAGGGGTAGGTTTCTATGTCTTGTCTGGCTCTCTGGAGGAAGGAGGAGGTCAGGGAATCATTCTTTTCCATCCAACTGAAACTTAGCCTTTTGAAGTGGTCTGTGGAAATTTCCACAGGAGAGATTGCTCTCTCCCCAAAGTGGATAAAATGTAAATAGGAATCTTAACTTGAGACGAGAACAAAACTACAAAAACAAATCATCCCTCATCAGTTTGTTTCCCGCTGCTCAGAATAAGTGGGGTTTTATTTGGTGACTGTCGAGCTTTGCCTCCCAGTCACCAGCCTGACATGACTGCGCCATCCTCTGGCTTATCCTGCTGTGACCATGAATGTAACAAGAGAAGGGGTCCTCTCACAAAACACTGCCTCCCGACCATTGACTCCATCTCCACCTCCCGCCACCTGGGGAAAGCGGGCAGCATAATCAAAGACCCTCTCCCACCCGGCCTACTCACTCTTCCAACTTCTTCCATCGGGCAGGAGACACAAACATCTGAAAACAGATTCAAAAACAGCTTCTTCCCCACTGTTACAAGACTCCTAAATGACCCTCTTATGGACTGACCTGATTAATACTACACTCCTGCATGCTTCACCCGATGCCGGTGTCTATATATTTATACTGTGTACCTTGTGTTGCCCTATTATGATTTTCTTTTTATTTTATTTTCATGTACTTAATGATCTGTTTGAGCTGCTCGCAGAAAACTACTTTTCACTGTACCTTGGTACACGTGACAATAAAAAACCCAAATCCAATAGGGAAGAACTTGCCACCACTTGGGTGCTGTCTTTCAGATGAGATGTGAAACTTGGGCCCTATCTGGCTTCTCTGGTGGGCATAAAAGATGCCACGGTGCTATATTAAAGAAAGGCAGGGGGATTGTCCGGAGTACCCTGGCCAATATTTATTCCGCAACACAACAACCCAAAATGAACTTAATAAAACATCCCCAGTTGTTTGGGAGCATTGATGCTGAATCATACAAGGAGATACTCGGACGGATAACCAAAGACCAAAAGAATATCTGTCCATTCCCTCCTTACGGTTTGGAGGAGCTTGCTGAGTGCAATTTGGATGCATTGGTTCCCACACAACAGTGACGACATTGCAAAACGGCTTCATTGGCTGTAAAGTGCTGTGGGGCAACCTAGAGTCATGAAAGGCACTTTCTCTTGTGGAGGATTTTTTCTTTCAGATTTAATGGGACGTGAGTTTTCCGTCCCGTTGGATCCTGCAAATCCCGTTATGGTCGCTAATTCTTGTGAGAGGGCCATAACAGGATTTGTGCCGGCGAGATCTCTGAATGAGATGTTCCCTGTCTGCCGCCGGTGACATGATGGGCGTGAACCTGATTTCCATCATATTTTTAAATATTAAACGGCTTTAATTTAGGCTTTATCTTCCAGAACTGTGTGATGTCACGCCAGCTTAATACATTACTGGTTTTCAAAATCGGTGCGGAGGTGCCTGGAGGGATGAGGATTGAGGCTGGAGAGTGCCCCCTGACACCTAGGCACTGCCAGGGGGTCACAGAGAGGGGGCATTGAGAGGGGGCAATGCCAGTAGGCAAAACCTTATCCATTGGGGGAGGATGGCCTCCCCTTGTGTGTGGTTGGGCGGGCGAGGGGTGCACACCGGAGAACGGTGGGTTGGTGGAGAATGCCAGGGGTTGACTCAAAGCTTGTGGGGGGTGTCCTCCCTGGCCGTGAGATGGCATGGACTTGTATGGAGACCTTGGCCACTGCTCGGAACGATCTTAGAGGTCTAAGAGTGTGCATGACAACTGGCAATGAAAGCTTTCTTGCGAAGGCTGTGATGTTAACATGGCTAGCTTTAGTGCATTGCAGGGTGAGCTATTCCACTGTGACATGGCCTGCCTCATGCCTGTACAGGCGGTGGTGGGGGTGGGGGGGGATAAAGAGAAAAGATCCTTCAAGGAGACGGATCAATAATAAGGCATCAATAATGAGGCTTTTGTTTCCCCTGTCAGAAGAAAAGCAATCATATTATTGCTGAGCTTCAAAGAATGGGTAGGGTGCGGGCAGCACGGTGGTGCAGTGGGTTAGCCGTGTTGCCTCACGGCGCTGAGGTCCCAGGATTGATCCCGGCTCTGGGTCACTGTCCGTGTGGAGTTTGCACATTCTCTCCATGTTTGCGTGAGTTTCGCCCCCACAACCCAAAGATGTGCAGGATAGGTGGATTGAACATGCTAAATTGCCCCTTAATTGGAAAAAAAATTAATTGGGCACTCTTTTAAAAAAAAGAACGGGTAGAGTGGTGAATCTACTGGTCTTCACAAACTGTGAAAGCGATACCTTGGAGCTGGATGCCACCGGCCAACTCACTCCTCCCATCGTGGTGAGGCTGTGGTCTCAGATAAGTCCAAGAAGGACTGCATGTTGGCACAGTGATTAGCACTGTTGCCTCCCAGCACCAGGGACCAGGGCTCGATTCTGGCCGAGGGCTAATATCTGTGTGGAATTTGCTCGCTCTCCTCATGTCTGTGTGGGTTTCCTCCGGGTGCTCTGGTTTTCTCCCACAGTCCAAAGATGTGCAGGTTCAGTGGGTTGGCCATGATAAATTGCCCCTTATTGTCCAAAGATGTGCAGGTTAGGTGGCCATGATGTGGAGATGCCGGCGTTGGACTGGGGTGAGCACAGTAAGAAGTCTTCCAACACCAGGTTAAAGTCCAGTAAGAAGTCTTACAACACCAGGTTAAAGTCCAACAGGACTTTAACCTGGTGTTGTAAGACTTCTTACTGTGCTCACCCCAGTCCAACGCCGGCATCTCCACATCAAGGTTAAAGTCCAACAGGTTTGTTTCAAACACGAGCTTTCGGAGCACGGCTCCTTCTTCACCTGAAGAAGGAGCCGTGCTCCGAAAGCTCGTGTTTGAAACAAACCTGTTGGACTTTAACCTGGTGTTGGAAGACTTCTTACCAGGTTAGGTGGGGCTACGGGGTGACAAGGATAGGGAAGGGGCTTGGGCTGAGGTAGGATGCTCTTTCAGAAGGTCAGTGCAGACTCGATAGGCCAAATTACCTCATTTTAGGGATGCCATGAAGAGTACAGAATGGAAGATGGTGTGTGGCTGGTACTAGAAACATAATGGGCCCTTCTCATCAGAAGTTCCAATGCAAGTGGAACCATGCAGCAGTCTGCACTGTCCCCTCTGCCCTCCTCGCATGAATAGTGACTATGATGACTGAATATACTGATCTTTTGCCTACCTCCCACAGATAAGCCATGGAAGAGCCCCCATAGAGACATTACACCTGCACCAGCGTCACACCATCTCTCTAAACCAGGGAGCTGTGCACATGTCGGTGGGCATTAGCTCTTTCACTCCATGGGTAATGCACAGTAGTGAGGGCATATCACGCTTACATCAGGTGCTGGCAAAGGCAGCGAGATCCCAGGAACCAATAGAGGGAGCACAGCTGGAGTCCAGGACCATGCTGCGTCTGAGGCAGATGACGAGCCTCTGGAGTCGTCCATCAGGCAGCAGATGCTGGATGTCTAGGGGAGATCCTGAAGGTCCGCCTGCAGTGGCCTCCGTCATGGAGGAGTTCATGCAGAGCATGAGTACTGCGTTGACCTTTAACACCCCTCTCCGTGGCGAAAGTGCTGAGTCCCATGGAGAGACAAGAAATTCCAGACACCCACCACCCTCTGGCTAAGAGCTTTTTCCTCATGTCCCCTCTAATCCTTCTATCAATTACCTTAAATCTATGCCCTTCAAAGCTGTATTTGTGTGTAGGTGTTGGTGAGAACAGGGCTAAGCTGTGATTTTTTTTCGTGATTGAACAGTTTATCGAACTGCAGGCCCCACTTCAGTTATCCCCACGTTGGGGAAACCAGGCAACTAGGGCAGTCAAAATATGGTGAATTACATACCTGCTCTGATCTCCCTATCTTCCAACTGTATCGCTATAAACCTGTGTGGTGAATGTAATATATGTAAGATATGTGTTAATTCACACTGTTGTTGTAAGCGCAGTAGCGCTGTCCTACCACTAGGGGGAGCAGCGCTGGGAGCACCTAGGAACTTGTACTGGGCTCCACCCTTGGTTCCGCCCATGACTCCTCCCCCTAGTGCAGGTGTATAAGTACCCGTGTCCAGAGTCAGCCTGCGTCACTACGAGTTCATCGACAGGTAACAGGCTGGCTCTGAAGTAAGTCGATTAAAGCCTAGATTCACATCGGAAACATGTGTCTGGTGAATTGATGGTTCCATCAACCTGCTCTTCTGAACAGGTGAACAGGGCATTGGCAGGAAGAAAGTGAGATCAGACTCTAAATTAGCAGATCGTCTGATGATATTGCCAGAATGTCACCCTGAGACCTGAATGGGGTGAGGTTGTCGGGCCGTGGGTGAGGGGTAGGGAGGGGGTGGGGTGCGGGTGGGGGTGGAACAGTGGGACGTTGTGTCACTTCCATTGAGTAAACCTATCAGAAGCCAAATCATGGGCCAGCAAAGATACAGAAGATAGATTTTACATTTTATTTCAGATTATCAACCAGGAAGTGCTTCGCAAAGATGCCTTTGGGCTCCCTTGCACCAGGTTGTAAACCCCCCAATTATTCTCATCTCCATTCGACCACCCCAATCCTGTCCAGAATCCCCTCCCGCATCTCAACCCTTGTTGAACAGCTTTAAAGATCCTCCTGGCTTTTCACAAGCTTTCGCTCTCCACCTCATCATGGACTGGTGAGGACCATTCACACAGGTGTCAATATTTTTATTCAGTATTAGGCAGTTAATATTCGATTTAGAATTTTGGATAGTTATTATTAGGTTGAATATAATTGGTTGGTTAGTTATCCTTCTTGTCCCAGGTGGAACATAAGGCTGTATCAATGTTCCTCCCATCGGGACCTGTCTTGTAATGTAGTGAAAGCCCCATTTCTTCCAATTGTGTCACCACAGTCCTACAGCATGTATGGAAAGGAGTGTAATTCCACAACAGGCCGAGCTTTCATCTGAAGCTGTCATATTGCTGGAACTCACTATTGGGCCCCTAGATGTTGTTGCGGAATTTGTCTCAGTTTTTGGACCTTAATGTTGTTTTATGAGGTGGAGTTATTGGCCCCATGCCCAAGCTCCCAATCTGGAGGACCAGGTGCCATGTTAGGCTGTCCCCTCACTCAAAACCTGTGCAGCATGGTCAAACCTGCCAAGGGCCTGAAATCCGCCATTCTCGCTACCACCATCTCCGGGGCCCACAAGCCTCACCACCTCAAGGTCACAGTACATGGTGAAGATAAACATAATCAAGTTAATACTTTTGCATGTCTGTGAGATTTTTCTCCTCTAAAGCACCAAACCTTCCAGTGGTCTCCATGCAGGCCGGCTACCATCTTTTAGTTCTGTGGCCTCCTGCTGGCAGAAGCCCTTCCGGCCCACCATGCAATAAGACAGTTTCACTAGTTGGCCAGATGTTGGGTGGGAGTCTATACAGTTTCATTTAAATGCCCCCCCCCCCCCACCCATCCCAGCTGTGATCTGCAAGGCCTCCACATTCTTGGATTTGCTGGATTCATCATCCACGATCATACTCTTGTGTCTTTCCTGTTCCCCTTGAAAATTGAGGATGTAGAGAGTCTTAAGTCATGGCTAAAACGTAACGATTTGGACGAGAGCCCCTGTAACTGTACTCCAAAATAGGTCAAAACCTTAAGGAAAGGAAGAGTTAAAAAGGGGGAGAAGATTAGATGTAAAAATAAATAATCTACTGTTCGCACGTGCAAAGTCTCTGTAACCAACCAAGAAGATGTATAAGATATATTAATGGGCGGATCCATCTCTTGAATAAAGAGGGAGTGGGACTCGGTGAGGTGTGCTTGCAGATAGCCTGCAGGAACAGGATGGGCAAAATGGCCTGCTTCTGTGCTGTAACCGTTCTTATGATTCTATTTTCCTGCAACCGTACAAAGTTTCATATTTTCACATTTTCAAATGTAATACACTCTCCTCTTTGCCTCTCTTCCCACTGTATTTGGGGCTGTGATTATAATCTCTCGCTTCTCAATTGTGCGGTTGCTGTCCCTGACTTTGCTACCCTATGTCTGCTGTCCAATGACAGATGCCCCTCATTTTCTGGTTTCTTGGATTCTTCCAGCTGCTTTTGATCTCTGTCCTCTGGCTATTGCCGTCTATTTCTTGGCTCTCTACTTCTAGTTAGCAACAGATATGATAAGTCATCGATTTTGGCTGTTCTTGCAGTCTCAATATGAATATCAAATAATTATGCTGATTTTTTAAATAGGCATTGTACCTTAACAATACCACTGATATATCTTCCCGTTTATGATATAAAAAAGAAGCACTATGCTCTGGCCATATTTCTAGCCAACCAAATCACATGAAAGGTGGTTGACATGCTACACAGAAGTTGTTTTCCCAGGGACCAAACAGAATGCGACTCGGTAGCTTTTCTCCATAAGAGTTAAACACCTCGCACCTATTGGACTCAATTTATCTGTGAGCAGTGATAATTTGCACTAGCCCACAAGTTTTCTATGGGCTTTTGCACAACATCCAAATGACACAACACCCTTTGCAGGGTGTCTGGGATCTGGGTCAAAAGGTAAGTGAAAGTATATTAACCAAACAGACCAAAAATTAGATGTCACCCTTATTGAACACAGAGGAGGAGAATTCTCTGCCTCAGAAGGCAGTGGAAACGGTGGCGTAGTGGTTAGCACCGCTGCCTTATGGCACCAAGGACCTGGCTTCGATCACGGCCCTGGGTCACTTCCATGTGGAGTTTGCACATTATCCCTGTGTCTGCATAGGTCTCACCCCCACAACCCAATGATGTGCAGGGTAAGGGGATTGGCAGTGTTAAATTGACCCTTAATTGAAAAAAAGAATTGGGTACTTTAAATTTATAAAGACAGTGGAAAATGGGATCACTGAATATTTTTAAAACAGAGGTAGATAGATTCTTGTTGGGTAAGGGAATCAAAAGTTATCAGGGGTAGATGGGGAATGTGGGACTCAACACAGACATATTAGCCATGATCCTTTTGGATGACGGAGCAGACTCGAGGGGCCAAATGGCCTACTTTTGCTCCTATTTCGTATGTTCATCATCATTCATGAACAGCACAGAATCTGATCTAGGAAGTGTGAGGTAGAATTGTGAATTCAATGTCAAATCATGTACAGAAAGTAAAATAAAGAGAGATAAATAAAGATCATATTGAGATGGAAGGAAAAAGTCAAAACAAAATTATTTACATTTTTAAAAACCCTTCAACAATAATTAAAATCAGAAGGAATGAGCTCCACACTTATTCAAAATTACTTTTCAGTGTCCAAAAGGTTGTTTGGCAGTAATTAAGATTGACCTAGTTGTTAAAAGGGTATTGAGACTGGAATAACTCTCTGTGGTGAGTTTAATCCATGTCTACAATGTCAGTACTTGAAATTCTTGGTATTTAATGTATTTGAACGGGGAGCCATTTGTTAAATGTTATTTTATTTGTGTGCATCTCAGACAAGAACATACAGATTTTTGTGTCTAACTGTGCATGTGCCTTTGTTGGAATTAATGGTGGGCCAGCCTCACTGTTAATTTCACAGGAAAAGTTCGCCCTGTGGTTGATCTTTCTCAGACTCTGAATAATAGTTATGTTAAGTTATGCAAGGTGACAAAATGGAGTGTTATCTGTTCTATAATTACATATAAATGATGAACGTAAGTTGTATTTATTGAGCCAAGAAATTTTAATCATTTCCATTACTCTGCACATTTCATTATACGGTAGAATCAAAAGACATGGACATTCAGTCCAGAAAGCAAAGGGATTCTATGCTTACTCTCTGTGGCTTCTACTATTTTCAGGCAGTCGTAACAAAATGCGTACTCCTACATTTCATAATCTGAAATGGCTTTCATTAAAGCCATTATATTCACCCTCCCTCTGAAATGCAATCAGACCCCTTTTATGATGTAAAGCTTATTTTTTGTACATAACAGGTTTGTGTCTATACATTTCCATATTTTTAGAGTGTCAGTAATTACATTGGAAAATGTACAGAAGGAGACACTTTTGTTTGAAATATGGAAGACATGTTGACAACATAAACAGCAAATTTATAGAACCACCAGTGAGAAGGAGGCCATTTGGCCCATCAAGTCTATACCCACCCTCTGAAATAGCACCCTACCTAGGCCCACACCCCCACCATATCTGCATAACCCTACCTTACCTTTTGGACACTAAGGGCAATTTATCATGGCCAATCCACCTAACCTGCACATCTTTGGACTGTGGGAAGAAACCTGAGAACCCGGAGGAAACCCACAAAGACCCAGGAAGAACCTACAAACCCCACACAGACAGTCACCCAAGGTCGAATTGAACCTGGGTCCCTGGCAGTGTGAGGCTAGGTCTGCATGGGTTTACTCCGGGTGCTCCGGTTTCCTCCCACAGGTCCCGAAAAATGTGGAGTTTGTATGTTCTCCCCGTGTCTTGTGTGGGTTTCCTCTGGGTGCTCTTGTTTCCTCCCACAGTCCAAAGATATGTAGGTTAGGTGGATTGGCCATGATAAATTAACTCTTAGTGTTCAGAAGGTTAAGTGGGGTTATTGGGTTGCGGGGATAGGGTGGGTAGTGGGCCTAGGTAGGGTGTTCTTTGATGGAGGGCCGATGCAGACTTGATAGGCTGAATGGCCACCTTCTGCACCGTAGTGATTCTACTGTGGCTTCACAGCGCCAGGGTCCCAGGTTCGATTCCCTGCTGGGTCACTGTCTGTGCGGAATCTGCATGTTCTCCCCATTTCTGCGTGGGTTTCCTCTGGGTGCTCCGGTTTCCTCCCACAGTCCAAAGACATGTAGGTTAAGTGGATAGGCCATGCTAAATTGCCCTTAGTGTCTAAAAGGGTTAGGAGGAGTTATTGGGTCACGGGGATAGGGCGGAAGTGAGGGCTTAAGTGGGTCGGTGCAGACTCGATGGGCCGAATGGCCTCCTTCTGCATTGTATGTTCTATGAATCCTATGAAAAGCTGATCGCTCCTTTTGCCTTGGTCCTAATTTCCCCACGAGTGAACTCTGAAATGCTTGCTGCCTGCTCAGTCTGCAACCAGTTTCGGTAAGGACATTTGCTGTGTGTGTGTGTGTGTGTGTGTGGAGTGGCACTGGCTGTACAGGGAGGTGGTCAAGCTGCCAGTAAAAAGGGACCTGTTGTTACTGCGACCTCCTTGACCGAGCTGGCAGAGGCGGAGGAGGAAGGAGAGAGGCGAGGCAGGGCGGAGGTGTACGTCAGTGCAGCCCGGAGCAGATGAGGCAGCCGAGCGGAAAAAACTGCTCACTCAGGATACAAAAACAAGAAAAGGTTCGAAGCCGAAGAAGAAAAAAAGAGAGAGAGAGAGAGAGAAAAATCCCCTTCGTCTCGACATTGACGCAAGCTTACCACAGAAAGAAATGGAGAGCGCAAGAAATAAGGTGAGGGATCTGTTTATTTTGTAAACGTTTACTGGATTCACGCAGCGACGTCAAAGCAGGAGGAAAGATGTAAATGAACCTTTATTTTTGGGTGTTGTTTGTGAGTATACAAAGTGTGAACTGGAATTAATTCTCCCCGGCTGGAGTTAGTTGCTGGAGTGTTTGTTGTGTGAAGAGTGGTGTCATGGAAGATTTTGTAAAGGGGATATTTTCTGTTGTTTGTTTTTTTCAAATCCATCCGAATAATTGTCATTCGATAATCAAGATATTGAAAGAAAACAATAGCGTTGCACCGGCATCCGCTTTAGCACCAACTCCCCAAATGTTTGACACAATTTTCACGCTTTGTTTGACTGAAGGTGAGAGTTTTGGTCGACTTTTTTTTGTTGTGATTAAAATGGAAATAGAAGTTGCATTGTTCAGCCAGCAGACTTGGGGCTTGTTTTTTGACACCGATCCCACCATCATGTGAAGTGGCCTTGGGTCACAGCTCCTACCTGTCCCTGTCCACACACACTCTTCACTGCTGGCTCACTGACCAGACTTGTCTCTTCATTCACACGGGCGTTTGTTCAAGCGTACAGAAGGGTGAATACAAATACTTCCTCCTCAGCCACATTAATCAAGAAGGTTATACAAACCCACACTCGGTTAAAGCTAATTGATAATGGCAGGGGACTTGGCCGCGTGTGGACCCGGTTAAGCAGTTGCCTACATCATAATATTGCAGTATTGTGAATCAGTTTGCCCCTTAATAGGTTTTTAAAATATATATATATTTCAGGTGCTCAATTTTTAGATGACAGCTAAATTTGCTTTGCAATTCAGCAAAGTAGTATAGTGGTTAGCACTGTGCGGGACCATTGCGCCAGGGTCCCAGGTTCGAATCCCGGCTTGGGTCACTGTCTGTGTGGAGTCTGCACGTTCTCCCCATGTCTGCATGGGTTTCCTCCCGGTGCTCCAGTTTCCTCCCGCACATCCCGAAAAATGTGCTGTTAGGTAATTGGACATTCTGAATGTCCTAGTCGCCACACGCCGGCACCTGTTCAGGTACACAGAGGGAGAATTCAGAATGTCCAATTCGCCTGACAGCACATCTTTTGGGACTTGTGGGATGAAACCGGAGGAAACCCACGCAGACACTGGGAGAATGTTAAGAGTCCACACAGACAGTGACCCAAACCGGGAATCGAGCCTGGAGCTGTGAAGTATAGGTGCTATGATACTGTGATAACTTCCCTGCTCTTCTTTGAAATAGTCCTAACGACCCTTTCCATCCACCTGACCTGAGCAAGTAGATGGGTCCTCGATTAAATCTTTCAGCTGAAAGGCAATACTTCCAACAATGTAGCACTCAGTGCTGCATTGGAGTGTCAGCCTTGCTGTTCATACTCCAGCCCTGGAGTAGGACTTGAATCCAGAACCTAGTGACACGGAGGATTTGAGTTCAATAGTAGCGATGTCTTACTGCAGTTATGCAGTGACTTGGTGAGACCACACCTGGAGTATTGTGTGCAGTTTTGGTCTCGCTACCTAAGAAAGGAAATACTTGCTGTCAAGGGAGTGCTGCGGAGGTTCACGAGGCTGAAACCAGGGTTAGCGGGTCTGTTCTACGAAGAGAGATTTGTTTGACATTTAGATGTTTAGAAGGATGAGAGGCGATCTGATTGAAGCATATAAAATTCCAACTGGGCTGGACAGACTAATGCAGGGAGGATGTTTTTCCTGGTTGGGGAATCTGGAATCGGGGATGCAGTGTCAGGATGCAGGATGGACCATTTAGGACTGAGATGATGATAGATTTCTTCACTGAAAGGATAGTGAACCTGTGGAATTCTTTACCACAGAAGGCCGTGGACGCCAAGTCACTGAATGTATTCAAAAAAGAGATAGGTTTAGATTTTAATGGAGCAGAGATCTGGGGTGAAAACGGGAATATGCCATTGAGATCGATGATCAGCCACAATCGTATTTAATGGTGGCTCAGGCTCAATAGGCCGAATGGCCTACTCCTCCTAGTTTCTGTGTCTCTCTGTTCCCAACTGAGCCACAACTGACACACGATGGCACAGTGGCAGCACGGTGGTTAGCACTTACAGCTCCAGGGACCCTGGTTTAATTCCGGCCTCGAGTGACTGTGTGGAGTTTGCAATTTTCCCCCGTATTTGCATGGATTTCCTTCGGGTACTCCGATTTCCTCCCACAGTCCACAGTCTAAGAGATGTGCAGGTTAGGTAGATGGACCATGCTAAGTTTCCCTGAGTGTCCAAAAGGTTAGGGGGTGTTGTGGGGATAGGGTGGTGGTCTGGCCTTAAGTAGGGTGCTCTTTCCAAGGGCCGGTGCAGACTCGATGGACCGAATGGCCGCCTCCTCCTCTGTAAATTCTATGGAAAAAAAGGTTGGTGCAGGGAGATGGGAGAAGGAAGAGAAAAATATATGTGTCAGGAAAAACATACATCCACAGACATTATTCAATCTAACAATGAAGCTGATTAACATCGTGGTCGATGACAGTAGCATATTTCTCATCTCTATGCACATCCCTCCCATTTCAAAGTACAAATGTGGCATCAATTGGCTTTCTTTTATAAACCTGACCAGTTCCAGTTCTTAAACAGTGTAGAGACTCTGGGGCAACATTTTAGCATCCATTTGCTGGTGGTGTCAGAAGTGTTTCTGCAGACTGCTTCCTGTTTGTTTATTTCCCAACTCTTGATTAAGCACTGGCAGTAACTGGCTGTCATGTAGAGGGTTTTGGGTGGTTGGCATTAGCCCTCTGACCTCCTCATTTATTTCTATTTGGTTTGTGTTCTGCCAGCAGCGGAAACATTAAAGTGGAGCAGGCCCTGGCTTCATTGCCACAATGTAACTCAAATCCTTGCCGCAGTTCAGCCATTTTCTGGAGTTCTGTTCTCACTAATATAGGATTCAAACCTTGAATGGGAATAATAACAGGTTTTCCCTTTCGATCTTTATTATTCGTCCTTTCGTTCGAGGAGATGGTGACTGATTCTTCTTTCTGGGACATAAGATTCATAAACACCACAAACCCTCCAATTGGTGTCAGTCAGCTCTTTGATTGCCTGGTTGTCATTCATCAGTCCCAGCCTATCCTCACCTAATGTTCACATCTATGTCCTTTACAGCAAAAGTCATTTGTTGAGGATCAGGAAGTTAACCTTTCCACTTTGGTTCCCGTCGGGTGTCAGGAATGGAAAATATTGTGAAAGCGTGACGCAATTGCTCCCGCCATCCCCCCATCAGTGACAGGCCGCGTTTTGACATCGAGAGCCTCATTATAACAAATTAGCATAATTATCAAGTCCATAGGCCGGATACTCCCCACTTCAGAATACCTATCCACAGTGGCAGAATGGCATGAAGTATGACTGGTCTACGAAGGTACCTGGCGAGCAGTACTCACAGGGATGCTCAGAGATGAGTGCAGCACCCGGGGGGGGGGGGGGGGGGGGGGGGAGAGAGAGAGACAGTCGTGCCCAGGGTGCTGCGGAGGGAGTCTACTAGGGAGGGGAGCCAGGGGGTCTACCTAGGTGAGCTGGTTTGCTTGCTATTCACTGGGGTGGCTTTTAAAAATGGCATCTTCCCCCCATCATAAAGTGCCCGAGTTGCTGGCAGGATGGATTAGACGAATTAGACTCGTATCCCTTGATAACCTCAGCTAAAAGTTCTAATTCTCACAATTGTCGGTATCACACTTTAAGGAAGGCATGAAGGCTTTAGAAAGACTGCGGAAAAGATTTGCAAGAATTGTTTTGGGGATGAGGGACTTCACTCCAGTGAACAGATTGGGGATGTTGGGTCAGTCCTCCTTCGAGCAGGAATAGACGACATGGCTCATTGAGCCTGCTCCGCCATTTAATATGATCATAGCTGGTCTTGGGCTTCAACTCCATTTTCCCATCTGTTGCTATATTCTTTAATTCCCTGGGAGACCAGGGGTTGGATTCTCCATTCTGGAGACTAAGTCCCCACGCCGGCGTGAAAACCGTGGCCTTTTACGCCAGGAAAACTGGCGCAAAACTGCCACCGATTCCCTGTTCCCCAGGGGTCCAGCAGCCAGGCAGCGTAGAGCTCCCAGCTGGACCTGCCAATATGGCCTGGAGAGATGCCAGGTCCTTGGCCATGCATGCGCACGGCGGCGGCCTGCAGCAGCTGCGCTATGCTTCATGGTGGATGCCGCTCACGAACCCAGCCCACGAAATGACTCCCCCCTTCGACCGGCTCGTGCGCCCGGACCACCCACCACCCGTGGATCAGCCCTCCGCCGACTGTGGCGGCGCTGGACTGAATTCGCAGCCGCCACACCGAGTTCCCGGTGGGTGAGACCACACACGACCCATGCCGTCGGGAACTTAGCCAGTCGGGGACGGAGCATCGCGGGGTGGGCCTCATCCAACGTTTGGAGGCCATTGATACGGCATGGGGCGTCCTCTCCGAGGACACCGCTTTTCAGGGGGCGGAGCATCACGAAAGTGGCACCGCCCTTTATTTCGGCAACATCGGGATTCTCCGCCCTGCCGCCGAACGCGATTTCGGCATCGTGGATCAGAGAATCCAGCCCCAGTCTCCCTATCTCAGTCTTAAATATATTCAGAGATGGAGCATCTGCACCCATCTGGGATAGTGAATTCCAGAGATTTACAACCCTTGGCTGCAGTAGTTTCTTCACATCTCAGTCCTCAATGACCGGCCCCTCATCCTGGAACTGTGACTCCATATTCCAGACTCCTTAGCCAGCAGAAACAATCTCAGTGTCCACCCTATTAAGCCCCTTCAGAATTTTGACCCTTCAGAGAATATGAGCCCAATTTACACAGCCTCACATCCTACGAACCCATATTTACACAACCCTTTGTGTGAAAAAGTGTTTCCTGATTTAACTCTAACGGTTAGCTCTAATTTTAGAAATTTGCTCCTTGTTCTGAACCATCCCTTTGAAGGAAATTTCTTCTCTGCATCCTCTCCTTTTAGCATTTTAAGAACCTCGGGTCAGATCACCCTTCAACCTTCTAAATATAAGGTTTTCGCAGTCTGTTCTAGTAATTTATTCTCTTAATCCCAGGCATCGTTTTGGTAAATCTACACTGCATGACCCCGAGGGACAATGTAAGTTTCCACATATGGGGTATCTCATCTAACCAACTAAAGCATAACTTCGGGCGTGATTTAATGGCCTCGTCGCGCCTGACCTGGTGTCGGGACGAGGCCGTTGAATCTCACAAGAGGCCTCTAGCGATATTTGGGACCCTCGAAATGCCTCACCACATTTAACAGAGTCTCACAAGATATCATGGTCTGGATCTCACCCTCACTGGGCATGATCCAGATCAATAAATTTAAATGATCCATTAGGCTCATTTAAATATGTGTTTGTGGGTTCTCCCAGTGTCAGAGACCTAAAAGCTGTGCCAGGAAGACCCTGCCAAGGCGCCATTTAGTATTGGTTTCCACAAATGTGGACCAGTCGTAGTGGCATCTGTGGGGGAGATGGTCTCCCAGGCTTTTAGAGAGCCCTGGGTGGTATTGGACAGGACAGGGTGGCACTCTGGCACTCCATCTGGCAGCTGGGTACCTTGGCATGGCCAGCCTGGCACCCTGTAAATTCCACCCAGGCACCCCGGAAGTGCCAGCCTGGCAGGGCACTGCCAGGGTGCCAGAGGGAAAGCCAGGGTTCCCTGGTGCCAGGTTGGCATCACCAGGGATCGAGCCCAGGCAGGTGCCTTACCGGGTTTGGGGGGGGTGAGGGTGGGGGGTGATCTTAGGGGCCTCCCCGAGGTTGGGGCAGGAGCGGGGGACAAAAACTAAAAGAGGGAGAAAGATCAGCCAGACAAAATAGCAAGGAGCCTTTTGCAGGAAATTACTGAGTGCGGCCTTGGCAGAGAGAAACACCTTGAGGCCAAGAAAGCGACAATGTGCCGTTAAATAATGAGATGTTGCCTGGCGCTGCGGCCGTCGACAAAAATCCCTCTAGACACGCCCAAAACCAGACATAGATTTTTTTTTGGTTAAATCGTGTCCTTCATCTCCTTTGTACCACACCACTCTTGAGATGAAGGCCGAAATTCCATTCATGTTTTTGATTACATTAAGTGCTTAAGAGCAGAATGGGTGTGGCTTTGGAGTGAACCACTGAAGAGGTGTATCAGGTTAACTTTTGTATAAGAGGATGCATATCAGAAAAATTAAGGATGAATATTAAGGTTTACCACAAGTGGAATCAGTGCATTCTCCATGCTAACAATTGGCCTTGTGGCACAGTGGGGTGCACCCCTGCCTCTCAGTCAGCTCTGGTTTCATGTCCCTTCCAAGGGTTCTTGATGGCCAAAGAAGGCGTGTTCATAACCTGGTCAAACAGGTTGAGTATCAAACTACACATCCTTCCAACAGACACAAGCCTTCTGCCCAGCCTGGCCCCCACACCCGTCACCCTCCGCACTCATTTATAGGCAGCCTGGCCCGATTACCAGGGTATCCCACCACAATCCCACACCACAATTGGGGCCTCACGGTAGCATGGTGGTTAGCATCAATGCTTCACAGCTCCAGGGTCCCAGGTTCGATTCCCGGCTGGGTCACTGTCTGTGTGGAGTCTGCACATCCTCCCCGTGTGTGCGTGGGTTTCCTCCGGGTGCTCCGGTTTCCTCCCACAGTCCAAAGATGTGCGGGTTAGGTGGATTGGCCATGCTAAATTGCCCGTAGTGTAAGGTTAATGGGGGGATTGTTGGGTTATGGGTATACGGGTTACGTGGGTTTAAGTGGGGTGATCATTGTTCGGCACAACATCGAGGGCCGAAGGGCCTGTTCTGTGCTGTACTGTTCTATGTTCTATGTTCTAATCCGGAACGAGCGTCCGACCTTCCGGACCACTTTCCCTCGGGGCAGGTTTGCTGGGGTGAAAATCCAGACCTTAATTTTAAGAATTCATTATATTATCATAGTGACAAATCATACACACTGGAAACCAGCAGCGAGCAGCTTGTAGACAAATGAGGAAACTTAAAACAGATGCTGCTACAATGAAAGGAAATAGGTTTCACCAGAATTTCTGTTTCAGGTCAAAATAAATTCACGGAGCTATTTTGTATCCTAAAAGAAAACAACAACCTATTAGCATAAAATCCTTTTGAGCTGAGCTGCAGTCTTTTGGGTCCAGATGGAAGAGAGGAGAAGTGATGCTAAAATGCTCTTACCCCTGCTAATCAAAAAGATCCAAATTGTCATCCTTTAAATTTTTAAAGTAATACAAGTTATTTTTGCAAAAATAGTGAAGGATGTTCTCTTAATTTAAAGTCAGTGGAAGAAAAGAATGATCTCTTTATGTGTGGGCATTTAGATAATTTTGATTATTTGGGCAGGGGAGAGGTCGGGAATCACTTCGGAGAGACCTCGGAGATCATGATGCGATTTGAAAATGGCATCCCGATCTCTTGCTACACTGGGGAGTTCTGGCAAGCGGAGCTCTCCGCTATACAAAATGGGGCTATGTGCGGCCTCTGTCACACACTCTCCATTCAGGCCCCTTGTACATCGAGAGTCATGTTGAATAGCCATGTGTTTCTCGGCACTACGACGCCAAGAAACATACGGCTAAACACACTCACTAGGGGATTTTGTTCCCTTTTGGGAGGATCGCGCCCATTGGGGTGAATTCTCCACTGCCGGGATTCTCCATTCACTGGCAGCACGCCTCCACCCATAGGTGCCCCAGTGGCGTGGGGTGCCTACAAATGGAAATCCCATTGGCCATCGGCGGAATGGAGAATTCCGCTGCCAGGTCCAGCACGCCGCCGCGAAACATTCAGCTCTGTCAAAATTACAGTTGACTACTTTATATTATCTGTGTTACACCAAAGGCTGCTAAATTTTCAATTACCTTGGCCCTGCTCTTTAGGCTCCCCCCCCCCCCCCCCCCACCCCCACCCCAGTTAGTGCTAACCATTGTGCCATCGTGGGAGGATAAAACTATTTCCTTTTAAAAGTGCCTGGTAACAAAACCCCTGTAAGGGTGCGAAGGTGGTGTGTTCTGTAGGGCGGCACGATAGCACAGTGGTTAGCACTGTTGCTTCACAGCGCCAGGGAGCCAGGTTCGATTCCCGACATGGGTCACTGTCTGTGCGGAGTCTGCACGTTCTCCCCATGTCTGCGTGGGTTTCCTCCGGGTGCTCCAGTTTCCTCCCACATGTCCCGAAAGACGTGCTTGTTTGGCGAGTTGGACATTCTGAATTCTCCCTCTGTGTACCCGAACAGGCACCTCGGGGATTTTCACAGTAACTTAATTGCAGTGTTAATGTAAGCCTACTCGTGACACTAATAAAGATTATTATTAATGCCTACCTTAAAACCTATTATTCATATGGTGGACAGGGGAAACTGGAATAGCATAATTTATTAAAAAATAAAAGTCGCCCCAAAAAGTCTTAATTCCTGGAGATTCTAGGCCAATCCTATTGAGTTGACAACTTTCCTCCTCTCTGCCTCCCCCTCTGAATTACCTCGCCAATTCACTGTAACCTCTTTTCCCCTCACCCTCACCATAACCGCTACATCATCCTGCCCCACCCACTTGCTGCCTTCTTCCCCATTGGGCTGGATTTGCTGGGCAACCTGCCGCGTGTTTCGCGGTGGTGGGAGGTGGCCTGCCATTGCTCGGTGGCAGGATCTTCTGGTCTCGTCATTGTCAACGGGGTTTCGAATTGAATGCAATGGTGCGCTGTCGACAGGCCCTGAAGATCCAGCCAGATTGAATGATCGAACAATCTCGCCCATCGTGTCCAATTTGGGTAAGGACGCAAAGAGACCGAGGAAACAGATTCGCAAATTATTAAAATCCCCAACACAAAGCCACAAAGCCATAAAATTCAAACAAACCATTTCTGGAGGATAGAGTTCAAAAGCAGAGCGATGATGTTAAACCTATGAACTATGGTTAGACCACACTTAGACCACGGTGCACAGAACTGGTATCCATGGGTTTAAAATGCATATAGAAGCACTGGTGAGTGTTTAAAGAAGATTTAAAAGAATGATACCTGATACCACAACCAAGAGGATACAACTGCCAGGAAAGACTGAATAGGCTGGATTTACTGTACCAGTCACACTGGTTACAGTCATTTTTTGAGAGTCTCTGTATCTTCCCACAATCTTCTTTCCCTCCTCCTTTTTGCTTTCAATATGTTGTTTTTCCCCTTACCTGGCCTCTAACTCCCGACCTGTTTCTCCACCCATACATCCCGCCCTGATTCCTAGCATCTAACCCGCTCTCACTTCCCTGACTCCCTATCCTTGGGGGCGATTCACCCAAAATGTTTTGAAGTGTCGTTTTGGGCGGGTTTGCTGTGTCCATCCTGTCAACTTGTTGGGGAATTCCTGAACTCTTTTGCAGTCCTTTCTACTTCCCAAACCTCCAATGTTTCTACCATCAGTAAGTTTAGAGTTTATATTTACTGTACCTAACTCCAAATGATTGATAAACATTGAGCTCTTAAGGCCAGCATTGATGTGCTTAGCACTGCTGACTCAGCACCAGAGACCCAGCCTTGACTGTCTGTGTAGAGTTTGCACATTCTCCCCGTGTCTGCGTGGGTTTCATCTGGGTGCTCCGGTTTCCTCCCACAGCCTAAAGATGTACACGTTAAGTGGATTGACCACGCCAATTTGCCCCTTCGTGTCCAAAGATGTGCAGGGGGAGTGGGCCGCTGCACAGTGCTCTTTCGAAGGGTTGGTACAGACTCGATGGGCCAAATGGCCTCCTCCTGCACTGTCAGGGTTCTATGGATTCCCAACCTTGCCCTAGTCTGGGCAATATTAATTTAGCATAAATTTTCCGTCCCACCAACTTTCTATCCTAACAGTGACATTTCTCCAAATACTACTACAGGAAGCACGATCCAAAAAAGAACTGAGTATGTTTGGAAAGTTGGGTAGATTTGTGATGAGAAAATATTTGCATAACTGTCAGAGAAAAGGCAGAGAGTAGGAGCAGGTAAATTGCTCTTGCAAGGAACTGACATGGACACACAGCGCTGAATGGGCTACTTCAATGCGTACCCATTCTATGATTCTATGGTAAGGGAGTAGTTATTTCTTCCTTCAGAATTGTTGGGGCTTGTGTAAGTAGGAATACCTATTGGTCACTTTAGCACAGGAAGAAGAAGCTGCCTTGGGACTGTGTTGCATAGATGTTCTCAAAATATCTAAAGATTTGAATGTTGCCTTTTCTGTTTATTCTGCAGATATGTTTTCTAACATGTGTCAGTGCACCAGATGAAATGCTAGGGGTACACTTTCCACTTGGGGCAGAATTGTGAAATGCAATTGAAATTGCACTCATTATGCTTCAGGTTTCTGTTAAAATTAATTTACAGAATCACAAATGTAACATCTTTCACAGGCCAGCAAAATCGGGCAATGTAATCAAACATAATCGTTTACTTTTCATTCCATTGAGAAGCATTCATTCCTTATTTCAGAGGACAAACCTATAGTGTAGTTTTATTAATGTGTGTGAAAATGGAGCGGGTCACCAAAAAAACCCCCAGAATTCAGAATCGTAAGGAGGAGCAGTGAACAATTTAAACTATTTGACAATTAATTTTTTAAGAAAAACTATACCAAACCAGTTTTGTTGGTGGAAATTAATCACTTTCTTAAGAAGATAGAGTTTTCTGATTTGAAAATCTTTTAAAAATCTACTAGTGCCCATGCAACTATAAAAAGGACAATTTGAAGTGCCTTTGAGGACCAGTGTTATCGTCAGAATTTTGCAATTTGGATACCGGGCGGGGGGGGGGTTTGTGGTCAGGGCCTGATTCTAACTAACTGAATCTTGAACCAGTGGAAATGGTCAAGGAAATCCAATCTGTGGGGGGGATAGATAGGCAAGATGAGAAGAATCTTTTCTGCTGGTAAATGGGATTAGAATGGACTTTATGGCTTTATGGCTGATGCAGACACGATGGGCTGAAGGGCCTCTTTCTGTGCTGTAGAACTCTATGGGCGCGATTCTCCAGCCGCGATTCACTCTCGCTCAAGTGTAACAAGGCTGGTGAATAGCGGGAGAGCCAAAAGCGAGATCTGCACTGAGCGCCAAACAGTTTGCACTGCTACCGGCTCGCTCCCACAGGCGAAACTGGGATCTCGCCGTAGTGTGGCAAGAAACTGATTATCACCATTTTAAGCCCCGTTTCCATACAAGCAACGAGGGCGACCCCATATCCAACTGCCTCCCGTCATTTAGCGGCCTCCCCGGCAAGTGCTCACGCTGGCGCCAATTAGTACTGCTTTTGAAAAACATGAACCTGGCGGAAGGGCTTCTGTGGGGAGCTGAGGCGGTGAGAATCCATCTTTGCTCACAGGCAAAGAGCCCAGGGGCGTTGGAATTGCCATCCCAGGGGGGAGGGGGGTGGGGGGGGCGCTCTGCAGGGGTGGGCCGGCATGGGAGGGTGGGGGGGGGGGAGGCGCTGGGGTGGCAACCACTTGTGGCACCACTATGCCTGCCCCTGAAACGTGTGTGCCTGTTCCGGGGTCAACCTTTGTCCCTGCCCGTCTGCCCTATCGATCACCCATCGACCGCTGAAGCCTCTGGCTGCGCAGCTGAAGGCTATTGCTGATAGGAAATTGGCAATTATGGTTAAGTGAGCACTTCACACATGCCAAGCAGATTCCGGTGGGTGGGTGGGCCATGTATCATGTAGGAGTCATTGCCTAGCATCCCAATCAAACCTTGATGCCTGGACACTGCTTGAACCACACACAACGTCTGAACACGCAGGGGATGGGACATAGCTGTAGGGACATGCCCACGGTGGAAAGATGGGTGAACGCTACATGGAGGGGGGAATGCCTGGAGAGCGGGGCAAAGGGTCCAGATGTCAGTCCGCATTGCGGAAGAAAGTGACAGAGGCTTCATAAGCAAAAAGGATTTTAATATGCTGTACAATACCCCACTCCCGGTGGTGCTGTCTCCCCAACCTCCCTCCTCCCCCGGTGCCCTCTGTGATCCTCAATGTGCCTGGCCCTCCTAGCTCTACCACTACGTCTAGATGTTTCCCCAGGATGCATAACTGAGGAGGCGGCTGTCAGCTGCTTACCTCAGCCCGTAGCCTTAGAAGCCCCTGGTGGGTGTCCACTGGGGCCGGGCAGCCCCGGTTCACTTGTCAGCAGCACATGCATAGCCATGCCACCCTATCCCATGTGCTGACTGCGAGACACAGCCTCATCAGAGGGGTGGAACTCGGGGGAGCTGGTGCCTACCATTGCCACTCCAAGGGACGGGTCCGGTTTGGCACTCAGTGCCCCCTTCTCCCGATCGGTGCCCTTCAGGCCCTGGGATCCACCTTGTGATATAGGGGCAGCTGGTTCGAGCCTCGGCTGCCCCTGCTTCACCTGGCTCTGCCAGCCCTAGCGGTTCCCCATGATCTGCACCATTGTGTCTGCCCCCCTCGGCGATGCTCGGCGGAGACTGGGACATGCTCTGCAGTGCCTCAACCATGCCCACCTGCGACTGGGACATGTCCCGCAGAACCTCATCAAGGTCTGCCTGGTACTGGGTGATATCCCCGAGTGAGGCAGGCATTCTGCCGAGTCCCTCAGCCATGGCTGTCACCGACTGCCCGCTGCCTTGGACACCTTCACTCATGGTGCTGACATCGTGCTACAGGCTCTCCACTGTGGTCGCCATCCTAGCGGTAGTGGCCTTGGTGCCACTCATTTCCAGCACCATCTCCTGTGCCCGTAGCCTCTGGCACTCTTCCAAGTGGCTATGGATCTGCTGGAGTGATCCATTTCCCTCTGAATGTCCCAGCTACTCCCTATCATCTCCATCAGCTCAACAGTTTGTGGGGGTAATCCACCTCCACAAACTTAGCATCAGGTTGGGATCCAGCTGAGTCCTGGGGTCCAGCAACCCTCCGAATGCTGTCTCGCCTGGGGGTTGCTGCCTCCGCCTGATGTGCATCATCAGCGGTGTGGTGCTCACCAGATTGTGCACTGAAGCCTGTCCACTAACATTTCCCACCGAGGTGTGTGTATCTGTGCTGGTGGGGCGTGGGGATGACAGCTGTGCAGCGACTATAACAGTTGAATTCTCGGAGCTCCCCTCCGAGGTGTTCTCCTCGAGTCAAGAGAGGGTTTTCCCCGGGATGGGCCGGCGCCGTCGGCTGGAGGACCTGCGGCAGCATGGACATGTGGTCAGTGGGAGGGATGGGTCAGTCAGTAAGGCAATCACTTCACGTTTGACAGGTCCTCCTGGGTGGAGCCCGGTGGTTCCTTACCTCTGCGGCGTCCGCCAGCCTCCATGTGGCTGACCGATCTGTCCTCGGCCACCCCAGTCACCTCCAGGGCCCACTCCTCAAAGGAGGTGAGGATTCTCAAGTCTGGCACCCCATCATCAGTATGGGCTGTCTCCCGGCGATTGTGGGACAGATTTCCTGAGAAGACAGAGAGGGCATCGCTAAGCGCACAAGTGGTTCATAGTGGTGGGAGAGGGGGTGTGAAGGGGGGTTTGTGGGGAAGGGGGGGATAGGCTGGGGGTCATATGGGGGCTGGGGGTTGGATGCTCCTTTGGTGGGGGGAGGCGTTGGTGTCCATTCACTCTTGCTGTCCAGTGTAGGTCTTTGACCTTCTTCTTGCACTGCTGGCCAGACTGCTTGGTCATACCACTCGAGCAGTGCCGGCGAACCAACTGGTGAGCCTTCATTTGCGGTGAGAAGCCCATGAGGCCTCATTAAGTGGACCAATTAGCGTTCAATTGTGTTGCCGGCCTCGCTGGGCCTTCCCGAGCGCTGGGAAGCTTGCGACGATTCTCGCTCGTTACCACACCAAAATTGTTCCGGAGAATGTTTTGAATTCCTTGATCTGTTTCGCTGGCTCAGCAGTTTGCACTGGAATGAAAACCCACACACCTACCCCCCTTCACCCGCCCCACCCACCCACCCACCACCCTGTTTGCCTTGAATGTATGTTTTATCTTAAAAGTTTGTTTGAAGAGGGGAAACAGAAACCCATTGCAATACATAACTTTGGTCAGGTAATCGTGGGAGTATTGCATGAATAATATAAATAAAGGAAAGAAATTTCAAGCAGTGGGTAAGTCAAACGTTATGGTCAGAATTTCCCAGCTGTTCTCTGGCGGCTGGATTCTCTGGTTGGCCAAAGACCCCCTCCCCCCACCAGTTGCTCAAACATCCTAGCCACATACTTTGTGTCCCGCGTTCCCTCAATCCCTTCAGGCAGCCTCACGATTTTGAGATTCTGCCGCCTTGAGCGATTCTCCAAATCGACCACCTTCTCCCACAGCTTCTCCTGACCCTCCACAATCATCAGTATTTCAGCCTCCACCGAGGCCAAATGGTCCTTATGGTCAGCCTCTGACTCCTCCACACTCCGGAGCGACGCATTCTGCACCTCCAGCCGCTACTCCACTCGATCTCAGGCTGCCTGGATTGGCTCTGCTATCGTAGCCACGTCTTCCGAGGCCTCCTTCCTCTGCTGCTGGAATTTAGCTGTAAAAAAAATTCCACTAGTTGCTCCTTTGACCATTGTGTGGGCAACAACGCCAAGGATCTCCCTGCCATCTTTTCCTCTGTCACACCTCGAGAGTCCTCATGGTCTGACTGTTGCCCTTTGTTCGTTGCACTCCTTGTTTGGTAGGACTTAGACCGAAGGAGACTCATTGGACTAAATTCTCCGCCGTCGGGATTTTCTGTTTTGCCGTCAGCTCGGGGGTTTCCTAACGGTGTGGATCTGCCCCATAATGGGAAACCCCGTTGACCCACCGTCAAAATGGAGAATCCCGACCGCGTGCTGCACTGGAAATCTGGGGCAGGATTCTCTGAGCCCACGCTGGGTCAGAGAATCGCCGGGGGGGAGGGCGCGGGAATCCTGCCACGCCATTCCAACGCCAGGCCGCCGATTCTCTGCCGACCGGAGAATCGATGGCAATCACGCTGGCGCGGTCGCCGCGGCACCAGTTGGGGGCCATTGAAAGCGCCCCCCCCGCGACAATTCTTCACGCTCGACGGGCCATGTGCCTGGCGGGATCTCGGTGTTCTGACTGCGGGGGCCATCTTGGTGGGGAGGTGGGGGGAGCTGACTCCGGGTGTGGGGGGGGGGGGGGGGGGGTCCTCCTCGATTGCCAGGCCCGTGATCGGGAGCTACCGATTGGCAGGCGCGCTCATTCCGGGGGGGGGGCTATGTTCCTCTGCGCCGGGCCCTTGTAGGGCTCCGCCATGTTGCCTGGGGGCCGACGGGAGACGGGCGCACGCGTACACCCGCGCCAGCCGTGTAGGGCTGGCTTTCGGCGCCGGAGCAGCGCAAAGCACTCCGGCACCGTGTTAGCCCCGAGGAAGGGTAGAATAACTGGGCCTGGAGGCCCGTTGACGCTGGCGTCAACACGTGGCCGGGATTTCGGAGAATCCTGGCTCTGGTGTGGCGGGACGGAGAATCCCGCCCATTAGCTCTCACTGTTCCTACGTTTTCCACCTGCGTAACACTTTGCAAATGAGCGGAAAGGACAAAAAAAATACAACCTTGGGCAGGAGCCACCTCACATGGGACCCCTCGCCCATAGCCGCTATCAGAAGTCGATCAATTTATTTTTGCCTCCAATTGGGCCTCCAGTTCATCAGCAAAAGACATACCTGGGGAGATTTCAGCACAATCTGAGGAAATCATTCAATTGACACCATTATATCTTAGCTTGAGGGTTAATGCCAAGGATGCATCAGGTTTTATTAATTTTTTAAAAAATGTTTGTGTGCAACAAATAGTATTTTCTGATCGTGGTACTAAAAGATGGTGCTGCGATCATAACAATTTATATTTAACGATTAAACAGCTTTAGATACGCTCTCCGCATATGAATGAAATTTTCTTCATTGATCCCATTTGGGTTTTTTTTTGCAGATTGTGCACAACTATAACCATTGAAGCTTCAAAGGGAAATAGCGCATTATGGCTCATCAGTAGGTTGACCTACTTAGGATTTTTGCATTGATTAACATCTCTGGACTCATGCTGCCTTTAAACTCTGCAACCACATCAGCTGGAAAGCACATGGTCGATTTGATTTTGAACTTTGTTTATGCAGCCCCGAGTTTGTGCCTCTACTCACCGAGATTGCCTCTCCCTGTTGCCTGCCTTGATGGTCTAGTTCCTGTGTTGCTTCTTCTCGTCCCATTTCTGGATTCGTTGTCTTAACGAATGTGAAGACTCAATTTTGTTCCATTTTGCGTGATATCCTGGCCTGTAAAATCCTTTGATCTCCGTCTTAAAAAAATTCAATTGGTCCATGGTATTTTGGGGAAAGGAATTTCAGATTTACACTGTCATTGTTTGGTAGTACAGAAGTCATAGAGTCATAACCATAAGAGTTTTCCAGCATAGAAAAACGTCCTTTGGCAATCCAACACCAACCTCTGCTAATCCCATTTTCCAGCACTTGGTCCATCGCCTTGTATGCTATGGTGTTTCAAGTGCTCATCTAAATGCTTCTTAAATGTTGCGAGGATTCCTGCCTCTACCACCCTTGACTATCGCTGAGGAAAAGAACCATGGGCGGAATTCACCCCTACCCAGCGGGGCGGGGGGTCCCGGCATAGCGGAGTGGCGCCAACCACTCCGGCGTCGGGCCTCCCCAAAGGTGCGGGATTCTCTGTACCTTTAGGGGCTAGGCCCGCGCCAGAGTGGCTCCCACTCCGCTTGACTGGCGCCAACGGCCTTTGCCGCTACGCCGATCGGCATCGGGGCTGGCCGAAAGGCCTTCGCCGGTCCGCGCATGCGCCGGAGTGTCAGCGGCCGCTGACGTCACCACCGGCGCATGCGCGGTGGAGGGGGTCTCTTCCGCCTCCG
The DNA here is from genome assembly GCF_902713615.1 of Scyliorhinus canicula. Lineage (NCBI taxonomy): Eukaryota > Metazoa > Chordata > Chondrichthyes > Carcharhiniformes > Scyliorhinidae > Scyliorhinus > Scyliorhinus canicula. Next base: position 22,058,943 of record NC_052150.1, on the reverse strand, counting down.
CCATGGTGGAGGCCGTGGCGGCGGCGGAAGAAAAAGAGTGCCCCCACGGCACTGGCCCGCCCACCGATCGGTGGGCCCCGATCGCGGGCCAGGCCACCGTGGGAGCACCCCCCGGGGTCCGATCACCCCACGGCCCCCCCCAGGACCCCGGGGCCTGCTTGCGCCGCCAAGGAGAGGCCTGACAGGGGGACGGTGGCACAGTGGTTAGCATTGCTGCCTACGGCGCTGAGGACCCGGGTTCGAATCTCGGCCCTGGGTCACTGTCTGTGAGGAGTTTGCACATTCTCCCCATGTCTGCGTGGGTTTCAACTCCACAACCCAAAGATGTGCAGGTTAGGTGGATTGGCCACGCTAAATTGCCCCTTTATTGGAAAAAATGAATTAGATATTCTAAATTGCAAAAAAAAAAGGAGAGGCCCGACAGCGGCGGGACTTCGGCCCATCACGGGCCGGAGAATCGCCGCGGGGGGTCCGCCGACCGACGTGGGGGGCACGCCGATCGGCGGGGCGCGATTCCTGCTCCTGCAGAATTGCGGCCACGGTGGGGGCGGGATTTACGCCGGCCCCGGGCGATTTCCCCGACCCTGCCGGGGGGGGGGGGGGGGGGGGGGGGAGGTCGGAGAATACCGCCCCATTTCACCGCTTGTCATCTTTCACTGACCAGGATGTTTGCAAGAATACCAAGTGTAAAGGGAATAACAATTTATACTTCACGGAAAGAGAATGCTGATTAGTTCGACTATGATTGGTAGAGGTGCCGCCACGGAGAATGCACTAAATAACTGATGACTGATGTTAACTGCAAAGCTTTGTTTAAATTCACACCGAGCAGTTGACTCTGATTGGTCAAGGCATCGCCCTGGGGTCCATGGCTGTCGCCGATGTTGTTCCATCGAAACAGGTGCAATTTGTGTATATGTTCTCTCTATATCTTCAAAGAAGAGGCTCTGTGCATTAATATATAGCTTCTAGCACATGTGCCGCACTGACCAGCCCTGTACCGGCCTCCCCGAACAGGTGCCGGAATGTGGCGTCTGGGGGCTTTTCACAGTAACTTCATTTGAAGCCTACCTGTGACAATAAGCGATTTTCATTTCATTTTCACTTCACTGCGAGCCTGACCAATAAACTTAAATTTATATTGTAAGCATAATTCTTACAATATTTCGGATTGCTGAGCAAATGATCTCTAATCGCGGAATCATATCCCATTTTGGACACCGTGTTTGGAGTTTTGAAAGCACTGGCTGGTTGGGTACAGTCAGTACTTTGCCTGTTGCAAACAGCTGAAGGTGCTCTTTGGTACTATTAGTTTAAACAAAACTTGGCGGTTAACTGTCAGTCATCAGTTTACTGGTGCATTCTCCATTGGCCTATACCAATCAGAGTCCACTTGCCAACCATTCACCACACTCTTCCCTTGAAGTATAAATTGTTGTTCCCTTTACATTTGGCATCCTTGTGAATAAAAGCCACCCAAGTGACTTATTTCGCCGCCATTGGTATGATACCAGAGGCAGGTGTGGAGCCGTGCACCATGTGGGGAGACTGCCAGGTATACTCTGGTGGTTTCCGGTCAGGTTCAGGGAGAAAGGGGGGGCCTCCTTATTGGGGACCCTGTGCCCCAAGAAGGGCCTGACCAATGGCAAGGACCACCCCCTTCGCCAGAAAGTTTCTACCTTCCACATGCCTCATGACCACCGCCTGGCCTGCCTGAGTGGCACCTTTGAGAAAGGCCTGCTCACCTGTGTTCTGGGCCTTCATAGAATCATGTGCAGAAAGGGACTGTTCAACCCGTCGAGTCTGACAACAACCCTACCTAGGCCCAATCCCCCACCCTATTCCTGCAACCCCAGGAGGTGCGAGAGGCCGATGTTTTGGCCTTTGCCTCCGAATAGCCTGGAGACGGATTTTGCTAAGGGACTTGGAGCCGCGGAAAGCGGGAGTGTGGGTGAGCGACCTGGAAGAATTCCAGAGGCTGGAAAAGGTCAAGTTCACTCTGAGGGGATCAGCAGAGAGGTTCACCCAGAGATGGAATCCATTTATCGATTTCGTTAAGGTGGATTGAGGGGTCAGAAAGTAAGGGGGTTAAAATGGGGAAGGTGAGATGTGGCGGCAGGCAGGTTGTAGTTATTTATTGAGTTGGTTTGCTGTTCTTCTGATATTTTGTGTATATATGTGAAAATGCCTTGAATAAAATATTTATTTTTAAAAAGTACTTTGTCAGGGAGGCACTGTGGGGCAGTGGTCAGCACCTCTGCCTCACAGGGCCGAGGAGTCCAGTCCGATCCCGGCCCTGTGTGAGCGTGGGTCTCATCCCCACAACCCAAATATGTGAAGGGTAGGTGGATTGGCCACGCTAAATCGCCTCTTCTTCTGAAAATTCTTTTTTAAAATGTACTTTGTCAGGCTTTGCTTAGACCTGAAGAATCACATTATGGGAACCTCTGTACATAGAACATAGAACATAGAACAGTACAGCACAGAACAGGCCCTTCGGCCCTCGATGTTGTGCCGAGCAATGATCACCCTACTTAAACCCACGTAACCCATATACCCGTAACCCAACAATCCCCCCATTAACCTTACACTACGGGCAATTTTAGCATGGCCAATCCACCTAACCCGCACATCTTTGGACTGTGGGAGGAAACCGGAGCACCCGGAGCACCCGTACATTAACATAATAAGCAGGTCTTCGGGTGAATGTTGCGCACAGTCAGTGCCTATTCTTCAATTGCATTGATGTGTGGTTGTCTTTGGCTGTGGTGTTTACAGAACTCCAAAATCACAGAAGTATATAGATGTGTCTGATCTCATTATTGATTCCACGGTAAATATGTTAGTTCCATATTTGGCATTTAGGGTTCTGGTTCCAAATGACGCTTATCAAGTTAAACATTCCTGGCTGCTGATGATTTGTGAAGCAATATAAAAATAAGTAGTAGTGAGGCAAATAACTTCATAAAATAATTAATTAGTGCAATGTGCCCAAGGCAGGACTGGAGGACCTCACACAACAGTCCTATGTAGAACGTGAAGTGAGAGCTCAATAACATGTGCAACACCTTTCATCCTATTTTCCTTTGTTCCTAGTGATCCACAGTATTCTCAGGGATCCTCCGATCTCACTTATGCTTCCAATGGTACTGTGCACCAGCAGGGATACATTGGTGCCTCAAACCAAAGGGTGTTTGTTGGTATTTCACCTTGGCTGATAATTGTAGCAAGAGGGCAATGGTTCTGAAAGCAGGCACCATCATTTCCTCATATCTGTTCTTTTTTCCCCAGCTTATTTTGCCTGTGCAAGAACATTCAGTACCATAATCAACCATGGGGAAATCTGTGTTCAGTCCTCATTATCCAGGGACTTAATAATGTACGTTATTTTCTTCCTGAATGGTCCCAAAGTTTAAACAATACCTTGCCATACGCTGTCTCCGATCAATTGCTTTTGTCTAAAAAAAGACCATCCACCTCCTTCTTGACTTTGCCTATACCATCCACACCCACTGCCTACCTCGACAGTCAGTTCGATGTAATAGCAAGCCTTTTGAGTGGAATAGTTCAAACTAAGCTATCTATTCACCATCTTCCTTCAAAAGCTGCGTCCGTGTCTCCCGTTGCAACGTTTTCTGAAGTCAGCTTTATGATTCTGTTTTTACTCCATTAAAATCTTGAAATTCGGGGCAGCACGGTGTCGCAGTGGTTAAGTGGTTAGCACTGCTGCCTCACGGCGCCGAGGTCTCAGGTTCTATCCGGCTCTGGGTCACAGTCCGTGTGGAGTTTGTGCATTCTCCCCGTGTTTGCGTGGGTTTCGCCCCCTCAACCCAAAAGATGTGCAGGCTAGGTGGATTGGCCATGCTAAATTGCCCCTTGGAAAAAAATGAATTGGGTACTCTAAATTTATTTATTTTTTTTAAATCTTGAAATTCTGATAATGTTTTCACTCAGTCTCCCTTTCTTTTTTTTTCTTTTTTTATTAACTGTGTGTGTGTGATTGGCTAATATTAACTGTGTGTGTGATTGGCTAATATTTTTTTAAAAAATAATTTTTATTGGAATTTTTTACAGAAAATATAAAACATAACGACAAACAATGAAATGCAACAAAATAATCCATAATAACTGTAACACCCCCCAGACCGTATCAACGCATGTATCACATCCCCCCCCCCGTATGCTGCTGCTACTGTCCCCGTACCCTATCGTTGAGCCAGAAAGTCGAGGAAAGGTTGCCACCGCCTAAAGAACCCTTGTACCAACCCTCTCAGGGCGAATTTGACCTTCTCTAGCTTAATGAAACCCGCCATGTCATTGATCCAGGTCTCCACGCTTGGGGGCCTCGCATCCTTCCATTGTAGCAAGATCCTTCGCCGGGCTACTAGGGACGCAAAGGCCAGCACACCGGCCTCTTTCGCCTCCTGCACTCCCGGCTCCACCCCAACCCCAAAAATCGCGAGTCCCCATCCTGGCTTGACCCTGGATCCCACCACCCTCGACACCGTCCTCGCCACCCCCTTCCAGAACTCCTCCAGTGTCGGGCATGCCCAGAACATATGGGCATGGTTCGCTGGACACCCCGAGCACCTGGCACACTTGTCTTCATCCCCAAAGAACCTACTCATCCTCGTCCCAGTCATGTGGGCCCGGTGCAGCACCTTGAATTGGATGAGGCTGAGCCGCGCACACGAGGAGGAAGAATTAACCCTCTCCAGGGCATCAGCCCATGTCCCGTCTTCGATCTGTTCCCCCAGTTCCCCCTCCCACTTAGCTTTCAGCTCCTCTACTGACGCCTCCTCCTTGTAGATATCAGATATCTTCCCCTCTCCGACCCAGACCCCCGAAAGCACCCTGTCACTCACCCCCCTCGCGGGAAGCTAAGGGAATCCCTCCACCTGCCGTCTAGCAAATGCTTTACCTGCAGATACCTGAACATGTTTCCCGGGGGTAGCCTACATTTCTCCTCCAACTCCCCCAGGCTTGCAAACCTCCCATTAATAAACAGGTCCCTCAGCTGTCTGATGCCCGCTCTGTGCCAACCCTGAAATCCCCCATCAATGTTTCCCGGGACGAACCTATGGTTCCCCCTTAACGGAGCCTCCATCGAGCCCCCCACTTCTCCCCTATGTCGCCTCCACTGCCCCCAAATCTTGAGGGTAGCCGCCACCACCGGACTCGTGGTATACATCGTAGGAGGGAGCGGCCACGGCGCCGTTACCAGGGCCCCCAGGCTTGTATCTTCACAGGACGCCCTCTCCATCCGTTTCCATGCTGCCCCCTCCCCCTCCTCCGGTGCCTTCGCGTATCTCCTGTCCACATCCAGGAGCTGCTCCACCAGTCTCTCCCTCTCCTTCCTCTCCCTCCTTTCCCTATGGGCCCGGATGGAGATCAGCTCCCCCCGGATCATTGCTTTCAGAGCCTCCCAGACCATCCCCACCCGGACCTCCCCCGTGTCGTTGGTATCAAGATACCCCTCAATACTTCCCCGGACCCTCCTACACACCTCCTCATCAGCCGGCATCCCCACATCCAGGCGCCAGAGCGGGCGCTGGTCCCGCGCCTCCCCCATCTCCAGATCAACCCAATGCGGAGCATGGTCTGAAATCGCCATGGCCGAATACTCGGCATCCTGCACCTTCGGGATCAATCCCCTGCTCAGGACGAAAAAATCTATTCGGGAATAGACCCTATGGACATGGGAGAAAAAGGAATACTCCCGCGCTCTCGCCCTCCCAAACCTCCAGGGATCCACCCCTCCCATCTGGTCCATAAACCCCCTCAGACCTTGGCCGCCGCCGGTCTCCTACCCATCCTTGAACTGGACCGGTCCAGTGGGGGATCCAGCACTGTGTTAAAGTCTCCCCCCATGATCAGGCCCCTTGCCTCCAGGTCCAGAATGCGGCCCAACAAGCGCCTCATGAAGCCAGCATCATCCCAATTCGGGGCATATACATTAACCAGCACCACCACCTCTCCCTGCAGCCTACCCTTCACCATAATATATCTGCCCTCCGTGTCCGACACCACCTCAGCCGCCTTGAACGCCACCCTCTTCCCCACCAGAATCGCCACCCCCGGTTCTTCGCGTAGAATCCTGAGTGAAAAACCTGCCCCACCCACCCCTTCCTCAGACGAACCTGGTCCGCCACCTTCAAGTGGGTCTCCTGGAGCATAGCTATGTCCGCCTTCAGCCCCTTCAGATGAGAAAATACCCTAGTTCTCTTAACTGGCCCATTCAGCCCCCTCACGTTCCAGGTAATCAGCCGGATCGGAGGGCAACCCGCCCCTCTCCCCCGCCAGCTAGCCATAGCTTATCGACTGCTCGCCCCAGGCCAGTTCGCCCCGCCTGACCCGTTCCCCATGGCGATAACGCCTCTCCTCTACTCCCCCGGCCCACACCAGCTCCTTCCTGGCCATTCCAGCAGCAACCCAGTATCCCCCCCCCCCCCAGGCTAGGACCTCTCCTAGCCGCGACGCACCCTCCATGGTACCTCCGTGAGTCAGCTGACTTCTGCTGACCCCGGCAGCTCCCGCCAAAACCCATCCCCTCCCGGCATGGGGTCATCCCCCTCTTGCCACACCCTCTTGGCACCGCTTCAGCGTGGGAAAGAAAACCAGTAGAGGCCACGCCCCCACCTCCAGCTCCGCCCCCCCGCCCCGCAGCGCGGGAAACCAGAGGAAAGCCCACGCTTTCACACTGCCACACCCCACCCTTCTGATGCAGCTCCCCAAAATCCAGTTTCCCCCCAACCCCCAGCCCCGTACAGAAGAGAACATATAAAACACATACCCCCAACGTTCCCCACATACCCCACACCCATACCCAACAGACAAACCCACCCGGAAACAGAGCAAAAAGAAAACCAGCATAAAAGAAACGCGTGTCAAAATTGAAGAACAGCAACAGCGAAAACAGCAACGGCCATAGTGTGTCCCCAGACCCTAGTTCGAGTCCAGCTTCTCCGCCTGTACAAAGGCCCACGCCTCCTCCAGGGAACTCGAAGTAGTGGTGCCGGTCCTTATATGTCACCCACAGACGCGCAGGCTGCAGCATTCCAAATCTGACCTGCTTGGCATGCAGCACCGCCTTCGTCCGGTTGAACCCGGCCCGCCGCTTTGCCACCTCCGCACTCCAGTCCTGGTAGATTCGCACTACCGAATTCTCCCACTTGCTGCTCCTCTCTTTCTTGTCCCAGCGCAGCACCCACTCCCGGTCACTAAATCGATGGAACTGCACCAGCACCGCCCGCGGGGGTTCATTTGCCTTAGGCCTCCTCTGTGAGCTCCCTCAAGCTCGAGGGGCAAATGGAAGGACCCCGCTCCCATCAACGAGCTCAACATCGTGGTCACGTACGACGGGAGATCCGACCCCTTCAGCCCCTCCGCCAGGCCCAGGATCTTCAAATTCTTTCGCCTTGTGCGAACGTCCAGCTCCTCCAAGTGGTCTTGCTACTTTTTGTGAAGTGCCTCGTGCGACTCCACTTTCCCCACGAGGACCACGGCCTCCTCCTCCCGCTCAGCGGCCTGCTGCTGGAACTCCCGAATGGACACCACCTGGGCCGCCTGGGTCCCAAGCAGCTTGTTGGTAGTCGCATTCAGGGAGTCCAGCAACTCAGCCTTCAGCTCCGCAAAACAACGCAGAAGAGAGGCTTGCTGCTCCTGCGCCCACTTCCACCAGTCCTCGGGTGTTCCGCCGGCCGCCATTTTGTCCTTCTTCCCCCGCTTTTCTTGGGGAGCTGCTGCAGCTTTTTCCTTTTCCCCACTCCGGGTGAGCACCATACATTATGGGGAATGCTCCTGTAGACACCTTCCCCCACCGGGATTCGTCGAGACAGCGCCGTTTGGGGCCCTCAAATCGGCCCAAAAGTCCTTAAGTAGCGGGAGCTGCCGAACATGCGGCTTGGCTCCACATAGCCGCAACCGGAAGTCGTCTCAGTCTCCCTTTCGTCAATAAATGTTCATTGACCGGTTGTCAAAGGTGCCATTGAAGTGTATGACTGAATCGGCAATAGTCTGTACAATTGTCAAAGCTGGAAATGCATTAACAATTCTTTGGTTTCTTCCTCCTGCCAAAGGTTGGATGCAATATTGCACCAGTTGCTTCTATGTAAACAACATTCTTGCAAAGTTGCTAGTTGTGGGACAATGGTAGGTAATGCTCCAATATTTTCCCAAGTAATTGGCTCCAAGTCCACTTTGTCAGTTGAGTGCATTGGATGTGTCACACATCTTGCTGGTGTCTACCTTTAGAACAATTGCTCGGATGATCAGCCAAGGTGAGGTACCAACATGTGCCCGCTGGTGTGCATGGCCAGCTATTTGGAAGCATACATAAGAGTTGAAGACACTATGGGACACTAATCAGCCTTGTCCAGTAGCAAACCTAAAGTGTGCAGCTGGATATAACACAGAGGTGTTAGGAATCCTCAAGACACCCAAATAATATTCAGGGCTCAAAATTAAATTGGTGAATCATCCATTCTCGTAACAATGAGTGGGAGAGTAATTCACATAGTAAAGGTATTCTTTCACACAGCTACCTCCTCCCTTAAGCTACAAGTATCCCAATGTGTACATTGACGGGTGAAGGTCAGCTTGCAGTAGGCATTAGTGGAGGACCTAGTAGTGAATTTCTCAACTAGCGCATCAAGGAAAGGGAATGCATGCGGCTGCTCCATCTCAAAAGTGATATGGTGTATAGTTTCATGTGCCACAAGATTGGCCTTATCAGCAATCTTGTAAATAGGGTCCCAGGTTCGATTCCCAGCTTGGGTCACTGTCTGCACAAACCCTGTGTCTGCGTGGGTTTCCTCCGGGTGCTCCAGTTTCCTCCCACAAGTCCTGAAAGACGTGCTTGTTAGGTAATTTGGACATTCTGAATTCTCCCTTTGTGTACCCGAACAGGCGCCAGAATGTGGTGACTAGGGGCTTTTCACAATAACTTCATTGCAGTGCTAATGTAAGCCTACTTGTGACAATAAAGATTATTATTATAAGAAGGGGTTGACTGAGAAATTCATCACAATTATATCAAAGATGCTCTTCCATTTGACTTGACTATAAAAACCCCACTCACAGTGAGGCAGGTTTGTGGAAATCTCCCTAAGTTAGCTGAACATCAAGGATGCCATCTGATGCCACAATCTCCTGAGTGTATGGTTTCCAGCTTGCTCTTAGCCTCAACAATCCAAATGTGTTGTTATATTCTCTTGTAAGTAATGTGCAACACAACTCCACAAAATGTGTCTAAGGGATGTAACATTTTTTTTAAGAGTACGCAATGGCAGTGGCATAGTGGTATTGTCGCTGGACTAGTAATCCACAGACCCAGAATCATACTCTGTAGACCCAGGTTCAAATCCCGCCACAGCGGATGGTGAAATTTGAATTCAATACAAATCTGGAAATAAAAGTCGAAAGGCGAACATGAAACCATTGTCGATTGTTGTAAAAACCCATCTAGTTCACTAATGTCCTTTAGGGAAGGGAATCTGTCGCCTGTACCTGACCTGGTCTATATTTGACTCCAGATTCACCGCAGTGTGGTTGATGCTCTCTGGGATGGGCAATAAATGCTGGCCCAGCGATGCCCACACCCCTTGGCACTGCCAAGGTGCCCAGACGGCATTGCCAGCTGGCATGGGGACTGTCTAGGTGTCAGGTTGGCACTGCCAAGCTGGCATTTTCTGCACACACATAGCTGAAAATTGATGGAAATCCTGACAAAAATGCCATAAGCGATGTTTATGCTATTTTTCTGGGGTTCGTTTAACTTTTCCGATAAAGTTCCAGCTGTCAAGTGGGAGACCCCCATGGAAAAGCATCTCCTATATTCTCATTTTCAAGGCTATTGCAGCACTTGCAGTTTTTAGAAGTTGGCATTCATATCATTAATGCTATAGCAGTTGTGTATCAATGAGTCTTGTACTGCAATTTAAAGAAATAAATTTGTCTGCCATGTTTTCAGTGTCCTTTTATTAGGAAACAGCATTTCTTCAGATAAAACAGGGTTGTTTGTTTCTATCAAAACAATTGTGTAAGCCTGGAAGCGCTTGCAACGGCGCCGCTGCCTCTCCCTCCGACGAGGTATACCACGAGCCCGGTGGTGGCAGCTACCCTCAGGATTTGGGGGCAATGGAGGCGGCACAGGGGGGAGGTGGGGGCCTCGATGTGGTCCCCGATACGGGGGAACCACCGGTTTGTTCCGGGGAGAATTGATGGCGGGTTCCTGAGTTGGCACAGGGCAGGTGTCAGGAGGCTGGGGGACCTGTTCATAGACGGGAAGTTTGCGAGCCTGGGTGAGCTGGAAGGGAAGTTCAGGCTCCCCCCCGGGGAACACCTTTAGGTACATGCAGGTAAGAGCGTTTGTCAGGCGGCAGGTGGCGGGGCTCCCCCTGCTGCCACCGCGTGGGGTCCAGGACAGGGTGCTCTCGGGGGTATGGGTTGGAGATGGGAGGATCTCTGAAGTGTACCAGGTGATGCAGGAGGTAGACAAGGCCTCGGTGAAGGAGCTGAAAGATAAATGGGAGGAGGAGCTGGGTGAGGAGATTGAGGAGGGGACGTGGGCGGATGCCCTAGAAAGGGTGAACTCCTCTTCTTTGTGTGCGAGGCTTAGCCTCATACAGTTTAAGGTACTGCATAGGGCTCAAATGACTGGGACAAGGATGAGCCGGTTTTTTGGGACTGAGGACAGGTGTATTAGGTGCTCAGGGAGCCCAGCAAACCATGTCCACATGTTCTGGGCATGCCCAGCGCTGGGGGAATTTTGGAAGGGTGTAGCAAGGACGGTATCGAGGGTGGTAGGATCCAGGGTCAATCCAGGCTGGGGACTCGCAATATTTGGGGTTGCAGTGGAGCCGGGAGTGCTGGAGGCGAAAGAGGACGGTGTTCTCTTTGTTTTTGTTTTGGGTTGAATATCTGTTTTTTGCCAATGACGGGCGTTAATTTATTGTTTCTCTTTCGTATTTACGGCGGGGGGGGGGGGGGGGGGGGTTCTGTTTTTTTTTTGTTCTTAGAATTTTCTGTTATTAGAACATAGAACATAGAACAGTACAGCACAGAACAGGCCCTTCAACCCTCGATGTTGTGCCGAGCAATGATCACCCTATTCAAACCCACGTATCCACCCTATACCCATAACCCAACAACCCCCCCCTTAACCTTACTTTTTAGGACACTACGGGCAATTTAGCATGGCCAATCCACCTAACCCGCACATCTTTGGACTGTGGGAGGAAACCGGAGCACCCGGAGGAAACCCACGCACACACGGGGAGGACTTGCAGACTCCGCACAGACAGTGACCCAGCCGGGAATCGAACCTGGGACCCTGGAGCTGTGAAGCATTTATGCTAACCACCATGCTACAGTGCTGCCCTTATTGTTTTCTTTTTTCTGAAAATGTGAAAATTTGAATAAAAATTATTTTTTAAAAAAAAATTGTGTAGTCCTTGACAATATTGTTCAGTCTAATTGAAGTGGCTTTTTAAAAAAACTTTTCCTGTCAGGCTTTTGTTAAGATCTGAATGGTTTCAGTTTACTTTATGTCTGCACAGTCTGGTTTCTGGTTCAATGGCAGCCTGTAATACATATAATCATTCATCCAACCTCGCAATGCCACCTTTCATTGCCATCTGCATACATGCAGTTTTCCACACGGTAACACACAACATGGGCTATATGTTGCACCATTGGAAAGTGGGCTCAGCATGATACATAATTAGAATGGGAGTACTGGTGCTTCACTCTGTACTTTCGCATTTACATCACTAACGGTCACAAGGAATCCGTATTCAACTCTGCACAGTGGCGGTTGGTGCCTATGTATGCATTGGGAACATAGAAAGGCTGATTCTGTGGTCAGACTCTCTTGGCGTGAGGCGGTGCCACAGGTAGCAGTGTTTATCTGAGAGCTCAAAACTAGACATCAGGGGTTATGGGGAGAAGGCAGGAGAATGGAGTTGAGAAAAACATCAACCATGATTAATGGCGGAGCAGACTCGATGGGCCGAGTGGCCTAATTCTGCTCCTATATCTTGTGATCTTATGGTCTTATCAGCCATTTTGTGCATTCACAATTAATCGTCACAACTTGGAGATCTTGCTTCACAAAAATAATAGAATTCTTTGCAGATATAACTGAGGTAGGTAGCAAGGAGAATTCAGTAGATATAATATCTCTAAGAGACAAATGTGTAGATTTATTACAACTCTGAATTTGAGATTAAGCCTTTTGAAGTGCATGCACTTGCTTGGGCTGTTCCAATTGAGGTACCTTAAAAACAAGAGGGGGGCGATTCTCCGAGCCCCGGGCCGGAGAATCGGAGCAACCGTGCCACGCACCCCAACGCCGGCGTGTGATTCTCCGAGGTGCGGGCAATCGGTGCCATTTGCGGCGCCGCGTTTGGCGCGACGCCGGCCGCGGGACGCTGGAATCGGAAAGGCCACTGATTCTCCAGCACGGATGGGCCGAGCGGCTGCTCCGACATAACAGAGTCCCGCGAGCACCGTTCACCCCTGGTCACTGCCAGTGGGAACTCTGTGGGAACGCTCGGGGGGGCGGCCTGTGGGGACGGGGAGGGGGGCTCCCTCAGCGGGGGGGGGGCCCTCCGATGGTGTCTGGCCCGCGATTGGGGCCTACCGGTCAGTGGGCCGGCCTCTCTGTCAGCAGGCCTCCTTTCCTCCGCCGGCAATGTTAGATCCCTGCACTGTTTTTGTGCGGAGCGGCCGGGGGGAGGACGGCCACTGCGCATGCGCTAGTTGGCGCCAGCCCAACTGCGCATGCGCGGGACCCAAGGCGCTGTGTCTTTTACACGGCGCCGGGTCTCCGACGCTGTGCCAAGGCCCCACCCCCGCAAATCGCACCATGCCCCTGCCAGCCCCACGGATGCCCTAGAATGGGGTCTGGGAAGAGGTGCCGACGCCGGAGTAAAACACTCTGGTTTTTACTCTGGCTTCGGCACTTAGACTCCAGTTGGGAGAATCCCGCCCATAGTTTCAGCACCAGAAGCCCCCTGCTGGACTACTTCCAGCATTATAGGCCCTTAATTTACGGCCAGCAGCAGGAAGCCACGGGCCGCCGATTTTAAAAGAATAAACTGCGTATTTACCTGCACTCGGATGATGTGATGAACCTTTCTTTCCCTTCGGATTTGCGGACGCGGTGGCATAGTGTTGCTTGATGAGTAGTTCAGAGATCCAGGATAATGATCCTGGGACCCGGGTTTGAATCTCACCACGGCAGATGATGGAATTTAAACTCAATAAAATATCTAGAATTAAAAAGTCTGATGATGACCATGAAACGATTGTCGATTGTCGGAAAGACCCATCTGGTTCACTAATGTCCTTTAGGGAATGAAATCAGTCATGCTTACTTAGTCTGGCCTACATGTGACTACAGACCCACAGCAATGTGGTTGACCCTTAACTGCCCCCTCAAGGGCAAATAGGGATGGGCAATAAATGCTGGCACAGCCTGCGATGCCCACATCCCATGAATGTATAAACAAAGCCTTGGGGCCTCCCTCGCCCCAGTCTGCGCAGGAGGAGTGTGGCATCGCACCCTTATGATGTGGCCAGCTTGGGAACGCCCATTGTAGATTTATATTCAAATCAACAGGAAACTTTTTCAACAAGTGTTTGTTGGCTTTCTCAGGCATTAGTATTGTTGGTTCTTTTAAAATCATTTAAAAATTTTATGATTAACGGTGATTATTTATAAGTGAACATAGGTTTTGTTATTTGTGTTAAATCTGTGGCACTGTTTAAATCTGCACTATATTATTATGTAACTTTACGTGTGGCATGCTTACAAATGTTCTTGTTTTTTAACTTAGGTCATGATCCTAAGATTTTAAAAGCGCCCCAGGGCTTTTTGCTGTCACTGTCCTTGTAACATCTGATTTTTTTTTTGCTTAGTGTTTATAGAATCATTGCAGTGCAGAAGAAAGCCATTCGGCCCATCCAACTCTACACTGACACTTCGAAAGAGCACCCTGCCCACGCCCCCGCCCTATCACCATAACCCCATTTAACCTTTGGACACTGAGGGGCAACTTAGCAAGACTAATCCTCCTAACCTGCACATCGTTGGACTGTGAGAGGAAACTGAAGCACCCAGAGGAAATGGCGGTAGCACGATGGCACAGTGATTAGCACTGCTGCCTCACAGTGCCAAGGACCTGGGTTCAAGTCCAGCCTTGGGTGACTGTCAGTGTGGACTTTGCACGTTCTCCGTGTCTGCAGGAGTTTCCTCCGGGTGCTCTGGTTTCCTCCCATAGTCCCAATATGCGCAGGTTAAGTGAATTGGCCATGCTAAGTTGCCCCTTAGTGTCCGGGGGTGTACAGGTTAGGTTGCTGGGACAGGGTGGGGGAGTGGACCCTGTTAGGGTTCTCTTTCAGAGGGCAGGTGCCAACTTGATAGGCTGAATGGACTCCTTCAGCACTGTAGGAATTCTATGGTCCTATTCCATGGTTCTAGGAAACCCATACAAACCAGCACCAGCCTCCCCGAACAGGCGCCGGAATGTGGCGACTGGGGGCTTTTCACAGTAACTTCATTTGAAGCCTACTTGTGACAATATGCGATTTTCAAACCACACCGAATTGAACCCAGGTCCTTGGTGTTGTGAGGCAGCAGTGTTAACTGGTGTGCCACCGTGTTACCCGTGTTAACTATGTTTCTGCCTTGTTTACTTTAATCATCTTGTTCATTTATAATTATCTCATAATTAAATATCGTGACATTTGTAGAAGCTTGTAAAGGTTAATGTAAAACATTTATTAACAATTTATAAATACAAAACATTGAAACCAATTAACATTTAACTTGACGTTTAACTTAATCAGCTGAACGATGACATAAAACTACCTCAACTTTTACAAATTCCTTGCAATAAAATATATTTTCTCACTTAAATGCAATGGTTCCGTCTATTTGCAATTGGGGGAGAGAAAAGGGGAGTGATGGGGAAGGGAAGGGAGGGAGGGAAAAAGGGGAAGGGGCATGTTTTGACATATATTTCTATTATAAATTTAAAGTACCCAATTCTTTTTTTCCCAATTAAGGGACAATTTAGCATGGCCAATCCACCTACCTGGCACATTTTGGGGTTTGTGGGATTGAGACACCCGTAGACACTGGGAGAATTGTGGAAACTCCACACACATAGTGACTCGGGACCTGGATCGAACCTGGGTCCTCGGCACCGTGAGGCAGCAATGCTAACCACTGTACCACCGAGCCACCCTTGGAATTTGACATATCAATTATTAATTGACAAGCTCAACACCTGAAAGCAGCAGCTTTGCAGTGTCCTGGCACACAAGACCTCTGACCTCATTTTGGGATGTTCTTTGGCACGCTGTTATGGTTGGGTGATTGTTTTGCTGAAATACATGTCCGAAAGTTAGTTCACATTAGCTCGCAGGAGGCATGCATATATTAGCTAAGGCGTTAAACTTTGTTAAAGCATTTGAAGTAATCCTTCTAAGGATGAACATTACATCAGAGGCACTCGTAAACAGCTCGGCTTAAAATACATTGCAAAAATCAAGGGAGGAATTCTCCCCCACCCCCCACACGCCGGGTGGGAGAATCGGCGGGACATCGCGCGAGTCCCGCGACGCCGGCCCGGCACCCGCACACGATTCTCCCACCATCCCCCAAACCAGCGCGGCGAGAATCACGGCTGGCCGCTCGGAGAATCGCTGCTCGCCGTTTGCAAAAGGCGAGCGGCGATTCTCCGGCCCTGATGAGCGGCCGTCCCAACATGACAGGTTCCCTCCGGCGCTGTCCACACCTGGTCACTGCCGACAGGAACTGCACGGGAACGCTGGGGGGGGCGGCCTGTGTGTGGGGGGGAGGGGTGTTCCTGCACCGGGGGTGGCCTCCAATGGGGTCTGGCCCACGATTGGGGCCCACCGATCGGCGGGCCGACCTCTCTAAAGGAGGACCTCCTTTCCTCTACCACCCCGCAAGATCCATCCGCCATCTTCTTGCAGGGCGGCTACGGGCGTCATTTACGCGGCGCCAAGGCCCAGCGCACGTAAAATACATGACGCCGCTCCTAACCCCCCGGGGGCAGGAGAACATGGGGCTTGGAGCAGGCTCTGACGCCGGAGTGAAACACTCCGGTTTTCACTCCGGCGTCGGGACTTTGTCTCCATTTCGGAGAATTGCACCCCAAATGTTTAGCTCTGAATCAGCTGGGAGGACAGGCGTGCTAACATTAGTGTCCTTGAAGGAGTCAATAGGATCGATGCCATGATCATCTGAAACCAACTCCACTCGACGCCCATATGCTTAGCATGTCAGAGTCCTGACTGCCAAAGCAAATCTTCTTCACCCACCTCAAGGAAGGATCCTGAACAAGAGGACAAAGGAAAGTCTTCAAAGACACTTTGAAGGCTTACCTCAAGAAATGGAACATAGACATCAATGCCTGGGAGACTTTGCTCAGAAGAGACCTACTAGGAATTTGAAACTGCTAACCATCTCCACCTCAGCCCCTTTGCTGCTGACAGGGGTGTGTACAGTACTTTGCTTCCTGAAGTCAATGACCAGCTCTTTAGTTTTGCTGGCATTGAGAGATAGATTGTTGTCGCTGCACCACTCAACTAGGTTCTCTATCTCCCTCCTGTATTCTGACTCATCGTTATTCGAGATCCGGCCCACTATAGCCATATTGTCAGCAAACTTGTAGATGGAGTTGGAACCAAATCCTTGTAGATGGAATTTGAGTGCCGTGTACTTATCGGTTGTCACGCTGTGCATATGCGCTGCACCAGCGACTTAAGTCGCTGGCCGGAGAGGAAGTTACTGGCCATAGATTTTTGACTTTGAAATGAAATTAAAATCGCTTATTGTCACAAGTAGGCTTCAAATGAAGTTGCTGTGAAAAGCTCCTAGTTGCCACATTCCGGCGTCTGTTCGGGGAGGCTGATACGGGAATCGAACCGTGCTGCTGGCCTGCCTTGGTCTGCTTTCAAAGCCAGCGATTTAGCCCTGTGCTAAACAGCCCCTAAACCACTTTGACGCCGCATCAGATAGAAGGTTCCTTTGAATTATGAGACTAGGAGGAAACATTTTGCAATGGCTTGACTCACAAAGGATCCAGAAGAAACAGCATAATTATGGAATAAACTAATTTAGCTATTGCAAAAATTGATTCTGTGGTCATTGTTCTTACAGGTCTGTGATTTCATGTGCATGAGACACTTCACTCTGAGCAAGGAGCTCAAAATTCTGCCCTTTAATATTGTGGGTATGGAATTATTCCAGAAGATTTCAGACCATTATGCTGGATCCTCAGTAGGGGTGACATATTCATGGGATGTGGGCATCATTAGCTGGGCCAGCATTTATTGCCCTTGAACTAAGTAGTTTGCTCGGCCATTTCAGAGGACAACTGAGAGTCAACCACATTTCCATGAACCTAGAGTCACACGTGAGCCAGAGCGGGCAAGGATGGCAGATTTCCTTCCCTAAAGGGCATTAGTGAACCAGATGGGTTTTTCCGACAATCGCTTCATGGTCGTCATCATACTTTTTTAATTTTAGATTTTTATTAAATTCGAATCTCACCATTTGGTCTGGTGGGATTTGACCCCAGGACCTCTGAGTTACTAGTCCAGTGACAATATCATTGCACGTCACCTCCCCTAGGGGCTGACATCCCTCGTTGCTGCAATGACAGTAGATCGTCTGCGGGACAGGACCCCCCCCCCCCCCCCCCCCCCAATCCCTTAGCTGTGTCCCTGGCCTTAGCCCATTTCCCAGGGTCAGCTATGTTAACGTACTGAGGTTTCGGAGCTGGGCCATTTGAACCCTCAGCTTTGGAGCAGGTTGGGAGAATACCTGAAAAATTAAAAATTACATGTTGCCTAATAAGTGATTGCACTCAGCAAACCCACTGAAAGAACGAATAAACCATCCTATCCTAACCGTGGCCCATTGTCTGCATGAAAGCTGAGTAACAGTCCAGGCAGTAGAGTGAAAAATCATTGTATTTTCATTTACCCTTCCCTAATACCTGCTGCCTCAGACAAAGGTGTTTAAAGCAGCAGCTGTTACAGATGTCAGAGGCTTCCCGGAATGCTAAATACACTTCAAAAGGCTTCAAATTCTTTGGCAGCCTTTAAAATGCTAATCTTCCATTCATTTTCACACTACTATACATCGCACTAGCCAGTGATTGGTGGTGTATTGGTCCAGACACAGTTGTTTAGGTGACTTGTTTATTTGTCTTTCCCTTCATGTTTGAAAGCATAATAACTACTCTGCTTAGCTGCAAACAACGATTTTGAGAAACATTCTGGTTATGATTGACTGCTCCTCACCATATCAAAAGGAGCTAAATGTGTTCTGCTGAGAATAAGCGGAAGTGAAAGTGCAGTGATTTTTCACTCCTGCCTGGAATGCTCTTCAGCTTTCAGGCCGGAGTCTCTGATGGGAGTCTCTGTCACCTCAGTTATGCACTGACCCCTTGACCCACTTCAGGGTTCACCGTGTTGGGGTCACACTTGGGAAAACTTGCCAAAACGCCAGCCCGGAGGAGTCCATGCGTAACAGGAGGGTGAATTGGACTTCCAGCCCCGATGCGGGGCATGTAGAGTGCTGAGGCTCATCACCAAACCCATTTTCCACTTGATGCTCCATTTTCTGCCCGAGTGAGAATCCCAATACTGCCGATGGGATCATCTGGAGTCTCAAGGACATCCAGACCAATGGTTTATCTATATACAAGTAAATTTAACAATGGTAAAGAAAACCCGGTGAATGATAGAGATGAAAATAGGATGAATTACAGTTATATTAGATACATAGAACATAGAACAGTACAGCACAGAACAGGCCCTTCGGCCCTCGATGTTGTGCCGAGCAATGATCACCCTACTCAAGCCTAACGTATCCACCCTATCCCAGTAACCCCCCCCCCCATTAATGTTACTTTGACACTAAGGGCAATTTAGCATGGCCAATCCACCTAACCCGCACATCTTTGGACTGTGGGAGGAAACCGGAGTACCCGGAGGAAACCCACGCACACACGGGGAGGACGTGCAGACTCCGCACAGACAGTGACCCAGCCGGGAACCGAACCTGGGACCCTGGAGCTGTGAAGCAATTGTGCTATCCACCATGCTACCGTGCTGCCCCGTAATACAGAAAGAGAAGTAAAGGATGGAATTTTCCCATCCATCCCTCGGCGGGTTCCCTGGTGTGCAGGAGCGGAGAATCCAGCAGCAGGCTAACAGTCAGAAACACGTTGGCGTAAAAGTTGGTTGTGGTTCCCCGATGGCAAGTTAATGGCAGCTCGGCCATCTCGCCGGCTAGTGGCACAAACTCCATTTCCATTTATTATCATCCCATGAATGTTCATTAAAGCAGCTCCTCATTGGAAGTTCCTTCAATCTGGCATCAGGCCAGCGGAAAATGGCCTCAAACCCATGCACACATTGCACCTCAGTTCGCTCATGTCTTTGAGGAGAGTGCAACGTAAATAGCTTACGTGCCATAGCCATAGTGCTGCGCTGGTCTCGTTGGAATGAATGCTATAAGGCTGGAGTTATAGGGTTGGTCTCCTCCTACTCTTTGCCGACGTTATCCAGAAGGACATAACTGGGCTTCGGTACTCCGGCTCAATCACTGGCCAGTACTGCACTGGGTTTGAGGAGTCCTTCTGCTCCCGATGGCTCGCACCTTTGTCCACCAGGGCACTGCTGTACAGTGGTACTCAGGCCAAACTCCACTTTCACAAATGAGCATTTTGACCCGAGATGGAGTGTGAGGGGAGGGTGGGATTGATGAACACGAGGTGTTAATGGGGAAGGAAAGCTATGCAAGAGCTGTCAGGGGTGGAGGAGTGGGGGAGAGGGCAAGAAGGTGCAGGAGGAGGAGGAACAACAGTAGGCAGAGGGTAAATCGAGGGGTGGAAAGTTTGAACCCAACATTTATGGACGAGACACTTAAAAAAAAAAAGGGATCAAAGGGATAACGCATTCTTGCGCTGGAAGGGGATATTTTGACAGGAAGGGGATGCAAGCAGACTCTGGAATAATGGGTGGTGGTTTGGGAGAGGACACTGTAGCCCTTGGTTTTCATGGCAACGGGAAATGCTATGAAAGTCCAAGTCCTTGGTCTGGGGTTTTCAATCAGGAGTGACAGAGTACAGACACTCCTGTGCTGATGTGGAAAGGCAGTCCAGGGGTGCGGAGGGCATGCAGTAGGGGGAATCATTGGGAGCATAGTGTGTTTCAGCTGCAGGGAGGGGCAAGGGCTGTGTGCTTCAGAGGAAGCAAGCATAGCTTGGTGTACAGGCCTGTCTCACAGTCCCAGTCCTTGGACTTGGCAGGCTTTGTACTGGACCTCAGATGTAGACCGGAAACACACAATATAAGTGGAGGCCGGGGTGGGGGTGGGGATGTGAGACTCTCCTGCAAGGGTTCACCTCAGAAGGTAACCTTGCACGCAGCCTCTAGATGGGGTAGGTAGAGGTCCACCTGGGATATGAGCACATCAGAGTGATGGACTCCGGATGAGGGGGAGGGAGAGTGGGTGGGGGGGGGGGGTCAGAATGTCCACCACGACTGTGGGAGTCAATATTATCAGGGGAGGCTGGAGAACATTAGGAAGAAGCTGTACATTTACACTGTGATGTTCTCGGTTTCTCTCAGGCACAGGGACAATGAGAGTAGGGGTGTTGAGCTCCGTTTGGAAATAAGTGAAGAACCGGCACCTTTCTGTACCACAGTATTGACTTGGCTCAATACAAAAGTAACAACGAATCTGACCGTGAGGGGTCTGAGGCAGTGTGGGAGGAGGCCCTTTCGGGAGGCAGGGGGTGGGGGGTGCCCTCTAACTTGTCGGTGCTGCAAGAGTGAACAGGAATCAACCGAGTTAGAAAGGTGGAAGTCCTCTTTGGGAAGAATGTTATTATTAACGGAATACTCCGAACACAGTGGGTTCACAGTGGGTCGCTGCATCTCAAGAGTAACACCTCGGAATGTAGACTTTCTGAATGTGGACAGTGAAGCAGGTATAGCTGCAGCATAACTGACCTTCCATCAGTGAAGGCCAATCACGTGTTCCCAGAATTGGCATTCTGAACGGGCCAAAGGGCCACATATTGACCATGACTAGTTTGGGTCATTCATCTCATTTACAACTTATCATACCAGTCAGACTTCTGGGATGCCACCTTGGTCACCTCAATGTATGTGCCAGCGTGTCAGGGACAAGGCTGCATCAGCACCGTGCAAGTCGGGCAGGAGAAGCTGTGGAGCCTTAGATTTCCCATAAGGTTCATATTCAGAGATTCACTTTCTCAACCCTTTAATCATTCTTGTCTTCAAGTTTCATTTCAGTGAGAAAGGAAAAGGACAAATGGATCCAGATCTCACTGCTGCCTTTGACAGAGTCCTAAGACAATGGAAGAGGTGAAGCAGGGAGAAGTGACCCTGAGTGCAGCTCCAGCAGGAGGCCCTACCTGAGGGACATGGTCAAGGGGAGCCAGAGCATGAGCAGGAGGAGAGGTCCAGACAATTGAGATGACTCATCAGACCTGGGGTTAATCGTAGCAGAGTCCCTTATTTACAAATGAGTGAGGCAATGCCAGGCACATATGGGCTTGTCCAGACACCTGATACATCACATATGCCACATTCTTCATAAAGACCTGGTTTTGAGGGTGAGCACAGCACTCAATGACTTTGCCTCTGGATCTTTCGAGGGATCAACAGAAGACCTGTGCAACATCTCTCAGTCCACAATACATCGATGCATTAAGGAGGCCACTGATGCCCTTTACAGGACGGTCTATCATTATGTCACATTTGCTCTGGATAAAGATTGCCATGCTCAGTTAGATTCACCAGCTTCACTGCCATCTCGGGCCTACAGCGCCCTGTAAATGTGCTCACACTGGGAGCTGAGAGTCCACTGAGGAACGAGAGCAATGCGAGAAAAGACCTGAAGCTTTTGTCACCACCTAATGATGAAAGCTTTGCTGTGACTGAGATGAGGACATGTTGGGGATCGCCTCCACCCGTACATGTCTTGTGTTCTGCCCCACCATTGAGGAGACACAAATGCTGCCAGAATATCAATGCTGATGAGCTGCCCTCACTTAATGTTCCTTCAGGAAGAAAATGTCAGAAACGCACACCTGAACATTTCAAATAAAGATTTAAACACACCTCCCTGACATGGGTGTAGAGACTAGTCCAGCAGAGGTTGACATCACATGACTGTTAATCTCACAGTGAGACACTATCACTGAGTGGGAGGATGACGAAAGTTCAATATACAAGGATTGCAATGTACAAAATCACAACACTTTTTCAGTTGACCAAAATGTTCACATAACCACCAAATGTATTCACAATTTCTTTACAGTGATAGCACACCCCAAAAGTGACATTGAAATTTCATTACAGTCCTAACCCTGTCGCTATGCCTGGATGCAGCCCCGGCATCTGCAGCAGAGGTGGAGGCAGCCTATTGGCTGCTACACCCTGATATCTGTGATGACTTTGGAGGACATCTTTTGGTGGCTGGAGGCCTGGAAGGCCATGGCCTTATAAGGGTCTCCTACTCGGGAGTAGAAGTGCCCTCGGCGGCCTGAACAGATGGAATGGATGAGGTCACAGGCAGAGGGGACTGTGAGCAATTGCACTCTCTCGGAGTGTCCTGAGAGGAGGTGTCCGGATGACATTCCTCCTCCCTATAGGTGCCCGAGGACCCAGCGCTGATTCCTGCAGGAGGTGGTGTACCTGGAGGAAAGGCAAGCTGCCTCATCCCCATGTATGTGCCAAGGTGTGCGACCATGGAGTGCAGGGGCGAGCACACACCCAGGAAGACCTGCTGGACCAAGGTCTCCATGGTGATCGCCAGCCTTCCCATGGTAACCTTGAGGTGCTCGCATGTCGTAGCCAGGCCATCAGACAGAATGTGGTTGACCTCCTCCATCATTTGCTGCTAGCCTACTGAGTGACTGTTGAATCTCTGCCTGATGTTCCGTAGTCTATTGTTGCACCTCCAGCATTGAGTTGACGGCCACTTCCAGAGGCTCATCGCCTGACTCCGGCTGCGTGGATGGCTGGTTTCCAGTAGCCCTCTGAGTGCACAAGACCTGGGCTGCCTCCCAACTCCTGTGGGGACGTGTCAGTGAGGTGCTCTCCAGAAAGTGAGCCCAGGCCTAATCTGAAAGCTGTGCCCCATCGACATGTGCGTGAGGGTGCGGGTTTGTGCTGTGACAGTTCTTCCAGAGCTTCCTCTTCAGACATGGGCTGGGGGGTGAGACTGGTGCTCGACTGCCTTGTTGGGCCTCAATCTGCCGGTGCCTAGAAAATGGAGAATGGAGTTTGAGTTGATGAGCATGAGCTATATAAGACTGCATGTGACTCCTTCTGATTGTCAGGACTTGATGATATGTGATGGAGGTTTGAGCCATACTACGTTGCTGGGAGAGGGCGATCATCCCTTCCCCACAGGAGCAATCCCTCTCCTGCCACCTAGTTCAGCTTCAGCCTCAAACTCAGTGAGGGCAATGATGCCGTTTGTCCTTCCCCTGGTCTGTGATCATTCACGCCTGTTGTGTGTCAGCTTCGCCTGTATGAAAATGAAACACAGACATGTGATCAGAGGGGATGGGTGACATGTATATCACCTGTGTGTGGTGAGCCCTGCCCAGAAGGGCCAAAGGATGGAGTGTGAGCAATATGATAGGTGGAATAGTGGTGATGCGAAAGTCTTTGTGAGAGAACGAGTGTTGACATGTGTCCCCCGCTAATGTATGTGTGAGACTCTGAAGAGATCCCCGAACGTATGATGCCATGATGAGAGTTTGATATTGGAGAGAGTTGAAGGATGTCTTACCTCGGTGGAGCGGATTAGATCATTCCATCCGCTTCCTGCACTGGGTGGAATTTCAGGTTGCCAGCTCTGCGGATCTGCTCTCTGACGACCTCCTAGGCCAGTGACATGAGACTGGTACATTTCCTGGAACTATACTGAGGGTACATGACATGCTTGCGCATCTGCAGTCCTTTGATCAATTCCTCGAGGGCTTGGTGAGTGAAGCGGGGTGCTGTCGCCATCTTGAGGCTGCAGGCCTTGTTCTTCCGAGTGCCAGACATCTGTGATGGTCTCCTGAAGACAATTAGGCTGAAGAGTGTGAGATTTATGTGTTGGACTGAAGTTTGGAAATGGCACCCAGACCTTCTGCCCCATCAGTTTATGGCAGGGGAAGGGATCAGCTCCCCACGTGCCAGCTAATTACACCCAATACTTGCCTGTGTATAATTCATGAGCTTCCAAGCTTGGATCGGGCATGAGTTCCTGCCATTCTGGCCAGCAGGGACTGTGGCTGTAATGAAACCTCTAAGAATAATTCACTACCTGTAGGAGTGAGACTCCCATCATTTCAACTGTTGCCTTTCTGAGCCTCCAAATGCTGGATTTCAAATGTGAACCAGAAATCAGAGTTGATGAGCTGGGTCCTTCCAATATGAAACAACAGCCCTAAATATCTTTGGCAGCATTCATTTATATTTAAGATGCAAACCTAGCAGTTTCTGGACTTTGGTGGGGAGGTTGAGGGTGGGGACCTCTTTTCTGTGAGCTTAACAATAAAGTGTTGCAAATCATCCAGCCTTTAGACTAGCAATATGCAACTCATAGTGCATCTGTTTATCACCACAGATTGTTTTATCTTCCACATTTTTCACAGTAAATTTATTGTAGTGTAATGTAAGCCTACTTGTGACAATAAAGATTATTATTATTATTGTTAATAGTAACGGTCACCGAGCAGTTGCCGTTGCATTTTCAGCAGTTCTGGGTCATTATGCTGACTGGTATTTAGGGAGACTTGTGGTATCAGACAGCACTAATGATCAAAGTCATATTGCGGGCTGGAGAGCTGGCAGAACGATTCCCGAAATGAGTTTCCTCCCCTTCCGATCGAGACTGCACCAGTTTGCTGATGATTTACCAACACAACTGGAGAGATAATTGAGCCATTTGGTGTTTTGCCCTGGAGTGCCAAGATCGTGGAGCACAAAACCTTGAAGCAATCAGCTTCAGGACAACTGAAGTTACGTGAATCATCTATTAATTTAGGTCCACTATCCGAAAGCTGTTAAGTTATACGGGTGCACAATACAGCTGGATTTTGTAATCACAGGACAAATGTATTAAATGGTTCCAAAAAAAAACCTTCTTTCGGCTGCTGGAAGTGAATGTGGTAATGCAAGACTCATTGTGAGATCGAAGGATTAATAGGAAGTTAAATATTTAAAAACAGATTTCTTATTAACATTTTCCTGCTGCAAAATTACCTTCTAGGTAACAGAAAAAGTTTACTTCTTATTTATGGAACTAATCCAGCAAGTGGCGCCCTGCGTACGAAGGCACAGTTTGTATGTCACACTAAATAATCTGTCCCCAAGGGAAAACCTTAAGATTAAATAGGGGACAGCCCTTGATATTTAGAAGTGAGCTGTCTGTGAAATTCTTTGATAGTGTAATAAAGGCAGCTCTGATACTGTTTGTTACATTACCAGTGGAATAAAGACAGCTCTGATACTATTTATTACATTACCAGTATGATAAAGACAGTTCTGATACTGTTTGTTACATTACCAGTAGGATAAAGACAGCTCTGATACCGTTTGTTACATTACCAATATGATAAAAACAGTTCTGATACTGTTTGTTACATTGCCAATAGGATAATGACAGTTCTGATACTGTTTGTTACATTACCAATATGATAAAGACCGTTCTAATACTGTTTGTTACATTACCAGTGGAATAAAGACAGCTCTGATAGTATTTTTTACATTACCAGTAGGGTAAAGACAGTTCTGATACTGTTTGTTACATTACCAGTAGGATAAAGACAGCTCTGATACCGTTTGTTACATTACCAATACGATAAATACCATTCTAATACTGTTTGTTACATTGCCAATAGGATAATGACAGTTCTGATATCGTTTGTTACATTACCAATATGATAAAGACTGTTCTAATACTGTTTGTTACATTGCCAATATGATATAATCAGTTCTGATACAGTTTGTTACATTACCAATATGATATAATCAGTTCTGATACAGTTTGTTACATTACCAATATGATATAATCAGTTCTGACACTGTTTGTTACATTACCAATATGATAAAGACAGTTCTGATATTGTTTGTTACATTACCAATAATTTATGCAAAGAAGTTGCACGAACGTGAGCTGGCTTTTCTCTGGGATCTTGTATTCACTTTCTGCAGCAATTGCCATATGCATAATATTACAAAGGATTTAAAGCACGGAAATAGGCCATTTGGCTCAACTGATCCATGATGGTGTTTATCCTCTGCATGAGTCTCCAACACATCTTTCTATTCCTTTCTCCCACGTGTTTTTCTAGCCTCATGGGGCGCGATTTTCAATGGGGCGCCGGTGAAATTGCATCTCCTGATTTTCCATACCCCTCGCCAGTGATGTCAAGGGTTTCATGCCTACAAGCCTTATTTGAATGCTTTTGAATATATTTCAATCTGATTACCCGTCCCTGAATATTCAGCAGCTATTTGATGACATGAATCAGTTGAGGGTATCTCCCGAGGGCACAAAGGGAGGCATAGCCCCCCGGGGAAGAGGGGGTAATGCCCAGGCACGACCCTCTCCCGTGGGGCACAGATTAGCACTGCCAGGTCACCTCTGCCAGAGGTGCAGTGTCGGGCTGGCCTCCTGGGAACAACATGGTGGGCGGGAGGGGTTCTTGTTATGTGTGTTGGGGAGGGGGGAGAATGCCGAGGACTTTGAGGCGTGAAAGGGAATAGCCAGTGAGGGGGGAAAGGGGGTGACTGATGGGGATATTTCTGCAGGAGGGGTGGGTGGGGATCCCCGATAACTCTGTGGTGGGGGGGAGCCTTGCCAGCAAGATCAGGCCCTGCACCACCAGACTGATGCTGAAAACCCCGCCTGGAAATCTGGACTAAAAACGCGGCTCTGCAGCTGAAATGCTACATGCCGGGTTTCAATCAGAGCCTGACACAAAAAAGTGAGAAAAGTCCGCCTATCTTTTCTATGTCCATCCTATCGAATTCTTTCATTGTCTTCTGCCAGGTCACCAGTCAACATTTAATAATGAGTTACTCATTATTAAATATGAAAAGAGGACAATCAAGCTTTGTCCCCTTATTGACTGAAAATATATCTGTGAATATGGAGACCACAACTTCTGATATAATGTGAAGTGGTAGAAGGGAAATGACTGAAAGGCAGCCCGTTTAATTTTTCCCTTCACCGCAGTCAGATTCCACGGTACTGCACCCATTGGCTGGTGCGGCACACCCCCGTCGGCCGTGGGATCTTCCATCCCGGCAACCGGCCAATGGGGTTTCCCATTGTGGGCACCCCACGCCATCGGGAAAGCCACGGGCGTGAGTGCACTGCCAGCGCACCGGAGGATGCCACCGATGGAGAATATCTGTCCATCTCAGCCTTAAATATATTCTTTTTTTTAATGTTTTTATTCAAAGTTTTTCAATAAGTTTTACAAAATACTCCAAAAAAAAACTCCGATACCCCAAATAACGCTATCCCCCAACTTGGTTTTACCCGAGTATCCAAGACCTTGGACATAACCTTTGCAAAGCCCTTCCAAACCTCCGCAAGCGCCGGGCACGCCCATAACATATGGGCGTGGTTTGCTAGGCTCCCTGAACACCGCACACATCTGTCCTCCACCCCAAAACATTTACTCATTCTCGCCCCTGTCATATGCGCCCTGTGTACCACTTTAAACTGGATCAGGCTGAGTCTGGCGCAAGATGAGGAGGAATTGACCCTGCCCAGGGCATCAGCCCACAGGCCCTCATCCAGCTCCTCACCCAGCTCCTCCTCCCATTTTCCCTTCAGCTCCTCCACCGAGGCTTCCTCCTTATTCTGCAGCTCCTGGTATATCTCCGAGATCTTACCCTCTCCAACCCACACACCCGAATTCACCTTGTCCTGTATCCTTCGGGCAGGCAGCAACGGGAATTCTCCTACCTGCTTCCTGACAAACGCCCGAACCTGCATGTACCTGAAGGCATTTCCCAGGGGTAACCCAAATTTCTCCTCCAGTGCCTTAAACTGGCAAAAGTCCCGTCAATGAATAGATCCCCCAGCCTTCTAATTCCCGCCAGTTCCCGAAGGTGCCAGCTTCAAAACCCACCTGCCCGGAGCAAACCTATGGTTATTCCGTTTTGGGGACCAGAGGCCCCCCCCCCCCCCCCAACCTGTGCCACCTCTATTACCCCCAAATATTCAGTGTTGCCGTTACCACCGGGTTCGTGGTATACCGCGTTGGCAAGAGCGGCAATGATGCCGTCACCAGTGCCCCCAGACACATACCTACACAAGACGCCGCCTCTAGTCTTTTCCCTACCGCCCCATCTCCCTCCATCATCCACTTCGGAATCATCGACACATTTGCTGCCCAGTAGGAGCTACACAGATTCGGCAGCCCCCCCCGACTGCGCTCAAAGAACAGTCTCTTAACCCTCGGGGACTTATTGGCCCACACAAATCCCATGATACTCTTGCTCATTCGCTTGAAAAAGGCCTTAGGGATGAGGATGGGCAGGCACTGAAACACGAACAAGAACCTAGGGAGGACCGTCATCTTGACAGACTGCACCCTACCCGCTAGGGAGAGCGGTAGCATGCCCCGCTCCCCCCCCCCCCCCCCCCCCCCGAACCAAACCCCTCCAGCTTCTAAATTCCCTCAGCACCATGGCCAATGGCTCAATCGGCAAAGCAAACAGCAGGGGGGACAGGGGGCACTCCTGCCTTGTTCCACAATATAGTCTGAAGTACTCTGACCTCAACCGGTTCATTGATACACTCGCCACCGGGGCCTGGTATAACAATTTAACCCACCCTATGAACATCTCCCCAAACCCAAACCTATCCAGCACCACCCACAGGTACTCCCACTCAACCCCACCACCACCCCTGCCCCTCTTTCCCCCCCCCCCCCCCCACCACCTCGAGGTCATCATAATCACATTCAGGAGCCTCTGTACATTTGCATTCAACTGCCTACCCTTCACAAATCCCGTCTGCTCCTCATGTATCACTCCCGGGACATAATCCTCAATCCTAGTGGCCAGGATCTTCGCCAACAACTTGGCATCCACATTAAGGAGTGAAATCAGCCTATACGAGCCACAATGCAGCGGATCTTTGTCCTGCTTGAGAATAAGCAAGATCAGAGCTCGCAACATCGTCAGGGGAAGACTTCCTTTATCTCGCGCCTCGTTAAAAGTTCTCAACAGTAACGGAGCCAACAGTTCCGAAAACTTCCTATAAAATTCAATCGGGAACCCACCCGGTCCCGGGGCCTTGCCCACCTGCATACTTCCCAGCCCCTTAACCAGCTCCTCCATCCCAATTGGGGCCCCAAAGCCCTCTACCTGCTCCTCTCCACCCTCGGAAACCTCAATTGGTCCAGGAACCGCCGCACCCCCCCCCCCCCCCCCCCCCCCCCCCACCCCTCTCCGGGGGCTCTGATTTGCACAAGTTCCCATAGAAGTCCCTAAAGACTTCATTTATTCTGGCTGGACACCACACCGTATTCCCTCCCTTGTCCCTGATTTCCCCTAATTTCCCTAGCCGCCTCCTTCCTCCGCAGTTGATGCGCCAGCATCCGACTCACCTTCTCCCCATATTCATACGCTGCTCCTTGTACCTTCCTCCACTGGACCTCAGCTTTCCCCGTCATCAACAGGTCAAACTCCGTTTGGAGGCTCCGGCGCTCCTTCAGCCGCCCCTCTCGGGGCATTCCGCATATCTCCTATCCACCCTAAGTATCTCTCCGACCAATCTATTCCTCTCCCTCCTCTCCCTCTTCTCTCTCTGAGCCCTGATGGAGATCAGGGGTGAAATTCTCCCCTACCCGGCGGGGCGGTGGGTCCCGTCGTAGCGGAGTGGCGTCAACCACTCCGGTGTCGGGCCTCCTCAAAGGTGCGGAATTCTCCGCACCGTTAGGGGCTAGGCCCGCGCCAGAGTGACTCCCGCTACGCCGACTGGCGCCAAAGGCCTTTGGCGTTACACCGGACGGCATCGGGGCTGGCCGAAAGGCCTTCGCCGGTCCGCGCATGCGCCGGTGCGTCAGCAGTCGCTGATGTCACCACCGGTGCATGCGCGGTAGGGGGGGGCTCTCTTCCGCCTCTGCCATGGTGGAGGCCGTGGTGGCGGCGGAAGAAAAAGAGTGCCCACATGGCACTGGCCCGCCCGCCGATCGGTGGGCCCCGATCGTGGGCCAGGCCACCGTGGGGCCACCCCTGGGTTCCGATCGCCCCGCGCCCCCACCCCCAGGACCCCGGAGGCCCGCTCGCACCGCCAATCCTGCCGGCACAGGAGGATTGGCCTGCCAGCGGCGGGACTTCAGCCCATCGTGGGCCGGAGAATCGCCGCGGTGGGGCGTGATTCCCGCTCCCGCCGATTCCCGGCGACCCCGGGCGATACCCCGACCCTGCGGGGGGGTCGGAGAAATCCACCCCAGCTCCCCTCTAACCACCGCCTTCAGCGCCTCCCAGACCACATTCACCGAAACCTCCCCATTATCATTGGCCTCCATATACATCTGTATACGCCCCCGGATCCGCCCACAGACCTCCTCATCTGCCAATAATCCCACGTCCAAGTGCCACAACGAGCGCTGGCCCCTCTCTTCCCCTAACTCCAGCTCCACCCAGTGCGGGGCATGATCTGAAATCGCGATGGCCGAATACTCCGTCCCCTCTACTCTCGGGATCAGTGCCTTGCTCACCATGAAAAAGTCTACCCGTGAATAGGCCTTGTACACGTGGGAAAAGAAGGCGAACTCCCTCGCCCTTGGCCTAGCAAACCTCCACGGATCCACTCCCCCCATCTGATCCATATACCCACTCCGGACCCTGGCTGCAGCTGGCCTCTTACCCGACCTAGACCTAGACCTATCCATTGCCGGGTCAAGTACCGTGTTGAAATCCCCCCCCATAATTAGGTTCCCCACCTCCAAATCCGAGATCCGGCTTAGCATCCACTTCATGAACCCTGCATCATCCCAATTTGGGACATATACATTCACCAGCACCACCTGGGCCCCCTGCAGCCTACCACTCACCATCACATACCAGCCCCCTTTATCCGCCACAATGCCCACCGCCTCGAAAGTCACCCACTTGCTCACCAAAATTGCTACCCCCCTGTTCTTTCCGTCCAACCCGGAGTGAAAGACCTGCCCTGCCCACCCTTCCTCAGCCTGGTCTGATCCGCAACATTCAGGTGCGTCTCCTGTAACATGGCTACGTCTGCCTTCAGTCCCTTTTAAGTGCGCAAATACCCGGGCCCTCCTGACCGGCCCATTTAGGCCTCTCACATTCCACGTGATCAGCCGGATCGGCCCCCACCCCGCCGACTAGCCATCTCCTTTTTTGGGCCAGCCACGTGCACACGCCTCCCGCACTTGTCAGCCCCCCCAGGCGGAGGCTCCCCGCCCCGACTCTCCCTATTATCTCCAGCTCCCGCTCGGTCAGTATAGCAGCAACCCAGTACCCCCCACCCCCAATCCCCCCTCCCCTGGCCAAGCAATTGCTTAATCCCCCTGCTCCCCCCATTGCACTCCCGTAAGTCAGCTGACTCTTGCTGACCTCGGCCGCTCCCGCCCTCTGCCACTGATCCCCGCAGAATTCCCCCCTAAAGCCCGAGTCCCCTCCCCTTCACACCCCTTGCAAACCAATGTGGACTCCAATCCAATACCACCCCCCCCCCCCCCCGTGTTCCGCCCCGCCCCCTCTCTTTCCGCGGGAAAAGAAAACCCGCGCTCCCAGTCCGGGCCAACCCCGCCCTCTATGGCGCAGCTCCATTCTCCTGCAACCTCACCCCAATCCCCAGAGGCCCAGGATCCCTGGCCCCCTCTCCCCCAAACTTCACCCCCTTTCTGTGGAGAACTGCCTTGGCCCGAGTGAATCCTGCCCTCTTCTTGGCCAGCTCTGCACTCCAGTCCTGGTCAATGGAAATTCCAGCATTCTCCCACCTGCTGCTCCGCTCCTTCTTCACCCATCTCAAGACGCACTCCCTGTCTGTGAAACGGTGAAACCTCTCCACCACAGCTCTCGGCGGCTCATTCGCCCTCGGTCTCCTTGCCAGGACTCTGTGCGCCCATCCAGCTCCAAGGGCCTCAGGAAGGCTCCCACGCCCATCAGCGTGCTCAGCATCGTAGCTACATACGCCCCAGCATCCGACCCCTCCACAGCTTCAGGGAGACCCAGAATCCGCAGGTTCTTCCTTCTCGACCTGTTCTCCAGATCTTCAAATTTTTCCTGCCACTTTTATGGAGCGCCTCGTGCGCCTCCACCGCGAGGCCCAGGATCTCGTCCTCGTTATCAGAGGCCTTCTGCTGCACCTCTTTAATCGCTGTCCCCTGCATCCTCTGGGTCTCTACCAGCCTTCATAGGGGCCAACATTTCTGCCTTCAATTCCGCAAAGCAGCTTCTCAGAAACTCTTGCTGCTCCTGCGACCATTGAGCACACACTGCCTGTTCTCCGCCTGCCGCCATCTTGCTTTTTCGCACCCATTCTCCTCTCTTCTTTAATGCCCCTTTTTTGACCGCGCCGCTCCTGGTCCACTCCATACAGTGCTGGGGGGACCTTACTGCCGTCTTCCCACACCGGGAATCGTCAACCAAGTGCCGCTAGGGCTCCTTAAAAGGGCCCAAAAGTCCGTTTTCGGCGGGAGCTGCCGAACGTGCGACCTACCCAGGCATAGCTGCAACCGGAAGTGAGCCTTAAATATATTCAATGGTGGCTCATCCTCAACCATTGAAGGTAGAGAATTCCAAAGCTTCACAACCGTTGACTGATGCAATTTCTCCACATCTTGGTCCTAAATGATCAGCCCCTGAGCCTGAGGCTATGCTCCCATTTTTCAGACTCCTCAATCAGTGGAAACAATTCCTCAGCGTCTACCCTCTCGAGCCACTTAGCCTCTGCACATAGGACAACCCGCTCATCGCAGCGACCGATTCAGGAACCTTTGCTGCACCACACTAATTTGGGCCTGATTTAATGTAGAGGTCTCACTTGAATCATTTGCAAACAGTATTCATGGATCATGGCTTTATTTTTAAATGCAGCCCCGATCTATTGATGTCCCTGAGCCATAAAAAAACGTCCTCCAGGTTCCAACCCCCCCCCCCCCCCCCCCCCCCCACTGCACCTAACACACCTGCTTATGGCGTCCTCGAGCGCCCTCTCACCCCACCTCTTAAGAGCAAATCACCCATGGGCCTGACCCTTGTCATGGGCACCTTGGCACTACCAGGCTGGCACCCTGGCAGTGCTATCCGGGCACTTTGTCAGAGCCAGAGGGATTGCGAGGTTGCCAACCTGCCCAGAGCCCAACTGCACCTAATGGTACAGGAGGTTCCCACCTCCCTCTCCCCAGGTGCCATTATACCTGGTCCACGTTTGTGGAAACCAGTGCCAAATGGTGCCATAGCGAGATCTCCCGGGTGAGGCCGTTAGTTCCCGGGTCCCAGCTGAATCTGGCGCATGCTTAAATTAATCTAATGGTTCACTTAAATATGTTGATCTGGGTCTCGCCAAGTGAGGGCGAGGTCCAGATCACGACGTCTCGCGAGATTTTGTTAAATCTCGTGAGATGCTTTGAGCATCACAAGCCTCTCGCGAGATGCTCAGGTACGAAGTCAGGTACGAAGAGGCCATTAAATTGTACTCTATGGCTGGGATTCTCCCCTACCCGGCGGGACGGGGGGTCCCGGCGGGACGGAGTGGCATGAACCACTCCGGCGTCGGGCCTCACCAAAGGTGCGGAATTCTCCACACCTTTAGAGGCTAGGCCCGTGCCGGAGTGGTTTCTGCTCTGCCGGCCGGCGCAAATGGCCTTTGGCGCCCCGCCAGCCGGGGCCGAAAGGCCTTCGCCGGCCGGCAGAAGTTAACGCATGCGCCGGAACGTCAGCGGCTGCTGACGTCCTACGAGCGCATGCTAAGGGAAGAAAAAGAGTGCCCCCATGGCACAGGCCCGCCCGCCAATCAGTGGGCCCCGATCGCGGGCCAGGCCACCGTGGGGGCACCCCCCGGAGTCAGATCGCCCCGCGCCCCCCCCCCCCCCCCAGGACCCCAGAGCCCACCCGCGCCACCAATCCCGCTGGTACCAGTGGTGATTTAAACCACGCCGGCAGGAAAGGCCTGTCAGCAGTGGGACTTCAGCCCATCGAGGGCCTGAGAATCGCCGCGGGGGGCCTGCTGACCGGCACAGCGCGATTCCCGCCCCCGCCGAATCTCGGTGGGGGGGGCAGAGAATTCGGGACACGGCGGGGGCGGGATTGACGCCGGCCCCGAGCGATTCCGCCCTATATCTTTTCTTAAATGTGTAGCCCAAAACTGCAAATATTCAGCTCTATTTCATTTTGCCCAATTTGGTGAACTATCCTCCCAATCCCCAATCCAACAGAAATTCAAAATCACAGCATGACCAGGTAAAAATGTATTTGCTGAAAACATAACTAGTTGGCGGAAAATATGCAGATGTGATCAAAGAGCAAAACATGTACGGGTGTTGCAAATTTCAAATATAACAGAAAATGCTGGCTCTCTATGCAGAGAGAAATAGAGTTGAGGTTTCAGGTGAGTGGCCAACAACAAACTGAAACCGTTAGGCGCGCAAAATGCGAGTCCGGCCTTTCCCGACTTCTGAAATGCACACCTGGTTCGTGACTAGCTATGCATGGGATTTTTGTTGCTTCACTCAGGGTTCATGCTTTTGGTGAAGTTCGTGAGCCGCGTTGGAGTGTGGGAGGGGTGTGGAGTCGGGCTTGTTAGAAGACTCGTCACTGTCCTTCAAACATAATTTATAGGTCCTGAAAACCCTCGCCCCCACCTCACCATGTACATGCTCTCAGATTCCCCATAGCCCTGCCATAGCTACTTAGTTGATATCCTCAATGTACAGTCCTCCTCCGTTGCAATGCAATGTTAATGACAATTATATGAAAAGCAGGTATAGATACATTTTTCACAGTCTATTAAAGCTATTATTCAAAAGTATACCATGGATACTGAAAAAAAACTTGTCCTCCTATTAAAAAAGTTTAATCTGCTGAGTGGCAAATACGCTCTGGAAACAAACAACCATGTAGTCAGAAACCACATCAAAAGGAAGCTATGTCATTACAACCTCTTAAAATCATTGATCATTTCCCTGAGCAGTTGTGACATCACAACACCTATAAAACTTAGGCCATTCCTAACTTTTGGAACTCAGCCAAGCACTCATAATGGCAACAGCTGTCAAAATATTAGACTCTGAAACTGAAAGAGCATATGGTGTTACAAATCCATCTCAAAGCAGATTTCCCGTCAATCAATGGATAAGAGCAGATGCTTTAATTTTTAAAAACGTTCATCAGCAGCGGATTTTAATTATTTCGAAGTCAGAGCTTTCTATACATTTAACTCACGGTGCCAAATCTGGCAGGGGGATTTACCAACATATTTTTCTACATTTTTTAGTATATTCTGCTACTTTCTTTAATGGAAAAAATACTGAAATACATGTTAGTACTTCAATTATGTGATGAATGTAACCGTCATAATCCTGGTCAATGTACTGGACAACATACCTTTGCAGGACAGAGCCCTATGATCAATCACTGTATTAAAAATATATCTGCATTCCATTACAGCATCAAATAGTAACCTTTGAAGGTGTCAAAACATTTACACTTACCTATCAGAATGTTCCTGACGTCTCAGCAGGCTTTCCCCAGTGGCCACAACTCTCCAAAGAAGCACTTTTTATAGGGCTCCCAAAACCCACACCATCATACAAAAATAATGCCCAATTTTCCCGTGGCCCTCGCAATTGAACTCCTGACCTTGGAAGAGGTGCATGTGTATTTTGCACTCAAACCATTCCAATGAGCAAAAAGGCCACGCAAAAATAGTGAGAGATCGGGAAGGCAAGGAAAATTGTTTCTCCTGCAAAAATATCTTCTGCATTTTGCAAGCCGATTCCTGCCTTCTTGAGGAGATGGAAATCTTTCCCAAAATGCTGCCTGGCCTGATAAGTACTTCCAGCATTTTCTGTGCATATATTATAAATTGGGTTATATTATAGAATTTGGGGGTGGGGGGGGGACTCAGTTTCTTCTCTGTGCAGGCACAAGTCATTGTGACTGTGCTGCACTTCACCTGACCTTGGACTCACTCAGATTTCCAGGCTTCAAACCATTTATAATGGACCATGACCACAGGCTTTTAGACCTTCAAACCTGCAGAAGGCATCTACCATGAAGATTCTGGCGATGCACCTATGCTGGCTGCCTGACTTCCTTGATGCTGTGAGCAGAAGGGGCTTGGCCTACTTACTGTAGCCACCACTCTGTTTAGATCTGTACCATGTGGAGGCCCAGGAAAATGAGCCAAACGTTATGGTAACGTCACTCCTGCCTCATTAGCATGTTAGTACAATACTTTGGGCACAAGCGTTCCACCCCCCGGAACTACACATTCAATGTAATGGAGGTGGAGACCTGATACCAAGGATTGCTGCTCCATTTCTACACTGCTTTTCGGCTGGAAAATAAACGTATGCCAGGCACAAAGTGGGGGGAAAATTGGCCCTTTGGTCTTTCTTGAAGATTAAGCAGTAAAGTTATGATAGGAACATGATTCATGAATTTGCCAGTTAAGGATTTGATAAGGAATCAAATGTAGCATATTCATTGATCCTTACACACTTAACTTCAGTTGACCTGTACATTTTGGCTTGGCTGTACTATGAGAAGATTTACTATCTCGCCAGTCCGTTCCGGGCACTGCAGAGTTTCTCTATTGTGGGACAGTCACGTGGCAGTTGGTGATTGCAGTGTACAGAAAGGCTGCGTATTTCTTGGAGTGACAGTAAGCAGAGGGTATAGTTGTTGCCATCACCTTTTTAAAAAAATGTAATGTTGAAGAAATGGGCGTTGAAGCAAAGGTTTGAATCGGATTGAAGGAGCAGAAAACATTGAGGGTGCCAAGGTTTAGCTACAACTGTCTTTCAGCTTCAAACCAAACATAATGCAGTTTTAAATATGTTTCAATCCATATTTGAGGAGTCATTGATCAGGTGGGTTTTTAAAAAATTGTTTCAGCAATATCTGTGTGATTGTATAGGTAAGGATCGCTAATTTCTTGGTATGTACAATACTGCCTTTTAATGCGTGGATTACTTTAGGTATTTAGGTGGTTTGTGCTTGGCTTTTCTGTGGTGAATTATGAAGTTTACTCTGGATATAAAAGGATTGTGTTGGAGGTGCCAACAGTGGCTCGAATATTTTCATTCATTGAATCTGCTGCAGTTACTTCTGACGGTTTTATGCCTTTATAATTACATTGTGCTTGTTGAATAAATGTGATACTCATTTATTTTTTTTTAACTCTCAATTATTTTCCGTCTGGCTGATCTTGTGGTTGGTGTTTCTTGGTACAGTCGTGGTTTTTCAGTCGATTTTAAAATTGCATTGATTTCAATGAGTGGAATTTTTCACCATATTTGATCTTAATGTAAATGTTCCTGTCATTATTGCAGTTGTGTTCTGGTTTAATGCTGGTTGATGGCGCTGCATGTCATATCTCAGGCTGATTTTTCTCCTTTATCCGACATGCATATTAGTTTGATTTTTATTACGTCTCCAGTGCTCTTCTCTTTTGTGGAATGTTACTATTAGTGACTGCAATTGTTACCATTTCAGTGGGATGAGTATCCCTGTTGCTTTCTGAAATGTGGCACCAGGAACCCGAATGGGTTGCTAATAGTTGCAGAGCTTGGATAGGAGCAAGAGTTAGAAGACGGTGGGTCCCAGTTGACTTCAAGGACTTTGGCAGGAATCTTGTGCTCTCTCTGGTGGTGAGGTTGGAGCTGGGAAGGGATTTACTTAGGCAGGGTGGTGGCATAGTGGAACCTCACCATCTTCCCATAGCTGACAGAACTAAGTTCTGAGTGAGAAGACTCATGGGGATGGATTTTCCGGTTCTCCAGCCGCGTGTCTTTCGATGGTGTGGCATTCGCTGGCAGTGGATTTCGCTACTCCCGCAGCTTGTCAATGGCATTTCCCTACTCCGGCAGCTTGTCAATTATATTTCCCTACTCCCGCAGCTTGTCAATGGTATTTCCCTATTCCCGCAGCTTGTCAATTATATTTCCCGTTGAAGCCACCCCATGTCACCGGGAAACCCACTGGCCAGGGTGCACTACCAATGGGAACAGGGAATCTCAACAGCTGGAGAATTCCAGTCAAACATCCCACTCCATTGCCAATTGAGGCAATTAAGTGGCCAATTAATAACCACTTAAGGGCCTTACCCTGCTGCCGTTGGTATTACTCTCAACCCCAGGCAGGTCAGCCCATCTTGAGTTTGCATGATGTGTGAAACTGTGCGACCAACCTTGTCACCTCCGGGAGATCCCTTAATCAAAGGCAGTCAGTACATCATTGAGGGACTGAATATCGGGAATGGGGGAAGGGAAGCTGCTGAGAGTCAACCCCCACCTCTCAAACTCTGTCTCCCAACCTCATTGTTTACCTGTGGCATGGGTCGCTCCGTGGTCAGGGGACTCAGTTGCCTGTCATTCTGGTAACAGCCACAGTCACCCCACTAGTGGTTTGAGCTCTGTTTGGCTGGCTGCTATTAAAAGGGAAAACCTCTACCCCCAGGGTCTTGATCCCATGGGAAGTCCCGCTGTTGGTCTCACCACTGCCTGGTTGGTGTGTGGTTAAGCAAGCCTTCCTGAAAAAAGGCAGTGCGAGTCTCTTGCTGGTTGGCCAGCGTGCAGGTGAGCCCCCTGATGCCTCATCAATATTCTGCCTCTGAGCACAGAAATTCAGGCTGTCGCTCCAGTGCAATACTGAGGGAGTACTTTCTTTCAAATTAGATATTGAAAAACCAAGGCCCTATCTATTCCATCAGGTGGATGCAGAAGTCCCCATGGCATAGTTTGGAGAAGAGCACAAGAGTTATCTCTGGCATCTTGGACAACCTTTATCCCAAGATGCCATCACTAAAAAAATAGATAATCTGCTTATTATCACATTACTGTTCTGTGCTGTACTGTTCTATGTTTGTGGGACTTTGCTGTGCACAGATTAGCTGCTATATTTCTTGCATTGTAACAAAGTACACTTTAAAAAGTACTTCTTCACTGTAAAGTATTTTGGGAAGATTTGTGACCCTCTATGGTGTTATATAAGCGCAAGTCCTTGATGTTTAAAGATCTCCTGCTTGGTAAGATGATTAGAAAACTTACCAGGCCTGGTTCTCAATCCTCAACCAATGCCACTTAAAAAGAATACAACAGATTGCCTGTCTTGTTCATTATGGGATGTTGCTGGTCCACAAAGAATATATGTTTGCTCCTATCAAAGTGGTCATTGTTCTTGAATCAGTGACTTCTCGTGTTAAGCACTCTGAGATGCTTTGATTTGATAAAGTATTATTTAAGTATTAGTTATGGATCATGAGAGAAAGTATTTATCTTCTGTTTTGTTAGTGCCTTAATGTTTTCTGTTTCTGAGATTTGAAGGCTGTTCCACATGCTGGTATCAAAACTAATGTTTTGATTGGCTGGGAGTTGCTCTGTTCTTGGGAAACACGAGAGCTCTAGATCGAAGAGTAGGTGAAACTTTAAAAGTTTTCTATTGTGTGTTTCGTCCGTCGCCGCAGATGATTTCATAACAAAAGGACTCGTTTCAAAAATGTCCACCACAAGTACATTGCTGTGTTTTTTTTTTAATAAGAGGTGTAACATCATTGTGGATAGGAATATTAGTTTAACCTTTAAGTCCTGGATAGTTCACACTAATGCTGCTTCTCTAGATAAGAGCATCAATCTTAAATACAGCTTTGGATAAACGCCTCGCAAATTGCTAGTATTTTGTTTGCTTATCAAACAAATGATCAGCACCTGTACTACTAGGAGCAGCATGCAAGAGAAAATAAATTAGAGCCCATCGCTGTGGTTATAGACCTACTGAAACTTACCCTTAATGGGATGTCTTTCAATTAGCCACTTTGTACAATGTGCCCCTTTGCACTGGACTAATAATAAGTCTGAATAAGTATGTTCAATTTGTGTTGCCTTATTTAGGATGGTAAGAACACATGGGGTTTCAATGGTATTCGTTTTTTTGTAAATATGGACATGAATTCTGTTTTAGGAGTAAAGACTTTCCGGTTGTTTTTTCCGGTGAAGTTTTCAGTACAGGTTTCAGGTTTAAGGTCCAGGTGCCCAAATATAATCTTTTAGGCAACAAAGTTCAATTGCATCTCTTGATGTATAATCACTAGATTTTAAGATTTCTTATTGAATGGATTGGCAGAAGGTCAAATGCCCTTGCTGAGGATGACAGATGCATTCCTGCTGTCCACTGACACTGCTAAAACTTTTAACAGTAGGTAAAACTGAATATTTAACAAAGTATATTTGGTTCAGCATTGTTTTAGATTTTTAAGAATGCACTCAAAGTCAGGGTTCTCATTCATGACAAATCAGAAATCTTGCTGACTGCCAAAAGATATCCCTGTCAGAAATAAACCTCTCATCATTTTCGACAAAGGAAAATAAATCCACCTATGAAGTCTGGCATGAAGGAAAAGTTTTGCGGGATTGCTTTTAGTAAAATATAGTAGATTTCTGAGCTTCCATGAGATGTCCCAAACACATCCTCCCCCCACCCCTAAAAATGGTAAACGGCTACCCAGAGTGTTACATTCCTGTCTTCATGAAAATTCAGACAGTGAAGCTGCTTCTGCATCAAGTGAGAGTTGCTTCTGTGCAGAGATCTTGCTGCAGCCTGGGTTTATGTAACTGACTGTAAGTGGAATCTAAAAGTGCCGTCACTAAGATTGGTGGCTGGAAAGACTTATTTTTAGTGCTAGTACATGAGCCTATCATGCAAAATTGGCTGAAATGTCTTTCATATTACGTGCACAAATGTGAGATGTATGGTCCCTTTCCCTCGCCTTGTGCATTGATTCATCCATTTTTTGATCTCTCTGCATGTGTGTCTGTTTTGTCTCATTTATCTTTCTGTTGTTCTATCTTACATCAGTGTTAAGACAGAATATAGTGCCCTATGTTTGTATTTCAAGACCTCATCTGAACTTTTTTGCCAATGGTATTTCTTCTTTAAAAAAAATAGTTTTTTGTTAAATACGCTGCATTAAAGCATTCTGAAAGGAAGCCTGATGAAGAGAACTGCTGGTTAGATAGAATATTTGAGGTAAATCTTGTTCATTGAAATTGGTGAAATTACATATGAGCTATGTATTAAACTCAAGAAGAAATAAATACTTAAACAAAAGTCTGGTTTCAGTGATTTAGTGCCTCATTAAAATCAGTTAAGTTACTTAATACAGCTACACAAAAGTCAAGTTGTTGTTTGAAAGCGCCTTACAAGAATGCAATCAGCAAAAAGTCTAGTTCGAAAGATCCATCCTATACTCACAATTGTCAGTACGGTACAGAACATAACTATTTGATAGAAAATGGTATTCATACATATAGAAAGTTAAAAGTAAGTCACTGATTTATTGTCACTGAGAGATTGGTTGTGAAATTGCAACAGTTGCATTGTACGTAATCAATTTTTATGACTAAATCAGGGTGTTAATTATTCCTATTTTGCAATGTCTTAAGTCAGATTACATAAAAGATTGCAGCCCTGATGTGTAAAAAATGTCTGCCCTGTGGGAATTATTGGTTTAGCAGCTGGCGAGGTAGTTTTCTACAGTCAGAAGGTGGAGTCGCAATAACCTCCTTTCATCTCATCGATCCAGATATCCTGTGACATTAATGCAACTAACTGCTCTGACTACTGCCTATCCATGCCTGTACAAGCCAAGATAAGTTTGACCGTTTACATTTTTAGAAAAACAATATTCTATTAAATGACCATCTTGCTGTTGGATGTACTTTTTTGTTTACTCTCTGTTGGCTGTTGAGGTACAAGAATTACTTAACATTTAGCAATTACATATTACTTCTTGGTAACATCAGTAGCCATGAACTTTTCTTGAATACTTTCAATTGTTTCTTGGATATGGAGCACCTACAGCACTAAAAGAAATAACATCACCCTCTCATCTCTGCAGTATTGGAAGAAAATTATTTCAAAGCCACCATGTTTAAAGGACTCTTATGAAGTCTTCACTCTCATGGTTTAAAACTTATAAACCATTCAATTATATCGCTGTTTTACAGTCACACTACTGTTTCACAGTCACACTACTGTTTCAGGTGATAATATAATCACGCTCCAACACCTCCATTCCAGAATGTAATTTTAGCTTATGAAAGATTTGTAGAATACCAGGTGAAAAGTAAACAAAGAGTACACATTAAATGCAATAATGCTGTGACGATCAACTTTGTGAGATTGCACATTTAACAATCCCTTTAGTCACAACTTCATTTTATGTTTTCTGAACTATACTTACCACTATAAAATCAACTGAGAGCATCTGTTAAATCTATTTAAAGTTTAGTTGTAGAATGTACAGTCATTGGAGTTCATTATATTTCACGCAAAATTACTCAAATATGTAGTGGATAGGCATGCATTCTTGTGGCAATTATGTCGGCTTGTGTTAGATCTTATCATCTTTTACTTTGAGTAATCTGTTGGTACAATGAAAATTAAATATATATATACATACACTATACATACACATATATGTTTATTTATATATATATATCTATGAATAAGAATGTGTTAATATGGATAAAGTGCAGTGTATGTTGTGCACTGCCTTTAATAGTTTTTTGTAATTGTCAGATTTGATACGAATTGCTGTTTTCTGTACATTCTGCAGCAAGATATTAGCTATGAGGGAAACAATTGCTCTATTTTCTCTGTGCAGTGACATAACAGTATCAATATGAATTTCACTTCAACACAATAACAATTCCATTTGAAACTCTGATTAGGGGTGTTTGTCAAACACGGAGGACATTTTGTGGGTCCTGCGAAACATAGTGGGTGGGGGACCTCTAACAATGTCTGGCTATGTATAACTAAAGTCAGCCAGTAAGGCATCGACTAGTGAAGACCCAGTAGGGAACCATTGGAGCTGTATTTAATAGTAGTTGCAAAATAAAGTAAGTTTTGTTTCTACAAGCTCGCTGTGGACTCTTCGAAGCCTTCTAAAAGGCACTTTGTTACATTTGTATATAAGTGGCTGTGCAACAGTCAGCTTTGTGTTATTGGACAAAAGTATCTAGCACCCTCCACCTGTGGTGGTCTTCCTGATGCGGCGGAGAATCAGGCATTGACAGTATGCAGGCTTGTACTTTAAAACAGTGTTCTTCAAACTTTTTTTCCGAGGACCCATTTTTACCAACCGGCCAACCTTCGAGACCCAACCTGGCCGACCTTCGCGACCCACGCCAACCAACCTTTGCGACCCACGCCGGCCGACCTGCGTGACGCACCATTTTCTCTTGCCTTGTTTGCTGCTGCCAAAAATGGAGGAAATAGTTTTTGGTCCCTTTGGCCCTCGTACACGCTCCTCCAATGGAACCTGTTGGATGAAGGTGAAGCCTTCCGGTGTTGGAAAGTATGGAGTTTCCATCTGTCCAAAGTTCCGCATTATTTTCCTATAACATTTTATCAAATAAAACCTCCCCGAACTTGTAAAAGAAAAAAAAAGAATAAAATAAATGAAAAAAATAAAAATTAAATGAATAAAACCCCCCCCCACCGAACTTGTAAAACAAAAAGCTGCGACCGTTTTTTAAAAAGCGGCCGCATTGCGTATGCGTGCCGATGATCGGGCACAACAGCCGGCTGTTAATAATGCTGGCTGCAAGCGGCCTTCAAAATGGGCACATTTTTTTTGCATGTTCGTGGCCATTTTGAAAGCCGCTTGCAGCCAGCATTATTAACAGCCGGCTGTTGCGCACAGATATGCGCGATCGGGAGCGCTGTGACGGACGGTTCTGCGAACCTCCTGACACCTGCCCGCGACCCACCCGCAGGTCGCGCCCCTGAATTTGACAATGCCTGCTTTAAACAAGTGTATTTTATTGCTTTGCAACATGGGAAATATGATGGTTCGGATTTATCAGTTGGCTATAGAGAAACATCTAAACTGCTAATATTATTTGCAATTCCTGTTAGCAGTGGATTGTAAATTACAGAGCATTGAAAGCTAATCTGGGTCATGGTGACCATGGCAACTATCATCAATTGTTGTAAAAATCCATCTGGTTCACCAATGCCCTTTAGGGATGGAAATCTGGCGTCCTTACCTGACCTGCATGTGAC
This sequence comes from Scyliorhinus canicula, assembly GCF_902713615.1. Lineage (NCBI taxonomy): Eukaryota > Metazoa > Chordata > Chondrichthyes > Carcharhiniformes > Scyliorhinidae > Scyliorhinus > Scyliorhinus canicula. The sequence continues at coordinate 22,014,567 of NC_052150.1, read as the reverse complement.
TCCAGAACCTCAGCACTGCCGTTGACTCTTAAGCTCATTCTGAAATGGCCCAGCAAACCACTCAGTTCAAGGACAATTAGGGATGGGCAACAAATGCTGGCCTTGCCAGGGACACTCACATCCCATGAAGGAATAAAGAGAAACAAAATCACAACTGAAAACATGTCATTTGGCCCCATGACTCTCCTCATGTTCCACATGACTCTCCTCCCACCCTATTTCGTTTAACCCTACTTCATAGTCTTTAATTAATTATTTCCTCATGTACTATTACATCATGTACTATGTACAACGTCCACTTAAGGATATCTGTGGTATTTGCTGCAAGTCGTAGCAAGTTCCACTTTCTAACATTTCTGGATAAGAATCTCCTCCTGAATTCTTTTATTCCATATATTTATAACAGCTGTATCTTTAAGGTTCCTCGTTTTGGACTCCCCGACATCTTTTCTACATCTCCATCAAACTATTTCACAATTTTAAAGACCTCCATTGTGTCACACTTCAGCGTTGCTGTTCTGGAGAATAGAACCTCAGCAGCCTGTTTAATCATTCCAGATATTAATAGTCGATAAAGCAAGACTATAATTAATCTACTAACACTTTATTAGGCAAGGAAAAACACATAGAAAGAGTAGTGTCCCATACAGATCCAAACTGTTGCTTGTTGTGCTTTTACTTAATTTGCGCTGTTTAATCACCTTGCTCTAGAGTCGCCAGGTATCTTTATGATACCACCACGAGGTTCAGTTCAAGTGCTGATCAATAACTCAATTCACCAGTTAGTAAGTTTCCAATCAAAACATATTTATTATATACACAGTCAATTGCTACTCATGCATAAAATACTACTCACTAGACTATCTCTAACACTAAAAGGCCAATACTTAGCTTTGGAAACTGGCTCACCAGGTCAGGGGAACAAATGGCCTTTCGTTCGATTCTGAGTCTGCAGGCTTCCAGCTGGTATGGACTAATGGTTAGGAGCGCCTATCTCGTAGCGTGCGTTGACTGGACACTTACTTGGTTGGTGCAGCTGCTAGGCAGGTCACGGTCAAGAGTTGTTTCGAGCTGCTGAGAGACACTGCCAAGAAGATCGAACTGAACTTGGGGACTCTATTTTATAGTCCCCAGGGGTTTTGTGCCCTTGTGGGCGGACCCTGTACCTGGTTCCAATTGATTGGACTAAGTTCTGATCATTTGAATTGATTTCTCCAATACTGGAGCTGTTCCCTGATCGCTGGGCGGTTCCTAAATGTCCGTTGACCTTCCTTTGTCTTGGCTCCTGCTGGCGCCGAGGAGTCTGGTTTGGTCTCGATTACTTTAATGTATATAATTGTTCCTGGGGATTGCTTATTAATATGTAGATGGCTTTTGGTTTCGGTTCTGTCTGAGTTCTGCAAGTCTTAATACACAGGAAACCTTGTACCTGTTTGTTTTCCTGTCCTTGGCCATTTCTCCCTGCATTCTTAGCGGATCTCCATTTTGGAATCGGGAAGTGGCCAACCCAGGTGGCTACAAAACCATCAAATATTAAGTGTCTATTTCTTATTAGAGCTTATGCAAAGTACTGGTTTGATGTGCAAAATGTGAATGTACAACTTTTGCTCCAAAACTATAGCCATCATTGATGTGCAGTGCCAACAGCCAGCATATACACATAGAGCTAGATGTTGTTGGAACATACCGGTGTGTTAACTATGTACACCAGCATTAAAGTGTGCCATTCAGCAAGTTCAGGGATTAAGAGATATGCCATGCGCTGCAAATCTCCAGAATTTTCTGCTTGATTAACACTGCTCCATTATTTCCGTCACACAAAAGGTGTTGGAACCATTGCCTCCCTTCCCCCCCCCCCCCCCCCCCCCCCACCCCTTACTTTTCAAAACTTGATGGATCTGAATATCAATTTCCCATTCAAACATTTTCACAAAGCTAGTGGTTCAGGTCTGAAATGCACTGCTGGCAATTGTGGTGGAGGCATTCAGGAGGGCATTGGATGATTTCTTGAACAGGAACGATGTGCAGGAAAAAATGGGATGCTCGTTTGGAGAGCCGATGCAGGCACTGTGGAATAAATGGCATCCTTCTGCCCCGTAACAATTCTGTGATTCTGTTAGATTCATCAAAGAAAGGTAACATATGGTAATTGAGAGCACGAATATGCTTTTAGGCAACACAATGATTGTTATTACAGCACGAATCAAGTGGAGTTGAGGCCAGGATGGGATCAGCCATGATCACATTGAATGTGATCCTGCTCCTAGGTCATGTGTTCTAGGGAGGAGATACTCTGGCTGATTTTGCAATCCAACTCTTGGTCTGTAGCATTGTAGGTAGCAGATGAGGAACATATGAGCCATGATAGAATGGCGGAGCAGACTCGATGGACTGAATAGCCTAATTCTGCTCCTATATCTTATGAACTTTAGCTAATAAAGAGAACAATTCAAAGGGTTGATTTGCGGGTAATCTGTTGTTAGGGCTTTTGTTGCATTCAGTACAAATTACTGCAATGCTTGCATCGCTTCAACAATTTTTTCAATAAATAAGCTGCCAGTTCTCTGATTATTTCATAAATTTGGAATTACGTGAACATATAATTCAGCAGATCCAAAACCAGTTACAGGAGATTATTCTAAGAAACATAAATAACTAATTAAAGCATAGTATTGGGATTCCAGACAGAATAATAGTTTTATCTGTGCTAGGAGCTTTAGTACAGACCTGAAATTAGTTGGGAAGATGGGCTTCTGTAATCTTGTCCGGGTTATTCTGCAAATTAAGTACCCAAATTTCTAAAAATCGGAAGTTTGAACATTTGAGATGTTTCATTCTGAATTAGTTCTGTACGGAATTCAAATAAAATACAACCAGGTTGGAAAAGTTGTCTTTGCGGAATTTTTGTAACGTTAAATTGAACATTTTGTGATAAATACATTACTGATTGCAGGCATCGTTTTCATTTATTCAAAGTATCCAAATTTTTAACGAATGAAAATATTTAAATTAGGAATCAATGTAAATTACATTTCCCCCATAATCTTGCTGTATCTGTGATCATATATTTCATGTCAGCTGCAAAATTTTAAATTATCTAAGAAGGTGGTTTCATGGCTGGAAATTGTTGTAAAGACGGCGATAGATCCAGTAAATGTTGCTGCCTTAAACTGTGGTACGCAAGTAGTTCGATGACTATGCTTTTCGCTGCACCTGTACTGAGTTTATTCATCTGCTCTCAGCAAACCTGATCATCTGCAGTTGAAGACTGCAATAGATTGATGCAAAGCAAGTGTATTTAATTCCAATAAAGCACATTAAATGTTCTTTTTTTTTACTTCTAACTTAGTCACTAGAGAGGGGGCGTAATTATTTTAACATCCCATTTTAGTATTTCTGCATTGCTCATATTGTGTGTTTTAAACATGTAATTGGACAGAAAGCTGAGTCACTGCATTGAAGCTGCTAAAAGCGTCAGTGATTATATTAATTAGAAGACAGGATGGGCAGATCGCGTGGTCAAAGATAGCAAATGGAAGTATTTGGTTAATGCAAACGTTTTAAATGTTTGAATTTTATTAACAACTGCATACAGGAAAGTAGATTATCGAGTTATATAGTCATAGATGTTTACAGCATGGAAACAGGCTGTTCGGCCCAGCTTGTCCATGCCGCCTAGTTTCTATCAGTAATCTAGTCCCACTTGCCCGCATTTGGCTCATATCCCTCTACTAATTCATGAAATTGCTGCTTATGCAGTGCGTAGTAACCATAAAATGAATAACAACTGATGAAACGTGACTGGTAAAATCCTCTCCATGAAGTGAATCTGGAAATTCATGCCATTTGATGAAAAGTAACTCAATGAATGTTTCCAGCATTAAAATATTGAAGTGCTTGAAATTGCGATCTGCAGAATATTGCAACGTTGAAAACGTTTGGGTTAAAGTTACTTTGAATGTTGTATATCCTAACCTGCTTATGACCATAATGTATCTGAAAGAATCCAGATGATAACTCTTTGTGGAGAGTGCTTTGTTATCCTCCAAACCTATTTTTTGGGCAGTTGTGGCAATGAGACAATATTGTTCAGTACAAAGGGATACAAGATTCCACAATATAAAACTTCGGAGGGCGCCATGTGGCGCAGTAGATAGCACTGGGACTGCAGCGCTGAGGACCCGGGTTCGGATCCCGACCCTGGGTCACAGTCTGTGTGGAGTTTGCACATTCTCCCCATTTCTGCCTGGGTTTCACCCCCACAACCCAAAGGTGTGCAGGTGAGGTGGATTGGCCACGCTAAATTGCTCCTTAATTGGGAAAAAAAAATAATTGGGTACTCTAAATTTAAAAGAAAGATAAATAAATAAATTAAAAAACTTTGGCAAAGTTTTAGAGTTAAGGATGCTTTCCCACTCTAATTTCTATTTCTTTACATTATTTTGCTTAATACAGTCAGAAGCAAATAGTTTGAGTGACTGGTAGGGGTGGCACGGGAGCACAGTGGTTAGCACTATTGTTTCACAGCGCCCGTGTCCCAAGTTCGATTCCCACTTGGGTCATTGGCTGTGCGGAGTCTGCACGTTCTCCTCGTGTCTGCGTGGGTTTACTCCAGGCGCTCCGGTTTCCTCCCACAAGTTCCGAAAGACATGCTTGTTAGGTGAATTGGGCATTCTGAATTCCGCCTGTGTACCCGAACAGACCCCGTAATGTGGCGACGAGGGGCTTTTTACAGTAACCAGCGTAATGTAAGACTACTTGTGACAATAATAAAGATTATTATTATTAATATTAGGCATGTGGACATAATGAATATGCCCAAATTCATTGTATTTTACCGAAAAGTTTAGTTTTCTGCTACTGGATATTACTCTAAACCACCAGGCACAAGTATCCCCTTTTCCCGTATCAGAGCAATTATTTAGAAACGTTTTACATTGTGATATCTAAGATGTTTCAGAAAATTGTTTTTTGTAATGTTATGACCAGTCTCGCAGCCCCCCCCCCCCCTCCCCCACCCCCACGGGAAACTCCCCCAATTTGTTATGATCTCGGAAGATGAGATACCCTCAAATTGTTATGCTCCTGGGTGAGGAGGGATGAAGTGGCTGCCCTCCTATATTCAACCCCATAGGCTAGTTGCAAAGAGGTTAATTTAAGAAGGATCCCTCAGGGAAGGTATTCCCAATCCAAATGTTTTTGTTTTATAAAAGCCAATTTAACCAGACTTTATTGAGTTACAGAAAGAGTGGGTTTTTAAGTTACTCAAACATGAGGAGAAAATAGTAAAATGCAACACACGTGCACACAAATTAGAAATGTGTCCAAAAATAAAAGTTAAAAAAGATATACCAAGTCTTTGTCTTGTCTGTGAGGAGTAGATGCTGAAATGTTGTGGCTGTTAAGTTGGGTGATTCCAGTGGCGCTGACTTTCAGTGGTGCTGACTTTCAGTGGCGCTGACTTTCTCAGTTGAGCAGGTGGTTTGGAGATTCCTGGTTCTGCCAGTTAGCTGCAAGAAGTTATCCTGTTTATATTTTGACTGTGATTGCCCTGTGACTTATTTCCAGCAACCAGAGAGTGAATGATACTTTATTTCCTGCTAGCGCAGGGATGCTTCATGAATATTCTTCAGCTGTGATCATCATAGCACACACTAGCACAGTAGAACTAGAACACCAGACTGAAACACAAGAGTCCAGTGTTGCAGTTATTTTTAGCTCCGCTTCCTTGAAGTGGAAAAAGCACAAACATTTATTTTGCGCACAACGGCTTTTATTCATCTCGCATCATGTCCACAGTCTCGTATATAACTCACAGGAGATGGTTTCTACTGAGATGACAGTAAAACTCTATTATCTTCACAGGAGATTATAGTCCAGTTTTTTGTTGGATCTCTTCCTGTGAAGTGTCTCTCATAGGGTAGAATTCCTACTGTGCAGAAGGAGGCCATTCGGCCCATCGAGTCCACATTGATCTTCCGAGTGAGCACCCACCCAGGCCCCGTGCTAGTCCCATAACCAAACTTATCGGGCGCGATTCTCACCCCCCCCCCCACAACGGGTGGGAGAATCGCCGGGACGCCGCGTGAATCGCGCCACACCGCCCTGAACCCCACACGCAATTCTCCCACCCCCCCCCCCCGAAACCAGCACCACGCAATTCTCACCGGGCTGCTCGGAGAACCGCCGCAAACGGCGAGCAGCGATTCTCCGGCCCGGATCGGCGAGCGGCTGCTACAACACTACGACCACCCCTGGTCACTGCCGGCAGGAACTCTGCAGGTATGCTGGGGGGGGGGGCCTGTGGGGGGGAGTCTCCTTCACCGGGGGGGCCTATGATGCGGTCAGGCCCGCGATTGGGGCCCACTGATCGGCGGACCGGCCTCTTTTCTCCCCCCCCAGGCCTATCTCCTTCCGCGGACGGCCCCAGAACACCGGCGCCATGTTGGTGAGGGGCCGTTGCACGTAATAAGTTCCCCGCGCATGCGCAGGATGGCACGGCCCAACTGCGCATGCGCAGGATTGGGCTGCCCCAACTGCGCATGCGCGGGTTGACGCAGCGCCCATTTGGCGCTGCGTAAGGACGCTGGAGCGCCGTGAACCGCTCCAGTGCCACGCCGGCCCCCTGTGGGCGGCAGAATAGGTCGTGCCCGGGACCTGTTCGCGCCGTCATGAAACGCGATGTCGTTCACGACGGCGCGAACACTTAGTCTCCATTTTGGAGAATCACCCCCAACCTTTTCTTTGGGACACTAAGGGGCAATTTAATAGCCAATTCACCTAACCTGCACATCTTTGGACTGTGAGAGGAAACTAGGGCACCTGGAGGAAACCCACACAGGCATAGGGAGAATGTGCAAAGTCCACATAGACAGCCACCCAAGGCCGGAATTAAACCTGAATCCCTGGCACTGTGAGGCAGCAGAGCTAACCACTGTGCCACCGTGCCACTGTTTGAAATAAGGTGCAGCATTCTGTGGTCTCTCTTGGGTCTGAGTAAAATCCACACAGAAATATTCTCAGCCCTCATTGAATTACATTCTCAGAATTTACATTCTCAGCCATCTTTGGCTTGTATGTCATTTTTTAAAAAGACATGTTCAGAAATGCTGATTATTGCTGATACAATTTAAGCACGCATTTACAAATTTAATTTTTGATAAGTTATCAGTGTAATTGCAAAATAGCCTGCTCATGTCACTTGTCATAAAGGCCAATTCTGAAAATGTGTTGTGTCACGTTCTATTTGCACCTTTTTAAACTGTCGTTAGGTTTGTTACATTTGTACTTGATTTCTAATGACGAAAAACAAAAATCAGTTTGTAAATTAAGTTTAAGTGGAAGCACAAAATGAGTCATTGTTGTCTAATATGTTGTAATGCCAGTCAAGTGGCTGGCTGAGCTGATCGTTAAGAGGAAGGATTTTCTGAGGTGCCGTTGTAGGCGTTAGCCAGAGACATGCCCGAAATGGGCTGTCATGATATCCTCAGCCGCCTAAGGGATGAAAAACCGTTCTGTTGACCGCTCTCATTTATAGATTTTCACTGAAAAATCCCTTGAACTAAAAAAGTACTTCATAAGCAATGAGGTTGAAAAGGGCAGTCAAAACGAGTGTGGTTTTGCTCTAAACCGTGTTAAACTTTCGTAAGATTTTGCCAGGTGTCCAATTATTTGCTATTTGCATTCTGTTGAGTACATTGACATGAGGGTTAACCCCGAGTTTAAAAATACTGCTGTCCTCAAAGTCATTTCTGATAATTATTACATAAGTGGTAGGATTTAGTAAGGATGAGGTGGGCTTATGTGATGCTGATGCATGCATAGAGACAACGGCCAGTGAAATAAAATGCTCCTTACCATTCCATTTCTAGGTGATCTTAAAAATGAAGTCTAGAATATGTACAAATTGACACGTAATAATAATTGTTTACTTTTGAGTGTCTTTTTACATTAATATATTGGTGTCTCTCATGTAACAAGAGTGCCTATCATGTAACATTAATCAACTATATAATGTGTTATTTAATGTTATCTCGCAGTTCATTTAGTTGATATTTCTTTGTAAAGTACCTACATGTAATGGTTAGACCAGCATAGGAATACCAATTCACATGTATCTTCTTAAGCGTGCCTCCCTATGAAATCTCCATTTGTTACCCTATGCGCTAATAATACATAATCACTTGTTTAAAAATAAACAAAGGGTTTGCCAACCTTTATACTGCATCTGAAAGCTTCTTTTTCTAGGATGCTTTCATAGCAATAATACTACAACTCTTACTTTTATGTCCGATACATGTCATGATCAATAGGACTAAGTCTTTTCTCAGGCTCCTACAATCTCTTTCAGTTGAGCTGATTGCAGGCAGAGTTTCACACTGGAAAGAAAAATCACATATTTTCTGTGGTCACTGTTTCTGTTTCTGAACTGCACGCAGGAGCTATGCACAGTTATCGCTTCAAATCCTTGCTGCAGGTTCCAATTAATCGCTACTGTTATCCAAACATGTTTTTTCTTTGAATGATTGCACTTTTTCTGACTGCCTACTTGGCTGTAATAATTTACTGTTGATTACTGTGCGTCAATCAGATTTGGGGCCTTACCAGGTAGTGTACAGCGCAAGGTATGGCAAGTAATGGTTGCATTCCTGGACTATTGCGGCAGAGCACGTGCATGCAAATGCCAGCGCGGCAGAATGAGAATGTGCATTTTGGGGCAGAATCTAATGGTCACTGCAATGGCTGCCATTACGTTTCCTGGCTCCACCAGGGGCGATTTCCGGCCACACTTTCTCATCTGGGTGGATGTCCCGGGTCTCCGAAAGCTGCCAGCACGTTCAAAGGCCAGCAGCTCTCCAGTATCAGCGGCGCTACTGAGAGTGATGGCCATTGCCGGTACTGCAGTGGGGTAGAAAGATCGTCAGTGAAGCCCCCTAAGACTAAGAAGATGAATGAGGAGGGATCGCAGAGGCCAGTCAAGGAGGCTGCAGCAAGTGGTGCGGTGGGGGGGGGGGGGGGGGGGGGGGGGGACTGTCCACTGAACGCCTAAACTGCTCAATTGTGTCAGTTAGATGTGTGAATATCCTGTAATGGTGGTGTCTGCTCATTGCCAAACAGTGTGACTTGGTCTGCTGTCTGCAGATGTTGATGCCGCAGGCTATTTCTGTCATATAGGGGTGAATCTCCATCCCGGGATGCCCGAAGCGCATTTCCCAATGGGACGGAGAATCGAAAAATTGGGACCGGCGCAAGGCATCGGTGGGCAATGATCGGATGCAACGCTCCGCACTCCCACTGCCGGCTGGATCGAGGTTCACGCCCACATGGCAGCGGGAGGATGTAAATGAACGCAAACGGGTTTGAATGACCCATGTGCATCCATTTAGTGGGCCTGGCGCCCTAATCTCCAGCTCTCTGCAATTCTCCGGTGTCTCTCATGTAACATTAATCAACTATATAATGTGTTATTTAATATTATCTCGCAGTTCATTTAGTTGATATTTCTTTGTAAAGTACCTACACCGGGGCCGGGAATCAGGTGGGTGGGGATTACTGCAGCTCGCACCAAACGTGAGCCTGATGTAGTGAACCTCGCCAAGGGAGTAACTCCTTAAGGGAGTAGCCTCCAAAGTCCATCCGAGGGCCAGCCTCACGCACTTGAATCATTGGAATACATTTACCTCTCTTTGATGTGGTTCCTGTTTGTAAACATTGGGGTTTCAGCACTTAGAGTCACTCGTCCATGAAGGGAGATGAACAAGTCAAGGCTGCAGCTGTTTGAGAAAGCTGTAAATCACATTCCACTGCGAGAAATGAATGAATTGCCTGCAGCTAATGGATCTGCGATTTTGAAACACGGGCCACAGCTGTTCTCCTCCCAGGAGAAGAGAAGGGAGATTTAATAATGGGAGATGAGGAAATGGCTGAGGAACTGAACAGATTTTTTGGGTTGGTCTTCACATTGGAAGACACAAATAACATGCCAGTGACGGAAAGAAATGAGGCTATGACAGGTGAGGACCTTGAGATGATTGTTATCACTAAGGAGGTAGTGATGGGCAAGCTAAAGGTAGACAAGTCTCCTGGCCCTGATGGAATGCATCCCAGAGTGCTAAAAGAAATGGCTAGGGAAATTGCAAATGCACTAGTGATAATTTACCAAAATTCACTAGACTCTGGGGTGGATTGGAAATTAGTAAACGTGACACCACTTTTCAAAAAATGAAGTAGGCAGAAAGCGGGTAATTATAGGCCAGTGAGCCTAACTTCGGTAGTAGGGAAGATGCTGGAATCTATCATCAAGGAAGAACTAGTGAGGCGCCTGGATGGAAATTGTCCCATAGGGCAGACACAGCATGGGTTCAGAAAGGGCAGGTCGTGCCTAACTAATCTAGTGGAATTTTTTGAGGGCATTACCAGTGCAGTAGATAATGGGGAGCCAATGGATGTGGTGTATCTGGATTTCCAGAAAGCCTTTGACAAGTTGCCACACAAATGGTTGCTGCATAAGATAATGATGCATGGCATTAAGGGTAGTAGCATGGATAGAGGATTGGTTAATTAATAAAAAGCAAAGAGTGGGGATTAATGGGTGTTTCTCTGGTTGGCATTCAGTAGCTAGTGGTGTCCCTCAAGGATCAGTGTTGGGCCCACAATTGTTCACAATTTACATAGATGATTTGGAGTTGGGGACCAAGGGCAATGTGTCCAAGTTTGCAGACGACACTAAGATGAGTGGTAAAGCGAAAAGTGCAGAGGATACCGGAAGTCTGCAGAAGGATTTGGATAGGTTAAGTGAATGGGCTAGAGTCTGGCAGATGGAATACAATGTTGGCAAATGTGAGGTTATCCATTTTGGTAGGAATAACAGTAAAAGGGATTATTATTTAAATGATAAAATATTAAAACATGCTGCTGTGCAGAGAGACCTGGGTGTGCTAGTGCATGAGTCACAAAAAGTTGGTTTACAGGTGCAACAGGTCATTAAGAAGGCAAATTGAATTTTGTCCTTCATTGCTAGAGGGATGGAGTTTAAGACTAGGGAGGTTATGCTGCAATTGTATAAGGCGTTAGTGAGGCCACACCTGGAGTATTGTGTTCAGTTTTGGTCTCCTTACCTGAGAAAGGACGTACTGGCGCTGGAGGGTGTGCAGAGGAGATTCACTAGGTTAATCCCAGAGCTGAAGGGGTTGGATTACGAGGAGAGATTGAGTAGACTGAGACTGTGCTCGTTGGAATTTAGATGGATGAGGGGGGATCTTATAGAAACATATAAAATTATGCAGGGAATAGATAGGATAGATGCAGGCAGGTTGTTTCCACTGGCGGGTGAAAGCAGAACTAGGGGGCATAACCTCAAAATAAGGAGAAAAAGATTCAGGACTGAGTTTAGGAGGAACTTCTTCACCCAAAGGGTTGTGAATCTATGGAATTCCTTGCCCAATGAAGCAGTTGAGGCTCCTTCATTAAATGATTTTAAGATAAAAATAGATAGTTTTTTGAAGAATAAAGGGATTAAGGGTTATGGTGTTTGGTCCGGAAAGTGGAGCTGAGTCCACAAAAGATCAGCCATGATCTCAATGAATGGCGGAGCAGGCTCGAGGGGCCAGATGGCCTACTCCTGCTCCTAGTTCTTTTGTTCCTATGAATTGCCCCTGTCGGGAAGCTAGACAGCAGTCTCTTGTCTGGGGGTGAGGAGTGGGTGTCTGTGGGTGGTCCTTTTAGTCAGGGGGTCCCTGTGAGAGGTCTCGGTGGAGGGTCCCTTTAGTTGGGGGGTCCTGGGGGGATCTCCCTGTTGGATTGGGTTTGTTTATTGTCACGTGTACCGAGGTACAGTGAAAAGTATTTTTCCGCAAGCAGCTCAACAGATCATTCGGTACATGGAAGAAAAGAGAATTAAACAAAATTCAAGAAAATACATAATAGGGCAACACAAGATATACAATGTAACGACGTAAGCATTGGCATCGGATGAAGCATACAGGGTGTAGTGTTAATGAGGTCAGTCAATAAGAGGGACATGTAGGAGTCTGGTGACAGTGGGGAAGAAGCTGTTTTTGAGTCTGTTCGTGCGTGTTCTCAGACTTCTGTACCTCCTGCCCGATGGAAGAAGTTTGAAAAGTGAGTAAGCCGGGTGGGAGGGATCCTTGATTATGCTGCCCACTTTCCCCCGGCAGTGGGAGGCGTAGATAGAGTCCATGGATGGGAGGCAGGTTTGTGTGATGGATGGACCGTCCTGGGGATCTCCCTAGTTAGGGAGTCCTTGGGTGGTGGGTCACCCCTGTACTTGGGGGAAGGAGGGGCACCCAGGCAATCTGGCTATGGGGGGTGTGCTGCTTTGTGGTGCGGAATGATGACCCAATAAATTTGCATGACAAGGGATACAAATTGCTTCCTGATTTGCTCTTCCAGAGGGAACATAAGTCAGTTGCAATTCTCCTCCGCGGGAGAACATAGGGCGGGACACTCCATCCCCGGGACACCCAGAATGTGTTCCCCGATGGGGTGGAGAATCAGGCGTTGGGGCAAAATCAGGATTGGCGCCGGGCGCCAAACCGGATGCCATGCTCTGACCCCTCGCAGGCGGCACAAACACGTTCCATGCTGCATGCCAGCGGGAGCATGCAAATAAATGCAAATGGGTTTTTACGACCTCCTGCCTAAAGGAACCCTCACACACAGGCCCCCACACACACAGGCCCCCACACACACAGGCCCCCACACACACAGGCCCCCACACACACAGGCCCCCACACACACAGGCCCCTCCATGCACACAGACCCCCCCCCCCCAACAATGACCCCCTCCACCCCCCCAGAATAAAGACCCCTGTCTGGAAGCTAGAGAACAGTCCAGACAGGTGCTGTGGGAGGCATCGTACCTCGAATACTTATCTTGCAGCTCCATGTATCCATTCCCCGGTGAGCACCTGTGCCTGGTTCCCACTGATCCAACTTCCCTTTTGTCTTTACCCTCAATCACCCTCATGTTGGCCGCGCTCTACCCAAACCCCAAATCTCTGCTCGATCATTATATTACCCCCATCTCTTCCCATTTCACCTCCCCTTCCATCTCTCTGTCCATGGGACTGAATATCAGGCACTGCTGACCCAATAGTGTCCATTTCATACCATCGCCCGGGATGAATTTCCAGTTTTAAGTGTATCCATTTCCACCAAAGTTAAATTTGAATTGCTGATATTCCTTTGGGTGGATCAGTGTTTTCGCTTACAGAGTTCACTTGTGTGAGATAGTGTTACATAGAATACACAGTACAGAAACAAGCTATTGTCCCACCAAGTCCTGCTGACGTTTATGCTCCATATGATTGATGGCAGTGACCGTAGTTTCCCTGTGCCGCTCCTCCCTCAGGATTGAGGATGACTTGCTTCCACTCTGGTTTGATGGGTTATGGGATGGCTGATAGATCCAATGTGCTTGAAGGTTGGGTTGATGGGTGGCTGAAGTTTTTGTGTTCCCTCTGACACCTCGACTTCAGCTGTGCATGTTCCTGACAAAGTCTCTCGATCTGTTTGATGTCTTCCCGAATTAATCTTCTCCATTTTGGTTGGTCATAAGCCAGGTTCTCCCATGATTTCCAGATGCTTTGAAGACTTCCTTTAAAGATTTGTCCATTGTCCACCTGGAAGTCTCCTGGTGTGACCGAATTCCAAGTACAGCAATTACTTCTTCAGTGTGGTATCAGCGATATGAACTACATGCCCCACTCAGTGGAGCTTTTTTTAATATAGTGATTAGCAACATCCTGGGGGTTACTACAGTATTGATCAGAAACTGAACTGGACTAACCATATTAATACTGTGGCTACCAGGGCAGGTCAAAGGCTAGGAATCCTACGGTGAGTAACTCACCTCCTGACAACCCACCCCCAAGCCTGTCCACAATCTACAAGGCACAAGTCAGAGATGTAACGGAATACTCTCCACTTGCCTGGATGATCGCAGCTTCAACAGCACTCGAGAAGCTAAACACCATCCAGGACCAAGCAGCCCGCTTGATTGCTTCTCCTTCCACAGACCATTCAAAGCCTCCATCACTGACGAACAGTGGCAGCCGTGTGCACCATCTACAAGATGCACTAAAGTAATTCACCAAGGATCCTTAGACAGCATCACGACCACTACCATCTAGAAGGACAAGAGCAGCAGATACCTGGGAACCCCACCGCCTGGAGGTTCCCCTCCAAGTCACTCACCACCCTGACCTGGAAATATATCGCCATTCCATCATGTCGCTTGGGCAACATCTGGAATCTCCCTCCCTACAGCACAGTGAATGTATCTACACCTCAATGACTGCAGTGGTTCAAGAAGGCACCTCCCCACCACCTTCTGAAGGACAACTAAGGATGGCAATAAATGCTGGCCTAACCAGCGACACCCACGTCCTGTAAATAAATTGTTAAAAGTTCTGATACTGAGGAAGTTGGCGTGGGTGAGGACGTTGCTGTTGGGCCTCCAAAACTGGTGGCAACAAAGGCCTGTGTAGATCACGTTTTGCGATTTAGCACTAGTTTGTAAACATCCAAAAATTCATGAACTCAGAAACTGCATATACTCTGACATACAAGTACCAGGATAAGGTAATTCAGGGGTTTTCAAACTCTGTTGTGTGTGTTTGAAAAGTTACTTCATCTCTCCTAAAGTTGGAGTTTGTATAGTAAAAACAAGATTGTACTTTTTTCTATAATTGGTTAAATTTCTAAAGAAATGTTAATATATATAAAACAAAGTTTGTGTGTAAATGTAACGATGCACAAGTTCAACCGAAGTTGTTTTAATTTTTCGAAGTAAAAAGTCATAAATTTGGAAAAATTACATCTTAGAAATAAAGTTTCAAAATTTAAAAAAAGAATGCTGACCGCGACTGGCCTTTAAATATGAATGATGAGTCTTTATGCAAGAGGCAGCGGCAGAGAGAAAGAAGGTCACGCGTCCGGCACATCAATGCTTTGGGTGCAAAATCATAGAGGTGACATTCCCCCATTTTGTAGCTGCCAGCAAGAAAGTAACAAACAAACCAGGATCTCACAACTAAATCTGCTGGAAAGAGATTCACAGGAGAGTCCACGGTAGGACAAAGCAGTGCTGGTGTGAGCTGTATCCTGAGCTCCAGGGCCTCTGGTAAACAAACAATTAAGAAGAAATTGAAATAGGGAAACAAGCAGGATAAAGATGAATTCTTGAGGTATTGCTTTAATTGAGCCAGTGGAAATCGGGACGCAAAGCCCATGTGTGTTATATGCAGGGAAGTACTGACACATGGGGCGGGATTCTCCCGCAACTGGCCGGATGGCCCAACGCCAGCACCAAGAGCGGTGCGAACCACTCCGGCGTCAGGCCGACCAGAAGATGCGGAACCCTCCGCACCTCCGGGGGCAAGACAGGCGCCGGAGGGGATGGCACCGTGCCAACCGGTGCCAAAGGGCCGCCGCGAGTTGGCGCATGTGCAGAACCGCCGGCATGGTTCCGCGCATGCGCAGACCGGCCGGCGTGTTTCCTGCACATGCGCAGGTGGGTTCTTCACTGCGCCAGCCATGGCGGAGCCCTATAGAGGCCGGCGTGGAAGGAAAGAGTTCCCGCACGGCTCAGGCCCTGATCGCGGGCCAGGCCACCGCAGGGGCCCCCCCAGGGTGGCCTCCCCACCCGAGGACTCACCAGCCAGCCTACAAGCCATGTCCTGCCGTGATGGACCATGTCCATTTAACTCCGGCGGGACTGGCCAGGAACAGATGGCCGCTCGGCCTATCGGGGCCCAGAGAATTGCCGGGGGGGCCGCTGCCAACGGCCCCCGGCCGGCGCTCCGTAAACCCCGACCCCGCCCAAAAAATGGCGGCAGGGCAGGATTCGCGCCACCCCCGGGGATTCTCCCGCCGATGGAAGTTTGAAACCCTCAAATCTTCAAAGGCATTTGAAGACTCAGGATGGAGAGTTCGAGGACGAACCTCTTGATTTTTTTCAAAGCATTTAGCAAGAACTTAAATCGTCAGCTGAAGTGCTTAGCAAAAATGTAACATTGAATGACAAAGCGAGAGAGATCGTGAGGACCAAACAGGCCCACCTGCCGCATTAAAAGTAAGCATTAATGGTGTGTCGCGAAGGTCGGCCGGTGTGGGTCACTAACATAGGCGGCAAACGCCGACCAGCATGGGTCCCGAATGTCCGCTGGTTGGTAAAAGTGGGTCCCGGGGAAAAATGTTTGAAAATCACTGAGGTAACTGAGTCTGATAGAAGGAAGCCTAATATGCATATGTAAATTTTCTATGTGCTGTGCTGACTAAATCATTAGTAAATCACTTTATTCTTCATTGAATATTTATTTATTTCTCATTAAAAACATGACACAGCAACCATAAGAAAAGGTTTGTTTGTGCAGCTTGAGGAAGCCTTGAATTTCCTCTTTTAATAATGACTTAGTGCAGCTCTGTTCAATTAGCACAATTCTGAAGAAATATTTAACAAAGTAGGCCACATATTCTTTCCCAATGCTCCTGTTCTTGTCCTGTTGAAAAGTTAAGTGAAATAGGCCAGTCCAACAGATAGAACCTCCAATATCTCTGCCTCCTCCACGTCATTCAATCAGGAAAGTTGCTGAATAATGTCAGGTGCTTCCTGAAGGATAGTTGAGGAAATCAGTGAGCAAACCACACTTGTGTACTATTGTTGGCCTCTCAGTAGCTAGGTCAGTAATGTTGTTGACAAAGGCACATGGGCAGCACCCCGTCAAGAAACAGTTTATGTTAAAATTGGGTGGGGGGAAATTAATGGTGCAATGAAAAGATTTGCCAGGTTAGAGAAACCTTGCAAGATTAATTTGGCCTGTAACCACCTCCAACCCTCTGAGATCTCTTCACCCCTTCTATTCTGGCCTCTTGCACATTCCCAGGTTCCATTCTTCCATTGTTGACATCCGTGCCTTCGATTGTCTGGAGCCTAAGCTCTGGAATTTCCTCTCTACATGCCATCACTTAAGTTGCTTCTTCGAACATTCCTCTTTGACGAGGTTGTATGGTCGCCTATCCTCTTACCTCTGTGTGTGGCTACCGGTGTCATATTATGTCTTAATAACATTTCTGTGAAGGAACTTGGGACAGTCACTGTCCGCTAAAGATGCAATATAAATGCAAGTTGTTGTTTCAGAAAGTATTTAATATGGAGGTCGTCTCTAATATGATTGAAGCATCTGAAGAGTGTCCCATCACTGACTGGTGGGTGCCAGAGAGAAGGTCCAAGAAAAAAGGTTCTGGGTGCGATTTAGCCAAATGTGAATTATGTCCATCGCTAGCTGTTTAGCCGCGTGTTTCTCGGGGTTTGCAGTGCCGAGAAACACAATGCTATCTAACGTGATTCCAGTTCAGTATGGGGCCTCAGCGGGGAACGCATGACCGAGGGCGCACTTAGTTCCATTTCCTGCACTGAGGAGCTCCGCTCGCCGAAACCCCTCAGTACAGGGAGAGGTTGGGAGGCCATTTCTAAATGGTGGCCCGATCTCGTGACCCCGAACACCCAAACTCCAAATTACTGTAAGGGGGTCCCCAGAACATCCCCTCCGCCCCCCCCCCCCCCCCCCCCCCCAATGCCTCCCCCATGCCCCCCATGCCTCCCCCACCCATGCAGGGAACCCACTGCCTAATCACCACCAGACAAAAAATACCAGCTTGGTACCTTGGCAGTGCCTCTGCCAGCTGGAAGTGCGACCAGGGCATCTTGGCAGTGCCAGGCTGTCACCCAGGTGCCAGGGTGCCAGGCTGGCAGTGTCGGTGTGCCCTGATGGCACCAGCAGTGCCAGTGTACCACCCTGTCCAGAAGGCATGCACCTGGAAAGCTTCAATCCCCTGGGAGACCCCCCACAAGTGCCATTCTGTCTGGTCCCCATTTGTTGTGACCAGTACTGAACGGCACCTCCCGGCAAGAGTATCCCATCAAGGTCCTGACCTGTACCTTATAGATGGTGGACAGGCTTTTGGGAGTCAGCAGATGTGCCAAACACTGCAGAATACCCAATCTCTGACCTTCTCTTGTGACTGCAGTATTTATATGGCAGATCAGGTTAAGCTTCTGGCCCCTGGAATGCTGATGGTGGGGAATTCTGGTGATGGAAATGCCAAAGGAAGGTGTCAGATTCTCTCTCTTCTTGGAGATAGTCATTGACTTGCAGTTGTGAGGTGCCAATACTAACCACCACTTAGCAGCACAAGCCTATCTGTTGCCCAGACCTGCTGCATGTGGGCATGGACTCATTGTCTAAGGAGTTGTAAATAGAACTAACGCTTTTGCAGTTATCTATCATCATCCCCACCTCTGACTTCATGTTCCTGGCACTCCCGGTCTCCATTAAGGAGCAAACCTCCGATACTTAAACAACCTTGAGGCCCCTGTGATAAACATCTCGACCTTTAGAAGATATCGAGATCCGTAACATTTCTATTCACAATGACCTTCCGGCATTAACTTGAAGGGTTCAGAAAGGAATTTCTCTTTTGTTTTCTGAAATTGTTGTAAGGTTTTCCCCTTGGGTTTTTTTTTCTTGCCTTTTCCAGGAGACTGCCGAGAGAAAACGATGTTGTATTGGTATGAGTAAAATGCACCATGCCGGGATTGGGCATGCTCAATAGACCAGCTCGTCTTTTCCTATTTTATTTTTGAGCATAACAAGATCGTGTGTGATCGGATGATATTAAATATGTTTAGTTTTTCAGATATTGTTGACCTTCTGACTGCATTTGGTGCTCTATTTTACATCTTCATTTTCTGGCAGATGACAAAGTGGCACAAATGGTCTCAAAATGAATTTGCTTAAAAATACAGTGAGTAAACTAATTAAACTGATCCTCCTGCTCAAACAAAAGTTTTCACGAAAACAGTGCCCCTTTAAACAGAGGTGAACAAATATGGGGTTGTAATATACATGCGCATCGTACTACCTCTTTTTTTAAACTCCCATTGGGGACAAGTCTTAGATCTTATCTGAGCAAAACAGGTCAAAGGTTTCCCACTGTCCCCTGAGTGAAGCAGCTTGCAAAAGGTTGCAGCATTGCGCATGTCAGTCAGTAGCGGCGTAACCAAGCGGAAACCAAAAGTTTAAAATGTGCCTTTTAGAAGTTTGATCCCAGTCCAGTTCTAATTCTCAAGTTGTGTTTCTATTCTTCTCGTGAAGGGGATATGGACATTCCGAGCACAGCTATTTTGAAATCACATATCAGAGAACCCCTTCCTCTCTGACCCATCACTACCACCTGCCCCCCTTTCTCTCCCCCCCCCCCCCCCCCTCTCCCCCACCACCACCACTTCCCCCCAACTCTCGGGAGGCTGGAGGGAATTCCAAGTTGATCGAGTGGAACACAGCAGCAGAATAAGTTCAACACCGCAAGCTAATTAACATGGAAAACCCAAATGTGAGGGCGGGGGTTGGTCCACCAAATGCAGATCCAGAATCTCTGGGGGGGAAGTGGGTATCTGCTTCTCTGAAGCAGAAAAATGGGGACTCCCACAATGTTGTTATCTTTAGTAAGTTGGGCGCACCTTGAACTTCATGACCTGATGGTGATCCATACTGAGCTTAACAAGCTCTGTTATCTTAGTCAGTTGAGGGCACCCTTTCTGGAAATCTTAAAGAACACAGGCTGGGAAATTCATTGTTGCCTGTTAATGGGCAGACTGGTGGTAAGGCATGCACTGCGCACTTGAGCGCACACACACACTCATGTAGTTACAGAGAGATTCTGCAGGCAGGCCGTCAAGGCCCAGAACCCCTCTAAGTCTCCCATTGTGATCATCTCAAGTGTCCTGAATGACTCGGCAATTTTTCAGCTCCTGCAATGTAGCTGCAGAACAAAACGAAGCGGTAAGATAGTTAAGTGAAAATGCAACATAGGCACAAGGGGTTTCCGCAAGATAATTCATGATTCTACATGTTGTTTACCACCAAATACGAAGTGCGTTGTTGTCATTGTTCTGCTTCTGGGTTTGGTGTCAGTGCTGACAGTATCAGGAACGTGAGGGTGCTGAAATGGTGATTGAGAGGATGGTGTGATTGGAAGGGTGGCTGGTTTACAGGGGAATGCAAGGTTTGGTTTCGGCCGGGAAAGTGTGCTTTGATGAGCTGTGCTCTGAGCACTTTGGCAACAAAGGCGACTGGTGGACAATGCTTCTCTCACTCTTCCTGCTGCTCTTCCACTTCCTTCTCCTCCTCCAAATCTTCCTGCCCAGGTGACTGGTCTTTCTGAGTTGCAAAATTATGCAGCCTGTCGCATACCATGAAGTGAATGTCAGCAAAGTGCGGGCTAACTTCAAAACATTTCCTGGGGAACGGTCCCAACTCCATATTATCCTAATTGGACCCCCACTCCACGTGCCCCACAAGTAATGCTCACTCTGGCATGTATCCTAAAGCCTCTGCCAGCAAAGCAATTTTAAAAAAAAAATTATTTCAGCAAATTTGTGCATTTCCGGCTAGGTTAGCATCTCCTGTCCATCCCTAATTGCTCTTAAGAACGTGGTGGTGAGCCACCTTCTTGAACCGCTGCAGTTCATCTTGTGCGGGTACACGCACAGTGCTGTTAGGGAGGGAGTTCCAGATTCTGACCCAGCGACAGTGAAGGAACAGTGATCCACTGGTAGTTTCAAGCCAGGATGCTGTATAACCTGGTAGGAAACTTGCAGGTGGTGGTGTTCCCACGCATTTCCTTTTAGGTGGTAGAGGTCATGGATTTGGAAGATGCTGTTGAAAGAGACTTGGCAAGTTGCTGCGCTGTATCCTGTACGTGGCACCCACTGCTGCCACTGATCATCAGTGGTACAGGGGGTTAATTGTATAAGTTGGTGGATGGGGTGTCGATCAAACGAGATGCTTTGCTCTGGATGATGTCAAGCATCTTGAGGGTCATTGGAATTGCAGGCAAGTGGGGAGTGTTCTACCTCACACCTGACTTGGGCCTTGTAGATGGTGGACAGACCTTGGGGAGACTTGTGGTGAGTCACTCTCCACAGAATTTCCAGCCTTGACCAATTCAAAATGGGCAAGTTGCTTCCAGAGCTGTTTAAAAGGTACTGGCAGTTCATTTAACTGGTGAGGTTTGAAACTCAATCTTAGTTTGTCCTCAGATCTTCTAGTTTGGATGCACTTCATAGTGGTTGTTCCAGGCTCAACAATGTAGCAGTTTCATCAGTCCTCAGCCTCTCATATCTCTGACACCGTCCTTCCTCCGCTTAAAAATGCAAGGTTTCTCAATCTTTCCCCTTTACACTAACGACTCTCTGCACTGCCTCCAACATTTGAATGCCACTTTCGTTCCTTGGCCCCACAAAAGGATTAATCAAATTGTAGATTCGCGTTAAATGCAATAATAACAATGAGCATGGAAAGTTCATGAGAGGAATAGATGCCATACTAAAGAAGCAGGTATCAAGAGCTATAAAAATGTGGTATTGATGGCCTTAGGGGAGAGGGGATGTGTGGAGAAGGGGCTTAGGAAAGAAATTCCAACGGTGGGGCCTGAATAAATGATTGCTCCAATACTGAGTTACAGTAATTCCTTGTTTAACACGCCTGATGTGTTCCCGGGCAATGGTGTGGTCAATTGAAATGCACTGATCCAAAGAAAAGACAACCTGCAATAAGTGTGTTGCATTCCTGACTTCTCAGGAATGACTTCTCCCGTTGGACACAGCGATCACTTGAAGGTGGAGAGCAAAAAATGGCGATGAGGTTTCGGTTGACAGTAATAGAGATGCAGAGAGATGAGGAGTCAGCGTCGGGCCCAGAGTCCCAGGCTAGTAATGTGCCTGAAATCCTGGAACCACTAGAGAACCCGGAATCCAGACACTTTTACTGGATGTTAGCGGGCAGGCCCCCAGGAAGTCTGAAAGCCCATCTCCAGCCAAAGATACGATCGGAAGAGCCTGGAGCGTTTGCAGGCAAACATTGAGATCCTGTTCCAACCGGAGAAACTGGGAGTTGGTCCCCATGGGGCAGCACGTTGTTAGCACTGTGGCTTCACAGCGCCAGGGTCCCAGGTTCAATTCCCCGCTGGGTTACTGTCTGTGCGGCGTCTGCATGTTTTCCCTGTGTCTGCGTGAGTTTCCTCCGGGTGCTCCGGTTTCCTCCCACAGTCCAAAGATGTGCAGGTTAGGTGGATTGGCCATGGTAAATTGCCCTTCGTGACCAAAAAAGTTAGGAGGGGTTATTGGGTTATGGACATAGGGTGGAAGTGAGGGTTTAAGTGGGTTGGTGCAGACTCGATGGGCCAAATGGCCTCCTTCTGCGCTGTATGTTCGATGTTCTATGTATCCCACTGGGAGAGGATGGGAATTTGACCATGCCCCAGCAGGAAAGCCCACAAATCAGCAATGAATAATAACTGGAGCATATTGGATTGAGCCCCTTGGCCATTACCAACTGTACTAAACTGAACATGGCTGGCAGCACTATTTGAAAACGTTCCGTAATATGAAACCCACTCTAAAATGAAAGCATGTAATTGGAAAGAGCTCGAAATGGGGGATTGCTATATAGTGATTATGGAACGAATAAAAGACCAGGGCAAAATTTTCCCAAAATCTGTCAGTTTCAGACTGAAAACCGGAGTGTATCTCTCCAGATGCACAGTCAAGATTTTACTCCAGATTATGTGGCATTCAGTGCTCAGAGAATTAGGGACATGGTTTGTGCTGTTGTTCTGGTGGAGCGAGGCCTCAGCGAGCTGGCAAGGCTGGCCCCACAGAGATCGGAGCGTCTTCTTTAAAGGGCGGCCTGATCTGTGCTGGAATTAAACTTCCCATCCTCCAGTCACGGTCACAGAGTACCTCCCCACAAGTATCATGGTGACCACCATCCCCACGCAATTATCAGGGCACCATATGCATTAGCCCTCCCTCCTCACAGATATTGAGGCGCACAACCCTCCCACCCCTCCCCCCCCATGCGCCCACGCACAAAGAAAACCTTCCTAATGAGGCTTCCCAGAAGGCTCACCCCTGTCAGTGCCATCCTGAGCAGTCTGCAGTATGAAAAAAGTAGCGCTTGCTATTTCGCTCTGTTCACATAAGCGTGAGAATTAATATTATAGGATTTGTGCTGCAGAACTCCTTCCACAACCTATCGCTATCATAGTGGGGTTCTTGTTAGTTCACCATTTGACAGTCATTCTAAAGTATTTGATGTGGAGCTATGAATACACATGCTTGTTTTTATAATGGTGAAAGCACTTGAATTAAATGTTTGTTTTTGTAAGGGATTAAACACATGAAGGAATGTAAATGTAGTAAATGGAATTTTATGAATGAGTTTTTTTTTAAATAACAATGACATCAATGGATACTTGGAACTTTATTTAATTTAAATGCAGCATGGGTCCTGAGGTCTACCCATGGTGGATGCTGGGTGAGGGTGTAAGGCAAAAGGTAGTGGTTTGAGGGACATGGCTTGGCATGTAGGATATGAGGGGCTATGGGAGATAGGTCAAGGGACATGGATTGGCTTGGATCGGGCATGGAAGGTGTGGGAGTGAGGGCTCGAGGGCTGTTTTTGGTTTTTTTTGCCAAAATCTTCCATCCTGGTTTGTGGCTGGGATTTTCCGGTGCCACTGACAGCGGATGGGATTTTGGCTGGAATGCCAGATTTTCTGTCCTCACTCACAACGGATCCCACCACAGCTGAGACCGGATAATCCCACCCATTGTTTATTTTTAAGCAGTTGCGATCAAGTCCCAGAACACGAGGTGGGCTTTTCACATGTGAGGATGGGGGCTGGGATCAATGACAAGGGTCTGGAATTTACAGGGCTGCTATTTTCTCGAAATTGCAGCTCTGCTTGATAAAGGCCATTGTAGCCACGCTGTGGGGCTGAAAGATCTTCTGTGTGGCTCCGAAGATTATGAGATTGTTACGAACGAGAAAAGCCAGTCGATTCAATTTGATTCATCTATCCGGAAGCATCTCTGCAATGCAGGCCATAGAATCTTCGGAAGGTATCGATGAATTGGAAAAGGTGGAGAAGCAGCATTGATAAAAAGACAGAATGGTCACAGGCTGCAGTGAAGGTCATCAGGCCATGCAGCCAGTATTATTTTGTTAATTATTACCTATTCTCATGATATAGGCATTGCTAGAAAGTTGAGCATTTAATACCCATCCAAAGTTGCCTCTGAAGTGGTAGTGGGTGATCCACCTTCTTGAAACTCTGCCTACGGCAGATATTGTCCCCTCACTGCGGTTAGAAAGGTAGTCCAAGGATTTTAACCCAGGTGAGATGTGTCCAAATTGGAACGATGTGTGACTTGGAGAACTTGGGGGAATTGTCTTTATCTCATTGAAGCATGCACAATTGCTACAGGGCAGATGCAGGAAGAATATTTCCCCCAGGCCGGTAGGTCTGGAACCAGAGGGCACAATCTCAGGGTAAAAGGGAGGCCATTTAGGACTGAGCTCAGGCGGGATTTCCTCACCCCTCCTTCCCGGCCCGCCGAAGGCAAACCCCCGCGGCAGCTACCCTGTCAGTGCTGTTGGAAGATCCCACACCAGCTGCCAAAAAACACACCGCTGTTTGGGTGGGGGGGGGGACTCCCGCTCAGTGTTTTCTAACCTTGATCTAATTGGGCGGCACGGTAGCACAGTGGTGAGCACTGCTGCTTCACAACGACAGGGTCCCAGGTTCGATTCCCAGCTTGGCTCACTGTCTGAGCGGAGTCTGCACATTCTCCCCGTGTCTGCGTGGGTTTCCACCGGGTGCTCCGGTTTCCCCCCACAATTCCCGAAAGACGTGATGTTAGATGAATTAGCTGTTCTGAATCCTCCCTCTGTGTACCCGAACAGGCACCGGAATGTGGCTACTTTTCACAGTAACTTCATCACAGTGTTAATGTAAGCCTACTTGTGACACTAATAAAGATTGTTATTGTCCTTTCCCAGAGGTTACCCTGAACCCCCAATGATCTGAGCTTAATTAATATTCTTTCATGTGGAGCATGAAAGTGCTTTTCAAAGTCAAGTGAAGGTGCATCACGTCACAGGGATTTCCAGTGTTGCCACCACTTCCTCAAAAAAAGTAGAGTAGGTTGATCAGGCAGGATCTTCCCCTTCTACGAACGTTTAACTAGACCATTGTCACCTTCTGCCTACCTTCTATTCAGTTATCTGGTGTCAGTTCTGTGTCAGTGTTTTGACTCTTTTTCCACTCATTTGTTTTCTGCCCTCCTCACTCTCACTACACCTGAGCAATTTGGCATGATTTTCCCATGATTAGCGTGCCTTGCCCCACCCCTCGCGCTCTATTCTTTCACATATTTCGGGATGGGAGTGACACGGAGTAATAGGGTGTTGTTGCTTTCTTGTCTTTGTCACCTTCATGTCCTGATACAATGCTGGCAAAGTACATCTCATACTTTTTGAATTAACAAGAACGGTAATGTTTTCTCGATTTAAAGTGACTTGTTTCCTCTTTCTGCCCTCGCTATCGTTTATCAAATATGATGTCATTGCATTGTATGGTTGGAAGATCAGAACTAACTTCCTTTTTTTTAAAAACCAAATAGAGGTCATGCATTCTAGAATTTGTGCAATGATTTATGTGGGCAGATCGGAGGCTCGATCACAAGAACCTCTGTTTAAACAAACATAAAGATTTCAATTTTTGCTGAATGAGCAAAGAAAGTGGCGCCGCAATTTTCCGACATTTTGTTTAAGTGACCAGACGTCAGACGGAATTCCCGTCTTCTTTCCCTCCGGAACGCAGCAAGCTGCCGACCGGGTTGCTGTGAGCAGATTATTATGTTCACAAATCTAAATGCTGCAGTAAGTCAGGAACGCAGTAACCTGGGCGTCACGCGGTGCAGTGGTTAGCACTGGGGCTACGCCGCTGAGGACCCAGGTTCGAATCCTGGCCCTGGGTCACTGTCCGTGTGGAGTTTGCACATTCTCCCCGTGTCTGTGTGGGTTTCACCCCCACAACCCAAAGCTGTTGCCCCTCCATAGGAACAAAAAAATAATTGGGTACCCTAAATTTTAAAAATAAAAGGAACACAGTAATCCGTTCATGTGAAATTCCTGTCTTCTATTTTAGTGATCTGAACAATTTATTTTAAGCAGATTAATGACACCTTTTGTCACAATGGTAAGCAAAGGAATGTGTTATTCTTCTCGTCACCAGCATTGTACGTGTCACTTTCAGCCCCCAGATATTCGATACACTCAATCACCTCCAGAAAAAAATTAGTAACTCTGGGCCAGATTCTTCCACCCCGCCCGCCGCAAGATCGACCCGGATGGGACGTGGACCATGTGATGGTCCATTGACCTCAGGCGGGAATTTCCAGTGGCCAGGCGGGCGCGGGCGGAGAATTCCGCCCTCTCTCTTTGATAATGTTGGGCATTGTTACAATCATCCACAATTGGACCAGGAGGTTGCTGGAACTGCATGTGAAGTGATATTTTTGAGGTAGTCTCATGTCTCTCGCCTAAAGTTGTTTTAACAATGAGACTGGCAGATGCTGACCTGTAAAGACCCAAGGCCCAATGACACATTTTCACAGATTCTCTGAGCTGCTGTTGGTCTCTGATTACCTCAGGTTGTTTTCAGGAACATGAACCCCCAACAAGCAAAGAGGGTCCACACCTGAGGATTATTGTCCTGGGTTCATATAAGTTAATACGAAAATTCTCGTGTGGGTTGCAGTGACTTCATATCCAAAATATAATCAATGCACTATCAAACATAAAGTCAAAATCTCTTCTCATTAATACAATGTAGTCCAAAAAACCTTTCAAAATCTAATAATGCAAATGTACAAAGGCCCATCCTGCAAAAAGATGCTAATATATGTGTGGGTACTTCCAAAATCTTTGTTTTTTTTAAATCTCCAGTATCTATCAATTCCTTTTATATGAACTAAATGTATGGCTGGATTATACTTCATTTGTGTTCGTCATACAAGTGAACAGATACTATTCTATATTCATTTCCTCATTATTGATACCGAATAGCATCAAATAGGAACATGCAAAACTGACGGGCAGGAAAATACCAGCTCGTCCATCAAGCGTGGCCCACGCTATGACAGTTGGACCATCATGATTATACATTTCTTCCCAACTCCCTGCCACCCCCACAGCCACATAATCTCTGGGGAGAAGCAAACAAAAAAAGCAGAGAAAACCTTGCTGGTTTCATGGACCAAATCGCACCATCTTGTTTTGTGCCTGACATTAATTGCCGTACCGATGTGCTTCGCAGTTAATCAAAAATGCTAACCGTTTTGAGAGACATTAATTGGCGAAATTCTCCATTTGGGAGACTGTATTGATGCCGGGACTGAATTGCGTGCGGTTCGTGTTCCCTTGCTAGTTGTGGAGCAATCCGAGCAATTCCCGGCCCAGCGGGCATAGTAACCGCAGTAACATCTGGAGCTGCTTTTCAGCGGTCCACTTACCACACACTCATTGCAGTCACCAAGATGGCTCAGGGAAGACCTGCCCCCTGAGGTGGGGAGTCCGAGGTGGACCCACAGCTCCATGCCTGTGAGGAGGGGAGGGAAACTCTCTTCCTCAGGATGGGCCGCAGACTCAAGCCTGTCCTCCAGAGCACTGCCTGGGAGGTGGTGGCAGAGGCAGTCCGTGCTGCCAGTCTCACCAGGAGGCGAGAGCTGGTGATCCGGCGGGGTGGGAGTCACTGGTGAGTCCTCTGCCCTGAAAGGGGCTGGGAACCAGGGATGGATCCAAAGGCTGTGGTGCAGGCGTCCTCTGATTAGGGTGAGCTCTGCTGATCCCCTGCTTCCTCTGCAATGGGACGGTGCTTCTGAGGTGTGCCAACACCTGGTGGGCTCCTGGTTGAGCTTGTTCCTTGATGATACAGCTTTGGGATGAGGGTATCCAGAGGGGCGGCCTGGGTGGGCTCCCAGATGGCCAGAGGACTTCTGAACATTTGAAGGACACCGAAAGCACTCAGCAGCGTGAGCAGCCAGGAACTGCAGCAATGGAGGTCTGCGCAAGGGTAGCCCGCTCCCCAGGGGGAGGAACCCAAGTCCACAGACTTGGCACCAAGACACTATCCTCTACTTGCCCCTGCCAAGGCATCCATCCCCCAGCTAGCCCAACAGTTTTCAATGGTTTTTCAGTGTTTTTGTAACCTGCCATTCCCCCTCCGCAGCCATGGTGCCCAGTCCATGTTTGT